>NC_140573.1:41447893-41950393 GCF_057381845.1 Rhamphochromis longiceps | reverse complement strand
TAAGGACCAGCACTGCCATTAAATAAACAGACTCCCATTAATGCTTCATTAACTCTCCTGCATTGCAGGGCTGGGAAAAAGAATTAGTGACCAAACGAGCCGGTCAATCAAACGTGGGCTGTTTTTTATTTCATTAGCAAATCGAGACGTATTAAAAGCCTTGGATTGGCCTCGTACTCCTAAAGGCAAAGTTTTGCGTCTCAGACGGTCGGCTGGAGGAAGAGGAGTTTGCAGGGCATGGGTCACTGGCTGCTCCGCAGACTGGAATTAACAGACAACTAGAAAACAATAAAGTGGACTTGATGCAAATTTTCAGATCGCATAAATCCGCGAGGGGCCAATGACGAGGAGAGGTGCAGCGAAGCGCACCAATCAGAGAGGCTGAGTGACCATTAGTCTGAAACAATCAGTCTCTTAACGCGACGATTTTGTGACATCTGCACAAAGATTTAGCGCAATCGGGTCACACTTGCTGTAGAGGCCCAATCAAACACGCGGATGTTAATTTGGTGACCGGATATCAACCTGAAGACCTATTTCTGCCACGTCAAAAGGCAAATATGTGCACGAGGGTCAGTTTACACAACTTCAGTCTGATATAAAGACCGAGAGAGAACAAAGGCCGGGCTTATCTGAGCCTCGTGTTTAAAAACCAGGCTTCTGGACATCAATCCTTCATTTTTCACCACAGACGTAAACGACTCACACTCGTTATGCTGCTGGTGCCGTAAATCTTCAGTTTTACAGAAAAGTGCATTATCACCGTGACGACAGCCAACCGCAAATTATCAATATTCCGGCAACAGGATGATTTTTCCCCCTTTATTCCAACGCAATCAAATGAATAAAACTTCAATGAGACACTGTTTTGCTCTCCCCCCCCCCCCCCCTGCTTCCTGTATGGGCAAAGTGAAAGTCTGGAAAGCTCAGAGAGATACTCCTACTCGTCACAGTTCATTGCTCAGATCTGTTTGTGCTTCACAAATCCTCCGATAGAGACGGAGAGGCATCTATCATTGGAGTGCTCGGTGCGTGGGGGCCCCCGCAATCTCTCCTGCCATTTTAAACACGTCTTCCCAAAGTGCCATGCACTCAGAGAATGAACCGGTTAATCTGCGACCCACTCACAGCCTTCACAGCGCTCTTCATCCCAGACTCGGACCATCTAACAGAAGACAACACGCGCCTTTGGAGCTTTGTAATCGGAGCGTTGTGGACGCGCAGACGCAAAAATACAACCCAAGACTGAAAAAGAAACAAATTAGCCAAATTACTGCTGTAAGAGAGGTACTTATTAAACAGTTAAAAGCAACTTTGTTGCCCACCAAGGAGACCACAGGTTGCAACACAACTCCCCAGCAGCAGCAGCCGTCCCCTCGAAGCACAAACTACCTTAAAAAGCCTAAGACCCAATCACAAGGACCCTCTCCTGCTGCCATGCACCTCTGACAGGTCAGAGCAGTTTTAGCCCGGCGGTTTGAATGTCGGGGCTCATCGGTGTCGCGCGGCCTCTTTTCCTCCCATAAAGTACCTGTTGGGTGTTTAGCGTGACAGTTATTCCTGTTCCTGTAGATGGCTCTTAAATCTTATTTAACGCACAGGCACCTGTAATCGTAAGTCCTCTCACACTTTGTAGACGGCTCACTGGAAGACTGCCTTACACGACTCCTTTCTGGGGTCGAGGGTTAAGTACGGGGACGAGCGAACGCTAAACCAAAAGCAAGTCGAATCGATTCAGGAGCCTCAGCTGTGATATAAACTTTATTTTACTCTTTAATTACACGAAAAGCAGGCTTTGGTCACCCTGCTGGGGTGAAAACGGCAGAATTAAAAGTACACTGTGTGTGTGTGTGTGTGTGTGTGTGTGTGTGTGTGTGTGTGTGTGTGTGTGTGTGTGTGTGTGTGTGTGTGTGTGTACATCTTTTCAGAGCCCTGCCTGGAGGAAGCCTGGTCTTTTTGGTCACGACTTCAGCGACGACACTACAAAGAGCCGTCCACATAAAACTGTCCTGCTCATTAAGACACTTCCTCCCGTAAGCAGAGGTGACAATTTTACTGTGCAGCACTCGCGCAATCACAAACTGTTTTAATGAGTCCTATTTTATATTTGGGACCTAGAAGAACAAATATGAACATGTCGGCCCGGGCCGCCGTCGACTTGTTTCACATTTGAAGAAAAAACTACTTTTATTATCTTAATTTTATTTTTTTCTTGAATTCCATCTGGTATTACTAACATCTTTACGAATCATAAACAAAGATAAAGTCGCAACCGAGGACCTTGAAGACGGGAACTTTATTTCCAAATTTCTTGCACACACTTTAATCCTTTTAAATATCCTCGCTCGGATATTTAAGATGGAATAAAAGTAAAAAACTAAAAACATAACCGAGCTGCGCATTAACAATTTTAAATGAACAAAACAAAACAAAAAAAAACAACAACTTCCTATACATTATATTATTATAAATGAAGCGAGCCATGCAAACTACTCAGAATGCATAATGAATTTTATACATCATATGTCAAATGAATTAGCATGTCTAACTCAGCGAGAGGGACAGGGGAGCCTCTGCTAATTGGCAGCGAAGCTTCATGCATAATTATGGGCCAAGCGTCTTTGCTGTCGCACTGTGGCAGTAGCCGAATAACGAGGAGAAAAGAGAGGGAGAGACGGCGAGGGGGAGAGGGAGAGAGAGCAAGAGAGACAGAGAGGGAGGGAGAAAGAAAAACAAAGGCCATGGAAGATGGCCAGGAAGGGTGGGTGGTGTGGGGAAGAGGGACACTGTTCTTCACAGCAGCTCATCAGGGCAGCGACAAACCCACTCTCTCACACACACACACACACACACACACACACACAGGCGAGAGCAGCTTTACAATAACAGAAAAAGCCTTTGTCCTCGTCGTGCGGTTTGTTATTTGTTCGACTTCTTCATGAATTCATTAAAAATATCGTTCTTGTACTTTTCCCTCCTCAGCTCTATCCTCAGTCCACTCCACTGAGATCGTCACTGCAGTGGCTTCTTCTCCGTCATGGCAAAGTTAATTACATCTGTAAAAACACTGTGTCAACATGCAATTACATGGGAATTAAATGATAATAGTCTTTGCCGGAGCGCAATTATGCAAAGAAAATGCCTTTTTTTTTTTCTTTTCGTGGGTTTGCTGTCCTCATTTATGTGCGCTGTGATAGGAGAAATCCACCTATGAAAATATCAAAAAGTGCTAAACTTTTGGATAATTATAGGCACATCAGTAACATATTTGTGTGGGCAGATGAGACTATAAAATTTGTTATTCTGGCATAGAGCAGCTCAGTGTGAAGTGTGAGAATGAATGAAAATGCTGCCTCAAAAAATCTGTGTTCACTTCAAAGATCGGCTAATTTTTTTTTCCTCTCCATCAAACTTGATAGATAAAAAATAAAAACAGTTCTGCAGCGATCCATAGAATTTATGATTTTTATTTAAAGAGGGCAGAGCAAGTCCGGGTTATCTGAACGAGTAAATAAAGACGGCAACTCACACATATTCTCTTTATTTTGATGTATTTGTGAAGAGCAGTTTTTAATAACCTCGCTGCTTATTTATGGAAATTGTGTTCGATGTTCCTTTAATAAAAATTAAAAAACCTGTAAAGATGCTTTAAAGGTTCAGGATTCATCTTAGTGAAATACAAATGTAGAAAACATTTTGGGAGGAATAAGACTACAGACACTTCACAGAGCGTGTGTTACCTGAGCAGACATATGCAGACCCGGCAGCCTTGGGTGAGTCGGCAGAAACCAAACCTCTGCTTGCTGTCGATGTCCGTCAGCACAAAGGTGAAATTCTGCCCCACCTGACTCTGGGAGACCCTGGGCGACAAAACGAGGGACACGTGCTGTGCACGCTCACAAAAACCTCACAAGTGTTTAAAACGAAAACACACACATTTAAGAAGCAGCACAACAAAACACAATTAGATGTAACTGGCCCAGAAAGAAGGCCTCATTCAAAAAGGAAAACTCCCCACGAGCTAAATCTCCAGTCAAGCTCCAAATCTGATGTCACATATTTCGAGTATGACTGGTACAAAAGAAAAAAACAGTGAAAAGCTTTTCCAACCCCGAGGTAAATTCCAGTAAAGCTCAGTACACGCCTTCAACACTAGATGGCAGCAGCTCAGCTTCAGTAAAAATACCAAGGAGCCCTCCCTCCCTCTCTCTCCTTTCTGTCTTTAAAAATGGGAGTTTTTACCGTGTCACTTACTAAAAATAAGAGCTGTGCTGCTCTCAGGCTGCTGATCTGATTGGACCTACAGTCCGTACAGAAACACGCTCCCTTATATTCTCAACTTTGGCCACATTTGCACTCACAGGAAATCTCACTAACCACAACTGCATCGTGTGGGCCTGTCGCTGATGACCTCATCAGCAGCATCACTAATAAAACCTGTGGCTTCATCATTAATATGACGATCGCAGCATTCATTTCTTGGTTTGTTTTTCTTGCTTTTTAGTTTTTAAGCCGGTGAGCTGGCGTGGACGTCATCAAGTAGTAGCTTATAGCTCCTCGTGGTATGTGCAGAGGACGTGTGCTTCAGGTGAAAGTGAGCTGCGCTGCTCAAATAAAACGAGGAATCGTACCTTTCCACGTCAAAGGGAAAGCAGAACTTTGGTATCGTCTGAAGGACCTCCTGCAAAAACAGAACAGAGTAGAAGGCACATCTTTAGACGCGCACACACACAGTCGTCACTGATGAAACCCATTAAAATCGTGTTTCCATATGAAAGTCTCCGGGGCTTCCGCTAAACGAGTGCTATCAACTGGCTGAACAAAATGGGGATTAATGTTGAATGTTACTGATAGCAATCTGACAAAATCTCCACATCCCAAACACTGCAGCCTGAATGCACTTAATCCAAACGAATGGGCAATATAAAGCACTTCATTTGGCAGAACAGAGAGGAGTTCCCCCTTTTTCCCTCTCGCTGTCTTTTAGAGGGACGGCGAGGGATCCTCCATCCACAGCTTGAATAATTAGCAGTTAATAAGTTCATCGATTATCAGGTGCCAACGGGAGATAAAAGGACGAGAAAGGAAAGAAAGAAGAGAGGAGAAAGAGAGGGTGGTGGTGGTGGAGGGGGAGTGGGGGGGGACACGAAGGCTATGGTAGCAGATTGTAGTGACAATAGGCTAAGCAGCTCTGTGGGGTTAAGAAGTAGGAAGGGGGTTACAAGCCTTCAGGGCTTTACCTCCAAACACCTCCCTTGTGACTTAGGGGAGTGTGGAGGGGGTGGGTGGGGCGGGGGCACCTTTCCACCAGCGGCATATGGATTTAGACAGAGAGCAGGAACAGAGCGGCGCACCATATGGGTGAGCCACTCCAGACCGGCCACAGAGCCGCCGAGCGTCCCCGCTCTGCCTGCTAACCTGGCGCCAGGTCGCTCTCTCGGCTTCGGCCAGATTCTGCCAGGCTCTGAGGCTGATCCCGGGGACTGGGTGGCCCTCTGCTATGCTCTGGCCTCTCTTGCCGTCTCCCCCTCGCTCCCTTTCTTTTGCTTGCCAGGACAGGTTGGGTATCTGTGCTTCTGCAGGGAGCAGTCGCTGACCCCCCCATCAAAACTTAAACTTGCCACCTGGCACAGCACAAACACTCCCACAGCTACAATGAGCTGAACGGGCGTGCGTTTTGAGAGGACGACGTATGTGAGCGGCTGCTTCCAGGGTGGTTAAGACTCCACATTTGTGTATTTGTGTGTGTGTGTGTGTGTGTGTGTGTGTGTGTGTGTGTGTGTGTGTGTGTGTGTGTGTGTGTGTGTGTGTGTGTGTGTGTGTGTAACTGTGCTATATGTTTGTATTTGCCCACATATGGAGGATGAGGGGAGGGGCTGAGGGCGAGGCACGGTGGGTGGGAAGTGGTTGTTTTTACTCATCAGGATCTGTGATAAAATCGAGAACTCAGCAAAGACGAAGGGCTCAGTGGCAGTGAGGTCTGTGTGTGTGTGTGTGTGTGTGTGTGTGTGTGTGTGTGCGTGCGCGCACGCGCACGTGTACATACGTGTGTACGCACACGTGCGTTACCGTCTCTGGGTGTGCGCGGCTGTAAAACTGTCACACACATCAGAGCTGCCATCGCTGTATGTGCTTGCTGCTATTATTAACCACTAACGTACGCACACCAATATGTTGCAGAGAGCCCTCCCAGGCGCACCGCATATGGCACACACAGCCAAACAGACACACACACGCGGGCAAAGACACACACGTTCTCCTGCAAATAAAAACATTCCACTTGCCAGATTTCTGAGCCGTCGCAGCCCCGCCCACACCAGGTATCTGTGTTTGAGTGGCAGCTGAGGGGTTGCTGCGACTCTGATCTCACGCAGGACCACGAGGAAGTGATGCGTCTGTGCGTGTGTGATATGACATAAAAGCAGCAGGCATGTTCTCGCTCCCTTCTATCTTTATATATATCCATCTCTCTCTCATATATATATTCATTAAGTCTCAGACAGCATGGAGACACTGCTGCTGTCTTTAGCATTTACACCGAGTGGACAGCCGAGGATTGTGCGGCACATCCTGAAATATGGTTTCTGATGTCAGAGAAGAAGTCGTCTCTCCTTTTTCAATCATACATGTATTTTAACATTCATCTGTTGTTTTCCAATAATTGATTTGCTCTTTATTCCAACCACAGTTTGTCATGAGGTGGCAGCAGTTTGCACACAGTCCAAATCCGAAAGATTTTCTGGTTAGAAGAAAAAGATTTGGGAATGTTTGTTGTGCTCATTAAAATAAGAGCGTAGCTGCTCGCTTTAGCCGACAGTCAGTGAATTGGTGCACGTCCATTCAGGCTTCAGTTCGATACGCCGGTGTAACTCTGACTCGTTAGCACCGATGGTCACTTCTGTCAATGACACCATCACGTCCCTCGTGCAGAAAGTATTAAATATAGAAACATTTTTTGATAAGTGTCCCTTTAAACTGTCATTTAGGTAACTGTGGTAACCATAGCCACAGATTTCTGCCTCCATCTGCAAACAAAGTAAATGGATGTTTTCTTCATGAAAACTGTCATGTTAAATATTAGGGGCGGGACTTTCGAACATCTTTTGCTTTTAAGGCTCATTTTGTGTGAAATTTTTTATTTATGTTTGTTTTGTTGAAATCGTTTGAAACAGACGAGGAATCGGTGTCCCCACTGTAGAGGATATTCTGCAGATTTCACTATCAGAAGTCTTCACTTGGACAGTCTAGCTGGCTGGGAACCAAAAGAAATAAGAGGAGGAAAATGCACCGTGTGCGTGCGAGTGTGTGTGTTTGAATCGACCCTTTATGCCGAGCCCAACAGTGTTGCTGTTCCAATATTTCTTTCTGTTTTAACCAAAGAAATCGACTGCTTGTATGTGATTTTCAGCTCGCAATCTTCCTTTGCCTCATCTGTCAGTCTGTATTTCTTCTTCCTACATCATACCTGCATTACAGGGAACTAAGGCATCTGCAGCTCTCTCACCATGACTGGGCCCTATACCACAGGGATATCTAAACACCAACGGCACAAAGGGGATGTTCTGCCACAGTTTCTTAGTACACTAAGCACACACGTGCGCAACCGCACACACATGTAGACACCCCCACTTGCCATTTTCCCAAGACAAAAGAAAAAGAGGCAGCTAATATATTTGCAGCTTTGCGAGAGGGGGAGGCGGGTGTGAGGGAAGAATCTGCTGCTAGGCTGGGCTTGGCAGACACTGCTGTGTGTGTCTGTGTGCGCTGTTTATCGTGAGTGGAGACAGGGGTATCACTCAGTGAGACAGAATGCTCTGGGTTCCCCCAGCGGACGAGCGCGCTATCACTGCACCACAACACTACAACAGCGCGCAGCAGCACTGTGCAGCTTTGCACTGCAGCCCCACAGAACAGCGCGGTACAGGAGGGAAGAGCAACAAACTTTGAGAGCAGGGCGACACTCTTACATTTCTACTTTAAAAAAAACAGACCTAAACTTCTCTTTTATTCCAGCTCTACCCTAATTTCTTTAGAAGTAATTGTAGCTATATATGGCTGAGCAAAACACTGGGGGCTGAGAGGTTTGATGTGGAACAGATCACAATGTGTGGGCCTGGCTGTCACACACACACACACACACACACCTGTGCACCTTCTTCTTCTGGGCGGTTGCTAAAAAGGGGGGCGGGGTTTTCAGGATCACAGCGAGGAAAGAAAAATGCAGACTACATGCTAAAGTCAGCGTCGGCCACGTGTTTCGTTTCGAGCGTGAACTTCATGAGTAACATTCACTTTCCCATATTCTTGCACACAGACGGAGGCAGACAAGCACAAGTGTTGTAGAGAAATGTGGATGAAGGCAGAGAAGGAATGAAAGTGGAGGAGAAAAGGAAGGAGTCAGAGGGAGAGAGTGACAAAGTGAATGTCAGAAGGAAGGAAGAGGTGGAGGAGGATGGATGCAACAGCACAGGGAGGCGAGGAAAGAAAGGAGGGAATGAGAAGCAGCTTGCAGTTCATGGCCCTCTCCCTATGCAGCGAAGACTCCTCCCTGGGGGTAGGATGGGGGGGGCTCAGGACTTTAAGCCCCTGCCCTGCTTTATATTCCCCTGGCTACTGCAGCCAGATCAATGCTGCTAGCTACCCGTCTCAGTCAGCCTGGCTCAGCAGGCCCTAGAGCCTTCTAGACAGAGAGCAGCTTTAGGAGGAATGGAGACTGGTGGCAGGCAAATTTGTAAATGTAACACAGATATACTTATATTAGAATCAGACCCTAAAGCATTAAATCGCAGGGCTTTCTTTGTGTGTGTGCGTGTTAGCCCATTACTGCAATTCAGACACACTTTACATTACTGTCAGCTGTTTTCAAAGCATGCTGGACCGTTTTAGTCTTTCACTGTATAAATTCACCACGTGGTGTCCGCTTCTACTTTTTTATTTTCTTGGTCAAAGTTAAGTTATCGTTTCCTGGTAATGCAATTAGAAGTGCAGACTGATTTGAAAAGTCTGCGCTGTATTACTAAAGAAAAACAAAATAACTCAAAAATAATGCGGACAAGATGTTCGCTGTGAGCGATTACCTCACCAGAGTCAGGCCTTTACAGTAAGAGTTTAACCACATGGACATCGATTAAAGCTGGGAAGACGTGCTCGAAAACGCTTCACATCTGTGCGTCGCTATGACGACACAGCTACAGAAGTGCGAAACACGCTCGGTGCGTCGGTCAGCTAATGTGTACGAGTCAACAAACCAGTCGTGAGTTACTCCAACAGGCTAACAACGTCGGCGCTGAGTATGTAAACGCACACTATTAGCATCCTAAAAGGTACGGAGCCACAAAATACTGAAACTGCAATCAAGTAAATCTGAACTACTATCATGAAGCTACATGTTTACTTCTAAAAACCTGTAAAACGGAAATATGCTAATGAATTATTTGTCAGGAAAACTCATTTTAGGCAAATTAAAGCAAAAAAAGGCAGAATCTGAATCTTTAGGAGCCTTCGTACACAGTGTGACACCAACGTCTCAAAAAGCAAAATCCACAATCTCTTAACTGTAATAGATTCTTAAAATGACCCAAGTGGGTCGTCTTCCTCAACGAGATGCATGAACGGGCCTGCTTTAGGTCACTTCCTGTGAATCTTTCATAAGTGCAAGAAAACAGTTTTTTGCAAGGTTATCTCGTGTGTCAAACACGCGCTATAAGACCACAGCGCTTTGCAGCAGGTAGGGACTCGGGTCATCCAGCCGGCCCTCAGCAGTCTAATGAAATAGTCAGCAGGGCTGCTAACACATCAGTGCTGGAAAGCACAGTATCTAAACTCACCCTTCCTTCACCTCTTCCTCTCGCACTCTCTTGCGCCCTTTCCATCACCTCCTCTTTTCCTTCCATCCCCCCCAGCCTCCGTCCTCTTTCACCTCCCTTCTAAACCCCCCTGTCGTCATCTTCGATTGCCCCCTTCCTGCATACCCCACCTCTTCCTCGCCCTCACCGAAACCCCTCGTCCCCTCTTTCGCCCCCCTTTTCCCAATTAGTCTGTCTGTGTGCAGCTACCCAGCCGATCTCTGCCCATCCTGGCGGTGCTGGTTCGCTCACCCGGCCCCTCTGGCGAACATGACAAAGAGAGATCCTCAGTATTCAAACAGACACGCTGCTTTCAAATGCCGAATGGCAGGATCGACCTGGGTGCAGCTTTAAGCAAAATATTCAAATTCTCAGCCTTTCTTTTTTAAGAATTTGCATGGATATGCATTCATTTGCAACGTGTAAAGGCACAAGGACAGCTGAGCCTTGGTTTGAGAGAGAGAGGAAAAAATAAATAATGCAGAATAAAAATGTGTGATTGTATGAAGCCTTGATAGGGGACAGCAGTGGATTTGAAACTGTTGCAGCCGCCAAGCGACTGGCGACCCGACGACTGCCGTCAGAGAGCAGGTCTGTGATCTAACTGTAAACAGCAAACTTCCTGAACAATTTCCTGTTTGTTCAATGAACTCCAAACTGCACCAGATACTGAAGCTTACAGGAGACTTTACTGAGACAGAAGCACAGAGAGGAGGAGACACGTAAACCCAGCCTTCGTTTGTCCAAACCAAACTAGACCGAATCAAAATTCTTGATTTTTGTGGCCTCCCGCACAAACACCTTGTATGCACTGTTCAATCAATTTTCTAAACCAATAGATTGAGAAAAGGAACGAAAGATTAATCTACTGTCAAATTATAGACTACATCATATTAATGCAGTCCTTTACAAGTATCAAGCAATCAATACAAGTAACTTTTTCCAATAATGGCTACCGAGCCACTCCATCTTCCTGAATGATTCAATTGTTTTCTAGGCAGAAGATAAAAACTGTGGTGGTCGCTGTAAAGTGTCGTCTCAGGCAGCTCGTGTCCAAGAACTCAGCGCCGAAAGGAAAAATGGAAAAGTGTTAATCAAGTTACAGAAAGAGGACGCCCTTTGACCTTTAAGTTCGGCGTCCATGAACGAGTCTATGCTGGGGCTCAATGTCACAAATGCATTTCCTTATCTGAGGGAGTTTCATGTCACGATTCCAAGATGTCTCCGCTTACATTTTCCAGGCAGCTCATCAGATTGGAGATGCCCGATGCAAACACATGTAGAGGGGAATTTTTCAGCAGATGTAGAGCACGGACAAGACAAAGAAGAGGACTGAAATGACAGGGAGACGGGGGAGATGCCAGATTTAGCGATGGAATAAAAAAACTAAAAAATGAGAGAGAAGAGCGAGGAGACGAGCAGAAGAACAATGGGCAGAGGCAGAGCTTCCTCTGGCCGCTGCAGACCTCAGACCCTGCAGAGATTCCTTTCATTAGGCTTTAATAGTATGCTGCCGGCTTGCCATTCTGACCTGCACTCTGTGCCGGTAATAAGAACGGCCTTCAGAGCCGGACCAAAGCAACAGAGCTGCTTGAGAATAGTGGGGGAAGTGGGATGGGGAGGCGGTGGGGAGAGAGGTGGAGGGGCACATGAGCCTATAAAGTGCACTTTCAAATTGACACGGGGGCGTTACATTTTCACATTCTTGCTCGCTCTGCCCCGGCTGATTGGAGAGGGAGATGGAGGGAAGAAGGAGTTTTGCCCTTCTGGATTTTTTTTCTAATTCCCTCTACGAGTTCCTGTTCCCAGTGACCCCCTCTGGTGCGGCGCGTCTCGACTGAAGGAGGTTATTTTTGATTAACAACATCCCCATGTTGTCAGAGCCACAGCTCAGATGGTGCTAAAGCTGGCAGACTGATCCTGCGGCCTTTTAAAGCACCTACCAACACCTGACAGTCGCATTTGCCTATTCCTACTATATGTGAATTTGCCACCTCTACAGCCGGAGACACGCTTTGGGGTTGTGTCAGGAAGGGCGTCCGGCACAAAACTCGTCCAAATCAAACAGTGAAGCTACCTGCTGTGAAGACCCTCTGCAGTAAACGAGCAGCCCAAAGTACCATAGCAAGAATTAAAAAAAGGCCGAGCACCCCTCGACTACAAACGTGACGTCACTTTGCATCCACGAGCAGAATGTCCTCGGTAAGATCCAACAAGGGGAGGAAACCGTTTCTCTGATTGCTTTTCTACACTTTTAGGACACAACACACACGCAGGATGAATTCAGTTATAAGTCAGTAATAATAAAACACACCCCCTTAACCGCCGTCTGTCCAACCCCCAAACTCGCTCCATGGCCAACAGCTGTAAATGAGTCACCTCCAATTTTAAAGCACTCTACTGGGGTCAGTACATGGCACCTACTGTATTACACCAATTTATTTTCAGTTTATTCCTCAATGGGTGCATTTATGTTACGAGGGGAAGAGGGGGGGGGGGGGGCTATTGCTCGGAGAGCGGCGTCAACAATAACACTGCACATTATTCCAGTGCTAATACCCTGTCCTGCTGATGTCCTGTCTACATATCACAGATGGGCTCAGACAGGGGAGAGCAGCAGTATTATGCCTCTGCTGAGATCTTCCACTGAATATATAACCACGTGATGGGGAGTGAGACATCTCCCCCTAACACACACACACACACACACACACACACACACACACACACACACACACACACACACACACACACACACACACACACACACACACACACACACACACACACACACACACACACACACACACAGAGTTTTGGGCCAAGAGAGCTGCATATGCCCCAAACATACAAGCATGGGTTTCATTAATGAAGTGCCAGGAGGAGAGGGAGCGGGATATAGAGAGACAGCACATGTGTGTGCGTGTGTGTGTGCGTGTGCATGTGTGTGTGCGTGCACTGAGCAGCCGGGGGGGGATTTCCTTCTTTAAGCTTTCAACTCCCACCGGGCTTAGCTCGACTGTATGAACCCTGATGTGGGCCTGCCTCTAACACATGGCGTCACACACGCGCACACACACACACGCACGGACTAACACACAAACAGAATGTATACACTGAAGCTCAGCAGGGGAGCAGTAGTGCAACACCGGCTCCTAAACATTTGGCGGTGGACGTCTCATTGACAGATGTACAAGGAATCTAGCAGAGAGGGTCGGGGCATCGCTGCGTCCTCCTCTTCCTCCTTCTCCTCTCCATCCTTCTCTCCCTTTACACCCTATTCATTTGTCATTTTTGCCATTTCTGTCTCTGACTGGTGGCTGCTGGTTGTGCCTTGTATGGGGTAGTTAAGGGAAGAAAAAAAAAAGCATGCCCAATTAAGCCACATTGCTGTGCGTGTGATAGCTCTCCTGGCAACAGCGGTATGCAGTTCGGGTGAGCCCGTCGTCTACAACCATTAAAAAGAGGCTTTCCTGGTTGACAGGAGCAACCTGTTTGCAAGTGTAAAGCATTCGTTTCCTCATCTGTGAGTTCGGCCATAACACACAAAGAGTTAGCAGATGAGCAGATGAGAATCTGAGGGTCTCTTTGAAGCCAGTTTGCATACGTTCAAGCTGGGAACTCATCGGCTGCAGTCGGCAGACTCTGGAGATTACGGCCGGTATTTGGGGACTTCTGGGTAGCCAGGCCAAGACTTCCTGTTTCAAGAGGAGGTCACAGGTTTACGACCGCAGATAAATTTATCATCAGACGATAGCAAGCACCAGACATCCATGGATGTTCATTTCTGAGCTAAAAGAGAAAAAATGACTCGTTTCTGCCTAAATTTAGTCGGGAGGTGAAAGGATGCTGTTGAAAAGTGGAGGGCTTCAAGTTTAATGGCAGCACAACCAATTACTGTCTGAAAATTATCACTGTGATTATTATAGCTGAGTATATGTACATGAGCTGGTTCGCATGGGTCTCGTTCTTTTGACTGTCCAGAGTCTGTCTGGCTGCGACTCTGCTGGGACTCTGAGGAGCATCCTTTCAGTGTTCAAACACATTTAATGGCATCTTTTTCTAGAAGTCCTAAAAGAAAAGCCGTAAACTTTTTATCCAACGTTGTGTTGACAGCAGGCAAAAATCGGCTTTTTGGCGTCTCTTCAAAAACAACCAAAGCTCGTCCAGACACGGCAGCTCAACACAAAATGCGACGACGGAGATTCATGTGCAGAACCTGTTTGGAGATAGCAGCACGTTACCCTGAACAAAGACCTCCGATGACCCGTGCAGCAGGAGGTGGAAGGATGTTTTTGCTAAAACTCTCCCAGTTCCCCGTTTCTAAATTTCTGTTCCCTCGCCGTGGCCACGTGTGCAACAGCTGCCTCCAGCACAGCTTCCCGGCTTGCACGTATAAAATGGAGGAATATAATAAACCTACTAGTTTGTTCTTCCTAAACTGAATTCAGATAATGTACAGATTAACTGCATACATCTGTGTATGTAGCTGAATCCACTACTCTTCACTTGCAGGTTGGGAAACAGCCAACAGTTCTTTCCTACCGATTTCTCTTTGCCAGTCATTCGCCGATATAGGAGAGATGTGAGCAACGGGGCGTGAAAACACTTCCCCTGCTCTCCTTTTCCCTCTCTACTACTCTTCTTCTCCCAGGAAGGCAGCCCAGAGGTCAGTGCAATCAAGACCCATGAGCAACAAAGGGCCCCTAGTTAGGCGTCCAGCTCAGTGCCTGAGCCAAAGGCCAGCTTAGTGGGGCGAGACTGTCCATTAGGCAAGACCCTGGAACACCCGAGGGATGTGAGGTGAAAAGGGTTAGAAGGAAGAATAAAAACAGTATCAACCCAGTCGCACACACACACACATATTCTCAAAGACATACACAGATCATATGAGGCCTTGTTTGACACTGCTGTCAGGGTGCAGTGAAGGGGAAAGACAAGGCCCTGTGACACGCTGAGCAACACACACACACACACACACACACACACACACACACACACACACACACACACACACACACACACACACACACACACACACACACACACACACACACACACACCTCTCCATACGTGTAAACCCAAAGAAGGTAATAATTCCCATGTTTTTACAGACTTTCACAACAGTGTCTCACAGGTTTGCGAGCTGACCATGTGATCTACAACAGTGCCTCCAACCTCCGTCGCCGTCTTCTCCTTTTACACTGATCTAATTCAAACTTTCCTGTTATTATATCCATCTGTTCTCCTACTGCTTTTCTATTTTGCTCCACTGGGCATCAACCGACAGCAACGCATCATTGTCTTGAAGCATGTCTGGGCCCTGCCTTCGCACACCCACAAGGACTCCTTCACCACCGCTCTCGCCCACTTTATCCTCTTCTCCTTGGGGTCAACCCTCAGTTCCCTCAGGGCTGAAGTCACCAATCATGTCCACCGGTTCCTACGCTTTACCTCCATCCCTCAGACCGCTGCTGTCTCACCAATCCAATCGACCTCCCTTTCCCTGCCTCCCCCACCCAGGGCCAAGTCCACAGAACTGTGGCCACCAATCACGGCGTGTCAGGCAGCCGGTCCTGATGGAGCACGGTGTCAGAGCAACGCTGAAAGCTGCCGAGGATGAAGCCTCGAGAGACCGCTGCCTCTCTTCGCTCTTTTTCTTCCTCTGTCTGTCCCTCCCCTTCTTCCTGTCTGGCTGATGACTCGGCGAGCTTTCCAGCAGAGACAGATATACAGGACTGTGTGACGGGGAAACACGTCAAGTTTAGCCTGAAGTCATGACATCTCAGTGACAACGGTGGTCACAATTAAAGAACCACAAAGACAATAGCTCTATAAGGCTTTCCATGTCAGGGTGAAAATAACCCAGTCATCTTTACACTGGGATGAACAACAACATTACAGTTTACACTCTCATTAATATTAAATTAAATCATTGCAAATGCAGAAGCAGTGTGTAGTACTGTACACTTTCTGTATCGACTGTATCAGGCAGACATGTTTGTGAATAATCTTTAGCTGACTGAGGTTTGTGGGCATTTGCCCTCATTTCAGTTTGAGTGTCCTCGCAGCACTTTCATCTTTCTTCCCCGTCTCAGCCGTTCGGTCGTAGATCTGCTGCTGTGCTCGCCGTTATTTCCTGTTTTATGACCCAATTTTAGGCCATACTTTAACTGTCTTTAATACAAAGAGGTTCATGGTCAACTCAACGACTCCAACATGCCCAGATCACCTCCTCTCCTCACACCACCGTGCTCGACGATTGGTGCGAGGTGCTGGTCTGCCGTAAGGTTGGGAGATTGGACGAATATATCGACAATCGGCGAAAGGCCGAGCCCTTCACCCATCGTTTGTAAGTAAGTTTGCTATTAAGGTTGGTTGAAGCTAAGAGAAGCAGTCAACGGAAAAAATAACAGCGCTGTTTTAACATCTCCAGCTACAAGCAAAAGCAGCGATTCATTTACTGAAACTCATAACAGAAAGAAAGAACGGCAGCAGCCGGTGTTCAGAAAACCCCCAAAACATTTTATTTAAATTAAAAAAACAGAATGGAGAGGAGGGAAACAAGAAATACACGATTAAACAAAAAAGTGGTCTCTTCCAGCACACGTTAAAAAAAAATCTCTGATGTAAAGTTCAGCCTTTTGTGTGATTTGGCACATTTTAAAAAAAAAAAAGAAAGAAAAAAAATCCAAAAAGTAGCTGCATTATAAATCTCATCTCTCTCGTCGACATTAATCCTGAAACAAAGAAGAAGAGAAGGTAAAATATTCCCTCCAAACAAAGCTTAGAAATTCTAAATGCGCAAATCAGCCCATCAGGTTACGTTGCTCCGCCCATTAAAAAGTCGCCTATCATCGGTTATTTATGGAAGCCTGCTTCCGCCACTAAAAAGTAAAAAACAAATCCATAACTCAAAATTCTGAGTTATTTTCTCGAAATTTCGAGTTATAGATACTTTTTTTTTGGCAGAAACGGGCTTCCATAGGTTATCGGACTGACGATTGTTGGTTGGAAAATTTTTATATATCGCCAAACCGTAATATGCCGTGTTTGGTTCATGCCAAACGTAGAGGCGTATCATGACCAAACGTCAACCTTGGACATCCATCCTTCGATCGGATGAAATTTTGCAAACCTGAGCTGTGAATCCACACAAAGACACAGCAGGTCTGTACCGAGGAAACAAAGCGCATTTTAACTTAAAACTGCATGGCAGCAAAAGAAACGCACACAGTGAAGAGGAAAAGTGGATTACTATAATTTCTCCACAGAATACGTCCCAGAATGCATTTAATAAAAACGTGATTTCTACATAGCGATGTATCAAAGCACAGATATTTCCTTAAAATCGAATTTGAACCGCAGCCTTGGCATAAATGAAAAACAGCATGTTTTACAGTCAACTCGATGCAGTTTGTAGCAGGAAGATCAAAGCTTCCTTATTACAGTAAAATGTGTGGAATAGCCACGGAGAGTTAACATCAACCTTAATAGTTAAAAGAAGGCCTTGCAGTAAAAACTATTCATAATTCAATATTTCCTTTATTTCTCTCTTGATATTATGCTGAACCCAGAGTGGATGAAAAAAAAAAGATACTGCGTGTGTATAATTTGCAATTTCATGCAACAGTGGCTCATGAGGGGAAATATGAGAGAAGGATTGTGGAAACATGAAGGCTGATGAACCAGAGGGGAGCGTAAGGAGAGGACGGACAGATCTGTGTGCAGAGATGGAGATGATGTGACAGTCACAACAAGACAGAAAAGAACATCATTACAAACACAAGATAAGACCACTCAGGAAATCGACTCAGCCGTGGATTTCCTGAGAGTAACAACAACTAGTTTCAGTTGCCACAATCATCTTCAGCAGGTATGAAACAGCCCGACACAAACCTTTAAGCATACGTGCAAATATCTATTATTAGTGAAAAAGGAAAACAATTCTCTTGATATCAAATGGTATGGATAACAGAAACACTCCCACTGGGGGGATGCTGGGTCAATTTGGATTTCTGTTTCGAAGTTACTAAAAATAAATCTGATTTTTCCAACCAATCGCTGTCCAGGTAAGTGGACTGGTGGAGATGCATCGACTCTGCTCTGGGATCCTTGTCTCATCGTTTTTCCAGACTTACATAAATTTAAGTCTTAAACTTCTCGTTCCCCGAGATGATTCATGCGTTTCATTTTATGCAAAGCTTAAAGGGCTCGACTACGTGACTATTTGTTAAACTGGTTAACTGATTAAACAGAGTGAAAGTAAAAACAAGGAAATAAAACTGCAGCGTTTGAGATGGAAAACTGAGTTTTACACTCGAAAGCAGAGCAATTTGCAGAAGGGAGTGTCCGAGTGACTAACTTCACATTTTGAAATATGGTGGAGCTGCAGACAGTTTCTGCAAGTTGGTCCTCTGTTGGTGGAACTTGCTGAGTGTTTATCATATTATCCTCTGTTCTTTACACAGAAGTGGGCCTTCTATACCACACTGTGGTGTGTGTGTGTGTGTGTGTGTGTGTGTGTGTGTGTGTGTGTGTGTGTGTGTGTGTGTGTGTGTGTTTTCCACTACTTTGGGATGAGATCTGAGAGGAAACGGACAGATTTCCATCTGTCTGCTTCATTTGCAAAAAAGAAGAAAAAAAAAGTCCTTCTTATGATTCAAATATATGCTTTAGCCACCTCTCTCTCCCCTCCCTCCCTTCCTCTCTCTCCCCTCCCTCCCTTCCTCTCTCTCCCCTCCCTCCCTTCCTCTCTCTCCCCTCCCTCCCTTCCTCTCTCTCTTCCATCTCTGCTTCTCTCTGTCCAAATGGCATCTGTGGATGACCAGGGCACAAGTCTCAGGGGTTGATAGAGAAATCGTGTTGGGGGGAGAGAAGGAGCGAGCACCTCTCGCTTCACATTTCCCTAGCACCACCCCGGCATGCCAGCCTGCAGTCTGTTCTCCTTTGAGCTTTCTATTCTACCACTGAACAGGAGAAAAAAATCAATTCATATTTCCATAATCCACACTCCTGTCTGTCTGCATGTCTTTGCCTCTCCCCCTCCTTCCATCCCACTCTCTCTCCCTCTCTCCCTCTTCCTCTCTCTACCCCTTCTCCCCTGGGGTAGACTAACCCCTCCACCCTGATCCTACGGCCTACAAATGTCATTACGCTGAGCAACAATAACGGCCTAAACAAAAGGAGGCCTCGCTCTGAGCTGCGAGCCCCTCTGCAGAGATCGCTGGCTGCTGCCGCCATATGCCGGCCAGCTCGGGCCACAGAAAGAGAGCGAGACTGTGGCTACAGAGGACTCCAGCCCTCAGAGCCACAAAGGAGGAAAGGAGCCTTAATCCTGGTAATGAGGCCCGTGAATACAGCCTTTATGTATACGGGGGAAAGGGCCAATCCCTCTGTACACAGCAGGCTAACTGGCCATCTTAAGGGCCATCTTATCCACACAAACGATCTGGTCGACAACAGAATGAAAGAAAAGCGAGGTTGCGGGGGGCTAAAAAGGACAGCCACGCTGGAGAGGATGCACGAGGCCCGCGTCAACACAAAAACCGTGTTGGCCCTATGTTTACGTCTTCATTTCAGTTCCCCCCCTTCGCTTCCATTTCCTGTTCTTCCCTCTGCAAGTGTGTAATTTCTTGCTCGCTCTCCCATTCCCTCACTGCCTTTACCTCTTACTCTGATAGCACGCTCTGGTTCTTGTGGGGCAGGCAGACATCGCCTGAAGCATCTTTCTACAACTCAGTTTATTTCTCAAAGTGGATCAGAGAGGCAGGAGAGCTGTTTAAACTCACTAGCTATGCTGCTGTGTTGAAGTCTATCGTAACCTTCGCCACATATTGGAGTCTATCAGCTACACGTCTGTTTATTCCCTCCTCTCAGCTGACAGGCTGCCCAAAGTCATCCGTCCAGTCACCCGGCTCCAGGATCTGCTCTGTGGTTGCTTTTAGCACCGAACACAATGTACAGCCCGTCCTGTCTTCTCTCTCTCAGCCTCTGCTCGCCGATGATGGGCACACGCACGTTGTTAAAGGCTGCGTTACTGTTTTGATCAAGTTGGGTTTAATAGAGAAAACACGACACCCCGCTGGGCTGCTGTGTTTTTCTGAGGGTAAAGAGACTTTTAAATGAAACGATATTAAATCCAGAGTTCACAATTTCCCCATGAGAAGCTGAGAAAAGCTGTGACTAGCATTAGGAAGGTTTTCAGAAGCCCCCCCACACAGAAGCTGGTCATAGACATTATTAACACAATTCATCATATGGAACTGATTACCCTCTCACTGCGGCTACAGAAGGAGAAAGGAGAGAGACTTTGGGAACGATGGGATCGTTATACGTCAAGAGACTAGAAACGGATACCTCTGTGATGCAGAGGGACAGCTGCGAATCTGTTTGAATGGAACATGCACCTGTGTAATATGTAATATGTGTAAGTAAAACAAGGCGTTGTGTATTCTGGAATATGTGAACATATGTGAATGTGTTGGTTTCCCTTGCCCTCTTTAGTTCTGTAAGTAAATTAAGATGAAAATCAATAAAGAGAAAGTATTTTTTTAAAAAGGAAGGTTTTCAGGTCACGTTCACTCCCTCATTGGTTCAAATAAGAACCAATGAGGGAGTGATGAGGCTCGGGGACCGAAGGCGTCCCATGAGAGAGCGCGGCACTGCATTTTAACCAAAAACAACGTGTATTTAATGTGAACCTGTGGTTAATGTCTGCCATATAGCACTGGTGCATCCTTAGAGCGAACCCAGGATTGAGCGGCTGGACGTTTGGGCAGACTCAGACTTCAAACGGTTAAAGTTTGCAGCCCGTTCGAACCTGTGATCACCTGACTGCTTAACTTCATCGCACAAATGGTTTCCCCACGTTCTCTGCTTTGGTGAGAAACTCCATTAAAGTGAAGAAAAATAAATAAAGTCGGAGTATGATTTGGAATTTAAGTCGCACAAACTGGTAACAGACACCAACCCTCCGAGTGATTTGTATCAGAACGCTGAGCCAAAGAGCACAAAACAGATGTTTTATTTTTATTTCCGATTTCGAATGAACAATAAATGGAAACAAAAGGCAAACAGGAGGACAACGAGACACAGAGAGGAAAACAGAGGTGCGCATTCCTGTCACGGTTGCATGATAATTACTGATTCGTCAGTTATTGAAGACCTGCTCACTGCTTTTCATTACCAACAACAGACGTACAGTGAGACGGAGAGTAGGAGGGGAGAGAGAGAAGGAACGGCGGAGGTGGTGGTGGTAGGTTTTGGGGAAGGTTACCACAGGATGGCAGGGTGAGTGAGGGCATTAGGAAAAGGAAGGAAGGGAGATGTGAGAAGAGGAGGTGGTAGAGGTTGTCTGTAACATTGAACCAGGGGAAGATTTGGGGGGAGAGACAGACAGAGGAATGAAAAAGCAGAATGTGTTCCAACCTGGTCTGTGTGGTCCTGGGGGAAGCTCCACAGCACGGTTGGATCTAGAGGTAATTGACAGACAGCATTAATCAGCGGGTGAGAAACACACCGTCTTTGCTAGCTGCCTCAGAACACATACATATTAATGAGAGGGGTGGGGGCAAGGGTGGCTGCTGTGAGTCTGTGCACGCACGCACACATGCATACTCGCGCACACACACACACACACTCGCGCATGCACAGAGTGAGCAGCGCACAGTGAAAGACAAGACACAGAGTGTCTCGGCTGCATGCGCTGTAAATATGCAAATCTATACTCTCGTTGTAGATATGAGTTTATATTACGCACCAAATCATGCACGTTTAAGCCGCAGTAACACGCACCCCAGTTTATTTGCTTAATTATTGCTACATTGATTCAAGCCTGGTGTTGCTGAGGAGATGTAAATCTTACACTAAAAGGTTTATTATTATTATTATTGTTGTTGTTATTATTCTGCAGCAGCGCTACATGAAACCCAGCACACTGCGATATCCATTTGTAGTAAACAACTTAAACAACACTGATGCTGACAGATTAGCCAAGGTGATTAACTGGTTTTGAATAAAGGAAATGAAATATGTGTGATACCCGTTTTATCAGCCAGTGATAAGAATACAGGAAGTAAGGCGTGTTCGGCGTAGAGAGCGCTTCTATGAAACACTCTGTGGTGCACTTCTGGCTTCTGATCAGACAAAATTCAACGTCTGGTGTTTTATGAGGAAAGCCTCAACATATCGCATCCTCGCTGCACCAGATACAACCTGGTAAGTTAATAACAGACACGACAGACCAGCCAACAGTACTGCGATCATCCAGCAGTCGTATGTATTTAGCAAAGACAGAGCACAGAAACCATTTCCAGAATATCTGGATAGTGAATAAGGGCGTGTTTGGCACACGTGATAAAGAACCGCGTAATCGGCGCCTCGGCCGACGGTTGCCTCAGCGCGACCCACGAGCGTCCAAACTACACACGCTAGTTTCTCTCAGGCTTAATGCTTTGTGTTTGAAATGAAGCGATCACCCAGCCACAGCCAGAACACAGGGGTCTGTGGTAAACATGGCTTCCACAGCTCCAAGGTCACCCCGTGACCCTGGCAAGAACAGCGAGGGTTTGCACAGACAAGCTCACACATGCCAAGTTCACTGTCACGGCCGCAGAAAAAGGCCCACGGGCTCATAAACACCCCCCCGCCTCTATGTAAACAAAGCAGAACGATGAAAAAGTTCATGTGAAAGCAGCAAACCTCTCCAGAGTTCACCCGGTCTGAAACGCGAGGACGACTGAGCCCTCTAACAGAAAGCTGAATGCACTCGATGGACCTCGAGCCTAAAAATAATGCAGAGAAGAGAAGACGGCTGCTCGGATGAAGACGCTATGCAACACCACGAGTAGCTTTGTGGCTAACGCACCGGGCTGTCCGCGAGAGACAGGGGGACACAAAGGACCCACGGATGACGGGACGCAGCACAATCAATGATGGCTTACATAATCCTGTTGGATCATTTCATGGGCCCCATCCTGAAAAGACTGACAGAAAAAAAAGAGCTCCAAGCTCTACGACCCCCCATCGCCCCGACAGTTCGGCCTATTTTATGCTTATTTACTGGGTGAGAGGATGGGAACTGCTGCTGGTGAACGATGCAGGACAGAGGAACCAGACGGCTTGTTCTGTACACCACCTCAAGTATTGATGAGGAGATATTCCAACCTATTCACCGTGCATGAAAACGGCCCCAATAACCTTTAAATCGGCCCCTTCGATCCAGGAAAAGTCCCTGCGTGCCTACCTGACATGTTCATTTTGAGTTTGGAGTCATGCCTCGAGCAGAGAGAGAGCGACTACACGCAAAGAAGACTTTTCTGGTGCAGCAGGAAGAACTTCTGAACATTACCAAACACCCTCCTTTATCATTCATGTGTCCTTCTCGTCTTTGCTCCAGGTGTTTCTTCTTTCGCCTCCATTCATTTTCTCCATCCCAGCGATTTCAGCTCTATTGCTGCTCCTTCCACACTCACCTCATTTCTCCCCCCTCATCCCACCCTCCCCAGTTCTGCACCCCCTTCTTTATTTTTCTCACCGTCTTGCAATCACATACCCCTCCCCTTCAGAACGTCCAGGGCGTGTGGTGGACGCAAGAGGGGGCCCGAAGGGGGTTAAGGCTGAAAGTTGAAGGTTACAGAGGTGAAGAGGACCCCCGCTGCTCCTCCAGGGGACACAAATGTCACTATGACAGATCCTGCACTGGTTTATCCTCCCTCCCCTCCTGCACACGTGCACACACAGTGAGAGCTCCGTGATACGTCTCATTCTGAAAAACACCTGAACTCTGCAAAGACCGCTCCAATTCATTTTCCTCTGAGAACGACGTGCAGAATGTTACTAGTTCAAACAACCTGTCGTATTGTTTATGACGTGATTTGCACGTGCACTCTCCTCTGTGGGTTTAGACTCTGGCTCCAGTATGATGTGGACGTCATACTTACATGTTTTCTGTTGCTAACAAGGACATAAACCACTTCCTGTGTCCAGCAGACAAGGCTAGCAGCAAGCTGGAGATACAGTGTGTGTGTATATGCATGTGCACATAGAATAATTAAAGGTAAAGGTGCTTATAGGGCACCTTTCTAGTCAATTTGACCAGTCAAATCAGTTTCTACTACAAGTCTTATTCATCACACACACACACAGCGTTTTTGTCCAACATCCAAATAGACACACTCACACCCTGATGGATGGATCTCTTAGTATCTTGCCCCAGCATACTTTAGCAGGCGGGCGCGTGAAGGGCTACGAACTTCTGACTGGTAGACGACCCCCACTCTCCCGTATCCCAAATGATGGGACACTCGTGCATTTGTAACTGGAAAAACTTCAGCGCCGTGGTCGAGGATACCTCTGAAACGTCCGTAAAACCAAGCTACTGCTTCCTGCTGTTTGCTTAGACATCCATCACGCACGGGTCTTTGGGCCCACGTGCATAACAGACTGATCTGATAGACATACACCTCTCCCATGTCAATCAAACTACAGCTGACAGATTCTATACAGAGCTGTTGCAGCCCAGATTAAAACAGGACATTTTAGCTAGAGTGACGAGGTGAAAACAACCTAGAGCATATTTCACCCCGGTGGGGTGTAAACAGATTCAGTGGGTGAGAATTGAATTGAAATCACCTATCGAGGGTTAGATTCCTCCATTCGCACCTGAGAAAATTGATGTGGGCAAACGTGGCGATGAGTGAGGGCTGACCACTGGTCTGTTTGCAAAGCGTGTGCGTGCCCTGTGTGCAAATGTGTACCGTGTGAGTAGATGCGTGTTTACAGATAGACAGCGAGCTCAGGAGTGAATATTTACAGTACACTAGCTTGTCCATTGATCCCTGAGGGCTTTGAGCATGGCTGAACTCCAACAGTCACAATGGGGGCAACAAGCCGGCAGCCCCTGAGCCGTGACACAGATACTGGTGAGATGAGGGCGGTGCTGGTTGATCAAAAATCGGTGTTTTGGCAATTTCTGAGACATCTGCCTTTGAAAGTCAGTGGAAAAATGGATTAATGGGGAAAGGGTGCTGGGGCGGCGTGCAGGGCGGTGGAGGAGAGTGGAGGAGGGAAGAGGTGGGTGCGTGGCCTAAAGGCCGTCCGCAGATGAAGCAATTTGCTCGTCACCCTTCGCTTTGCAGCTGACGGTTGGTCACTAGTGAACACGCCAGGCTCTGGTAACCATATTGAAATTTCCCACCTCGACATAAGTCAGTGAGCAGTCACCTCGATCCCTCACCCAACAGCTGATGAAGTTTAGTCCTAACCCACCAACTTTGCTGCTAAGGGCAGGATTTCACAGTTGCCACATTGCTGCTAGTGTTCACCAGCAGAACGATGTGGTTAAACAAAAATAGACCCGCAAGCAACAACGAGGAGGCCGAGAATTTCTGCAGGGCACGAAATCTAAACCGGACCCGTGAAAGCTTGCGAAGGCAGTCGACGTATCAGGTTTGGTGCCCTCGCGTCCTTTTTAGAAAGTTCACCATGAAATTTGGTGGATTGTAACTGACAAATCGTTTGGATTGTTAAAAAAGAACAAGAATCTGATTACATCTGTGAGGATTTATTTCGGTGCAGATTCCATAATGTTTATACAGTTTTTACAGCTTCTGAATGCAACATAAATATGGTCAACATGACGAGTTGTTGTCATCCTTGGATTTTGCAAGATACAACAGGAAAAACAAGTACTGAACACCTCACCAGTTTTCCAGGTGAATCTACTTCTAAAGGTGCTGTTGACATGAAATTCTCACCAGAGAACGACCAATCCAGTCCACACATGCACAGAAATTATGTGTAATAATGAGAAACGAGACGGGGAGAAGTATTGAACACATGAAGAACGGGAGAAGCATAAAGGCAGGACGGTCACGACACCATGTGACATCTATCAGTAATTAGAGTCCTGCCACTTGGTGCAAATTAATATCAGCGGGTTCATTTACAGCTGATGGCAAATAAAATGTGTCATACAAGAAACATCTCATGATGGTTAAAACCAGTGAGCTCTCTCATCCGGCACTGGTTACAGAAGGATTTTCCCAGTGAGCAGTGTTGTGTAATCTGAAAGGACAAAGAGCATCATTTCACCGTAAAGAGTTGTCCAAGACTCAACCACCGAGGCCTGTGCGCACACTCACCACACAAGACTCCACTGCAGGAGACAAAGCACGTTGAGACGTGTTTGCTTACGACAATAAGCCAAGCCTGTGAAGTACTGGGAGAACGTCGTCACCTGAGACCAAAACTGAACTCTCCGGGTGCCGTAACACACACCACGTTTGGAGGTCAAAACACCAACAGGGTTGGAGGTGGGAACATCAGGATGTGGGGCTGTTTTTTAGCACATGGCACCGACACGCTTCACATAACTGATGGAAGGATGAATAGAAAAACATGTACCAAGACATTCTTGATAAAAATCTGCTGCAAGGGTGACGTTTGAGCACGAGGGCGATCCCAAACACACGGCCAAGGAATCTCAACTGGATTCAGAGAAAGCAAATAAAGCTACTGGATGACCCAATTCAAACCTATGTAAGAACTAAAGGTCAAAGTTCATTGAAGACGCCCATGAAACCTTTATGTGGAAGGCTGGGCCAAAATCACACCTGAGTTTCTGCACACAGGAGGCGTCTCGGAGCATAGGAGGAGCATTAAAGCATGTTCAACACTGTTTTCTCTTTGTAATTTCTCATCATTGCACAAACCTTAACTTATGGACATCTATGACATTTAGACATTTGCACGTCTGGATTGGACGGTTTGTTACCAACATCTGATGAGAATTTTATGTCAACGGGGCCTTTAGAAATCGATTTACTTGGAAAAATGGTGAAGTGTTCAACACGTATTTTACCTGGTGTATGTCAGACACTAACAAAATGCCAATAAAGACAAAACACATTTTTGCAGCCGTCCATCAAATGAGTTATTAGTTTGGACAACCTCAGGAACAGGCGACGCGTCCGATACATAAACTCGTTTCTTCCCGTTTCACCGCCGATTTGATTTGAGAGTAAAAATCTGAATCTAGACCCAAGTTTTTTCAGTTTTGGTAAAGATATGAGATCAGCACAGTTCGACTGACTGGTTTTGGTCACTGGTGGAAGAACGTAGGAGACAAACCAATAAACATGACGTGGTAACGCTACTTTCCTCCGATATCTTTAAGTCTTTGTATAAATTTCTATCCGATACTTCTGGCACATTCAAGTAAGCAAAAAAAAGAAAAACGCTGGCATGTTCGACTTGGCATAAATCTACTGCTTCTTGGGATTTTCAAGTAGGCTAAAAAGAAGCTGTTGGCAGAGGATGTCATCCCTAACGCTGCTGGTTGGAAGAAAAAGTTGGCTCGTTACAGCAGCGTGTCAGAAAGCTCTCGCTGCCCAGTGCAGCGTGGCAACTCGCTCGACTTCAAGTCATTTTGTCACCAAACTAAAAACAGGAAAATCCAACTCGCACGATGCTAAATAAAAACGAGTCTTTTCAAACTATTCGAAGAACCCCGACGACGATTGCGGTTCACGACTGCGCTGCAGAGGCGTGTGTGCGTTGTTCTATAGGATCGCCTCAACAACAGCAACCTGAATGCGCGGCTTTAAAACCGTTTTCAGCAAAAACCCCTAAATCCAGTGTGAATACACATTTAGATGAAAGCCCCTATTTTATAATTCTCTATACTATGTGAATCAAACACAGACTCGCAGCCCTCGTGGCCATCCACTGTTCTAAAGGCATAAGAAATGCACTTTTTTCACCTTATTCCACGAACGACTGTGTGTTGCGAGTGAATAGGGGGCCTGTTTGTTAAGAGAGGCCAAATCCCATATGGTGAACAGCAGCTCCTCTGGTGAGAAGAGAATCTGCGAAAGCCACCGGCAGCCCCTCTCCTCCATCCGAGCTCCAGAGATGAAGGGATGCAGCGCCTGCCTCTCCTTGTTCCTCCTTTCTCCCACTCCCTTTGCCTCCCTTTCTTGGCCAGGGGTTAAACTGCTGCACTCTAACCTCCTTGGCAATGATTTCATTCATTTCAGTTTCTCTCACTCACTCTCATCTCTGAGAGATTTATTTCACAGTGTGCAGTGGATTAGGCCCCCCTCGTATGCCCCTGGACAAAAGCATTGTTTTAGCGCCGGCCCGTTCGCTGTAACTGGAGGAAGCCGCCGCTACCCGGCGTCCACAATATGGCCATTGTGGACACGGGGCTAGAGGGACCCTGCCTCCGAGGCCGTCTAGACTTTGAGCCTGGGCCGAGTGGAGAAACGGGGAGAAAATCCCATCAGGCAGTGGAGTGAAAGTTAACTAAGGTAACCTGCTGTGAACCTGATGAAGATGTCAAGCCAACATATGGCAAAAAATGTCTATTGTCAGAACGGGGAGCTTTCTTCCCTCTGAGGGAGGGTACGGTAGGAGGAGACGAAGGGTGGCTAAAGAAAACCGGGGATGGGAATGGGCTATGCAACCTAAAGAAAGGAATAACTGCGGTGGTCATCGTTTTACTTCTGGATCAGTAGTCTTTTTCTGGCCGGGAGGAGGCCCAACCCCTCCGCGCGCAATTAAAGGCGTAAGCAGATTAACTGGCATCTTTCAAAGGCCAGCAGAAAGAAAAACACTCGCAGGCGCTTTAAACTGTTTTTCCCTTTTTGCCCATCCAGGCTTACATTTCATGCCGATTTAGCGAGCGGAGGTTCGGAAAGAGAAACTTCTTAAACTATGATATGGTTCTTAGGTGTTCTAACACCGATTGGTCACACCGTGTTGGTACACGATTAAATTAAAACCTGACGCCGCAACACAAAACACCATATAATCGCTCCGCTGCGTGGCACCGTTGATCTAGATTGGCTCCATAAATAGGTCTTGATGATATTTAATTCCAATGCTTCAAATCTGAATAAACAAAAGGAGAAAAGAAGAAAAAAACCCTCTAAGGTAGAGCCTGCTTTACCAGCCAAAAAGCCCAACTGGCAGGCTTCACATGCGAGAGATGTTGGCCTCGGGGATTTCGAAGCCATCTCTACAGCTACATCTGAAGAAGATAAACAACAGTCTCAGCTGGAAGGAGAAGAAAGAAAGCGCTGCATGGAGATGATGTGACCCTATTAATGCCACATTAGTTGTTCTGTCTTTCCAGCTATGAGAGGAAAATGCTTCAGTGGGATGTGCAGAGAGAGAGAGCGAGGGAGAGAAGTGAAAGCGATACTGTCTCCAGGCTAGTTGGGATGCAACCCAATTTCACAGCTTCACGAATGAGTGGCACAGCATATGGATGCAACCTTTGTGACAGCCTCTGTGTATCACCACGTATCAGCGTTGATATTCCCAGTCAGATTCCATACTGGTCCAACATTATGTCAAACGCTGGCTCCGCATGACTGCATCTTCAGCGCAACACCAGCGTGTTTGTCGGGAGGAGGCGGGTGTTAGCCTCCTAAGCTAAGAAGAAAAAAACAAACTGGCGTCTCCCAGGACAGACTCTCTAAACCTCCTGCTCGACGTGCACAACAATGAAACCGATGATGGCAATAAAAATCCCTAAAATCTGAGATATAACCTGGAATCCAAGTTATGACCTAGATTTGTCTCTGTGATACTGAAGCAGACGACAGAGTTTTGATTAGTTTTGAAGGTGAGGATCTCGCCGCCTGGCTGCCGGCTGATTGGTTGGAAAAACCCAACATATCTGCACATAGTCACGGATTTCCTTCCATATGGTCCAACCATCTGCCTCAGTCAACAGCATCTATAAAAGCAATGTAAACGAACAACTCTATTATTAGGCTAATATGCATAAAAACAAGAGCACACCGAGGTGCAACTTTGGTCATTTTTTCCTCTTTTATTCCACAAATCTTGTTGAAACTGCCGGAAAACGTTTGTAAAAGACACTTTGTTGCAAAGCAGAATTTGCTGGGTCACGTGACCGATAACGTATACGGTTTAGGAAAAGCTGCTGCTCGGGGTCATTGTCAGACAGTCGGATACTTGGGAGAGAGTTCCTTTTCTTTTCTCTGAGGTGGCGGCAACAGCATCAGAGGAAACGCTGTGCAGAACAGCAGCTCCTTGAGATGCGGAGGGGATCGATCTCTGTTAATGTCATATGGCACAGCACCCAGAGGCAGCCGCGTGGTACTGATGACAGTGTAAAGCCTTGCCTTTGGCGGCTACATGCTCGGTGCTGCCGAGCTGTGATTTGAAGTTCACATGTAAAGGCTGGCAGACAGACAGCTCTCAGTCAGGCAGTCAGTCAGTCTTTCCACAGGGATGACAATATAGCTGTTAAAAGCATACGATAGCTCCTAATCTCCAACACATTCACGGGGATCTCGGTGCTCTGCAGGACTGATGGACAAAGTACTGACAGAAACACACACACACACACTTCTCAGAAATGTAATTGGCTTCTGCAGAAAAGTGCGCACCACGTTTTGCAGAACAACAACTTATAAGGGGAACACACCACGTCCTGCAGAACGCCATCTCTAAAAATAAAGGTAAATAACAGCTTGCATTACCTTTGCTGCAATAAAACATTTTCAATCACACATCACCGTGTAAGCATCCTGTTATTTAAGAAAAAAAATCATCTTACTCACTTAATCATTCTTCAAATATTTTCTCTGAGCAAACAGAACAATGAGTCAGCAAAACTTCCTCCAGAACAAACTCGCACCAAAGCCCAACATTTATCAATAGGCTTCATATCAAAGTAAAACCACTGTGTCGATACGAAAACAAAGGCCCAGTGGCTAAATGATGATTTGCAATGATAAATGGTCTCAGACATCCACACTGACCTATATTTTCTGTCCTGAAAAAATAGGCCAGAACCCAAATTAAGGGCCAGCAGGGGCGACTCCATGGATGTAAACGCCATCGTCTTCAGAGTAATTGTGGGGTGTTAGGCAACATCGGAGCAGCCTTGGGTGGAGAGATGTAGCCTGAGGGCAAAGCTGCTGGCATGTAAATAGTGAGAATAGAAGCTGAGATGACAGCACAGACAGTTTTATTTGGCATTAGACACCAAATTAAGGTCTAAAGGACAACAGCCTGGATGTCAGGATACCAGTGCTCACATCACGTCAGTAAGTAGGCTGATTTCCTTAATTGCCGGGGGAAACATTTCTGTCTTTTACATCACTTTACGTGGCTCTATGTGGCATCAGCCCAGTGAGATTTCACCTTTTGCAAATTTGTGGTCGTTTCCACAGTTTTCCTGTCTTTTTTTTGTTTTCTTGGTTTTTTTTCACAAACAGGACCGACCTCTGAGAAGCAGAGAGCGGTCGGCTTTTTTGTTTTTAAATCAAAAACATTCACATGTACACCTCACACAAAGTGGTGTATCGTTTAACACGGTTGGTAACCATGTTACTCGCCTCGTTCCCGCTGCACACGATACAGGAAGCGGGCCAATTCATGCAGTCATGAAACGTGACTCAACCCCTAATCCTTTTAAAACCCCGTCACCGCCGTGCTCTACATGACAGGCGCAAAAGTCCACGTATTTCCCAGCACAACTTTTTTCCTTGATGAAGTCTAATTTGCAGACCAGGTCAGATTCAAACTCTCTGCAACACTGAAACAGGGTCTGTGCTGATCCTGTTCATCGGTGGGCTAAAGTAGGCCACGCTGGTATTACACGCATATGGACCAGCCAATCATTATTCTTTCAGTCTGAATAATTGGTTGTGTGTGTGTGTGTGTGCGTGCGTGCGTGCGTGCGCATGTTTGTACCATCTGCTGCTCTGCACATACACACTCCTGCCCATCAGCTGAGTTTAGCAGCAGGAAACAAGCCACCAACACTTCTTAAGCTGCAAGTGGAGGTAATGTCATGAAACTCTTCTGCTTTCATCAAATTCATTTTAAATTATTGATCCATCCCTGCTTTCTCCCACTTTTCTTCTCCCCTCCTGTGGAAGGGGAGAAAGTCTAAAAATAGCCGGTGAGTGTCGGTGCCTAGAAGTCTTTCCATGTTCTCCCAGTCTGGCAGCGTGAGTGAATTCAGACGAGCCTCCTGCAGCTCCCACAGCCGCTGCGTCTCATCTCATGCACAGCCTCGCACATCCGTACCGATGTGCATACGCATGCACGGCCGTACGTGCGCGGGGCACACGCTATACATTTAAAACACGTACCTGCTATCACGCAGTCTCTCACACACACACAGAACTGTTTGCCCTCAGAGCTCGAGTGCTGTGTCAGTGCGTCGGAGAGCTCAGCGAGCAACCCCCCCAAAGATTCCCACCTCTCCGTTTATAAACCACCGCCATCAGCATAATTCTTCCTCACATACCTGCCTGCCACACCCTGTCTCAGTTTGCCCCAGTTCTTCACACTTTAGCCAAAAAGACTCTATTTTAAAGAAACAGCAGTTAAGATGATGCATGGATCGGTGCCACAGCATCACCGTCAGTCCGGTGAAAACAAGAGACGACAGAAAGAAAAGGACTGAAACTTTTTAATGACCGCAAAAGCAACAGTGTGATCTCACTGAAAGCTGAGAACAACACCTTTACAACACGTGGGCTTGAGTGAATGAGCAGAGAATAACCACAGTTTGGCCTCCACACGAGGAGGCCTCAGCGTCCTGCTGCCACACCAGCAACATCGGATTAACAAAAGCACACCAAAGGGGTTATTTTTTTCTTTTTGAAGATAATGTTCAGTTTTCCTCCCATAAAACCTGAAGTGTAATATTCATAGGTCACGATCACAGCCAAAACCACTTACCCCCACCAAACACAGATACTTCTGCTTTGGCAATCCATTGGTGTTGTGACCTGGGGAGCAATTATGGGAAAAATTCAAAAAGAGCTGGAAGCAGGGCATGACATCGCGGCTGAGCGACAAACGACTCCAGAGCAAAGCAGCGGAGCGCCGACCAAAACTGTGCAGCCTCTGTTGTCATCTATAACCAGAAATCTAAATGCAAACGAGTTTTACCGACACATTGCAGCTCACTGTGTATCAGTGTTGTTGTGGAGACCTGGGATAAAAACCACGAAGCCATCCTTTCATATCCAAACTGCTTATTCTTAGTTTTTGTTACTACATACGCCTCTATTCCATCCAGCTTAATGACGATGCTGTAAAACAGATAAACACTCGTGCACCTGTTACTGCTGCTAATATAATAAAGAACAGGGTGCATCACAACCAGCACCAACTTCAACCTGAACAGCTCGATAAAGTCCGGACAGCAGGAAGTCGAGGGACTCGCGCCATGCAAAACTGGGGTTTAGTGTCATACCTGAGCATACGTGCAGGGGCCAGGGATCGAACGACTAACCCTGTGATTAGCGGACAACACGCGTTAACACCCGAGCCGCTGCCAGCAGGAAACGGATAAAAGATAACAAAGAGTTTGAATATTCTGTGTAAAAAGAGCCAATTTACCAAAGTCATGAGGGTGAGACGAGAGAGAAAGGGAGAAAGGCTGAGAGATAAACAAAGTGTGAGACCCTAGGGTCCTCTCAGGAGTGCGAGTGGAGGAGTGTGGGCTCTCTAATGATCAATCAACACCCTGCTTGCTGCCATGGCATCTGTTAGTACTCCAATGGCCTCCCGTCTGAGTGTGAGCCCGCTGCAAACTCGACACACAGCTGGTATCCAATCACAACTCGCAGAGCCCGGGTCAAGGAGCAATTCTGACATTTTGTCGAATGTCAGTGTTCAACCTTTTCTAAAAGTTCGACCACACGGGAGTTTGGCTCTGTGAATATCGAAGGGTGGAAATGGGAAGGAGTGAAAGGCAAAGGAACGAAATGAACGTATAGCGCTGCTCGAGGGCGCTACAGCGCAGAGAGAGGCGGACCGATGACTAACAGGGGACGCTGTGAGACCTTCGCATCTCAGCGAAAAAGTTCCCAGTATGTAGAATAAAACTAACTTTTCATAATTGGACAAAGTAAAGTCATCAGGCTGCACGCTACACCTTACTTTCTTAAAAACCCTCCCAGAGTCCTCCTGCAGCAGATTTTAACACTGGCAGGAAGCTATGCCGAACACTGAAACCTGTCACTTATCTCAGACAAAAGGAGACACTTGCTCAAAGGTATACAACTGACAGGCACAAACACGGCATGGAAACAAGATCACAAAAAGTGCTTTCATCCATCCTCCAAGGGCAGAGGATCTCATGCTTCACACATTGCTCAAGACGTCAGTCTATCGGCAGGTTTTTGGGAAACAGTCGCGAATATTCATTCATAAATTCACTGACAATTTGGAGGCCGCAGTTTTTGAACTGTGGAAACAGTGCAGACAGAAAATAGGTTGTAGTTTATCGAACAGAGTAAACAGGACCGCGTTTCAAAATAAAAGACCTCCGTGCATCGTTCAATCTTTCCTCTGTTTCATTTTAAACAGTAAATCGTTCCCTTAATTGCAGCATGAATGTTGCTGTAAAACTGATATGCTGATCTATTAAGTTTATTGCTTTGTTAGTGGGAACAATCTGGCTGGAGGGAGCGGGCGAGGACAGGTAGCATCTGTCCCCACCTACTGCCTTGGCAGCATTAGCGTCATCTGCTAGCTTTGGCAGCATCTTGGAAGCACATCAATATGGCTTTATGTAGCCAGGGCCGCTAGTAGCTAGCATGCCAGTCACGCTCTTAGGCAACGCCTGCTCACAGCCTGAGCATCCACAGAGCAGCGAGCCAACAGAGCTAAGCGGAACTGAGCTGAGGCTGAACAGGGAGGCCAGGTCTCCGTGGACCAGGACCAGTATCTGTCATCTATCCACACATCCAAGCGTTGAGCCAAGTCCTGCGAACACTGCCATCATTGTCAGCTTTCTGTCTCCTTTTGCTAAACAGCGCTTCTGTTGGGGAATGCTGAGGCTCTTTAGATTTACTGATGCATTTGTGAAGGAGACTGACAGTTGAAGCATCTTTGATTTTTTAAGATAATTTCACTCGTAGGGCAGTGGACTACCCCGACGAACTACTGCAAACAGGCAAATAAAGGAAAAGAAAAACAAGCCCACCCTCGGGATTAATAACTGGGAGCCAGTCCAACAGGACACACTGGAAACACTGGCAGAGTTAATTATTCTAAATGACATGCTTTAAGCGCCACACTTACAAATTAGCGCCATTCTTCTTCTTTACACGCAGACGTGATGTAAATTGCAGTGAGTCAGACTTTAGGGCGCAGGAGAGGTCAGGTATCGATAGCAACAAAGCCTGTGACGTTCACGGCGACTAAATGGCTGCGCTGGCCGAGCATCACAGATCCTTGTAGTTATAACTGATCTCTGTGAGCACAACAGAGGCATGAGCCCAGCGCACATCTAGACTGGTCTGCTGCCAGCTGAACAACAAAGTGACAAAATGTATTGACCCGCGTTGCCTTTGCATTATCTTTCACGATGCTTAGGCACGCCAATTTTAGGCAGCTTCCTGAATCATATTTCCAGCTTAATACCCGATCAATCATCAGAGACTTGCTAAACAACAAAGTGTATGTCACAGAAAGGACATTTGCCATTTTTAAGCACAAAAATGGGAGATTAATTAGCTTTTTTTAAACTGCAGTTTATCAAACTGTCTTCTTGCTCTTTATTTATTTAGCAGAAAGCTACACAACATTCAAACAATTAAAAATAACAAATGGGCCTACACTACACCCCCTTCCTTGAAGGGACACTTTTTAATCCCACATTGGCAACCACAGGTAGGCATGGGAGGCTTTACGCATAATAGCTAATGAAACATTGTTTGTGTGGAGCCTACAAGCCCAACAACAGGCACGATCAAACAGTATGTGCAGTATTTTTGGCCTTTCTGAGTCAATATGTTAGGTTTGGATTCATTCAATTCAGTTTTATTTTTCCCAGAACAAATCACAACAACAGTCGCCATAAGGCGCTTTATATTATAAGGTAGACCCTACAATAATACATACAGAGAAAACCCAACAATCATATGACCCCCTATGAGCAGCACTTTGGTGACAGTGGGAAGGAAAAACTCCCTTTTAACAGGAAGAAACCTCCGGCAGAACCAGGCTCAGGGAGGGGCGGGGCCATCTGCCATCTTTGAGATTAAGCTGTGTGGGAGGTCTCACATACTGGTAGCAAACAAGGCAAGTTGACTATTAAGTAAAGATGTCACTAGAACTTATGCTCAGGGCATCAAAAACTCTAAAAATGCAACGACACTTGTTCTTCTTTGGTATCATAAACAGCATAAGCACAGAGGCAGAGCGAGTGGCGTAAAACTACAAGTGTTGTAGTCCGTCCTTACATGCAGACAGAGAACCACAAGAACAGGAAAAACTACAAGCAGCACAACATAAACTACAGCTGAGGAAGTCCAAGGGGTGATGATCAATTTGCAAAAGGTAATATGCAACTAACACTACTGTGCTTTGAAATACAGCCAATCTAGCAGCGCTCATAACACACCTGCATTAATATCGGTTCAATGAATTCACCCCATGAGTCACCTCAACCAATCACAGCAGATGGCCCCGCCCCTCCCTGAGCCTTGAATTAATTTAATTGAGAGTCTGTTCATTTCACAGTAATAACATCTAAAGTATTATTCTTCTAATGTCAGGTCACCATATTTATTTCTGAGAAAGCTGGCGCCGCTGTTGTGAAACCAGCTTTTGTTCCATCGGCTGAAATGTTTGCAATGGCAACGTTAACGCTTATGCTAACACAGCGTAACAGTGCGACATTAGCCGGCTACATGGCAACCATCCTAACATCTCATCAACATAACATGAAGTCAACACTTTAAATAAATGATCTGCCAGCATGTCAGTGTTTTACAATGTGCTCTTACTTTAGGAGCTTATATTTAAGTACACAGGATGATCATTTTGTTTTGGTATTGAATGGGTAAGTATGTTGTACTGGTACTGGACCCAAGCTTCTGGTATCGTGACATCCCTGCTATTAACTATAGATTACCAATACTTTAATTCTGGTGTATTGATCAAACCCACTTTATGGAAACAGGGGTCTGAATCTCGGTGTGCTTCAAACAGACGTTAAGTGTTAAACATGACAGCTACACACAAGTCAAACGTAATTACTGGCTTTCACTAAAGCAATACATGCACTAGTAAGCACACTGTTGTTCCTAAATAAGCCCGTCCACAGCATTAATGTTCAAGAAACGAAGAGCCCGCACCACAAAAATGTGCTTACAGATGACAGATGATGTCCGAGTACTTCCCCCTGAAATGCCAAACCTGCTATTATTGTTTCTGTAACGATCTCCGACCCGTGTTGTTGAAACTGCAATAGACTGATCTTTCAAAACTTAAAAGGAATAACAACAGGAAGGAAGTGAAAGTCATTATTAGCAGTCACAGAAGGGAAGCATCTGACAGACGAGACTTTGTTAGATGGACTCAGTCAGATGCTGGCGAGTCAGAGTTAACGACCAGCTGACCTAATCTGGTATCATTTGGTTCGGGTTCTCTTGGAGGGAACACTTAAACAAATCCTAATTCATGCTTACAGTGAATAAACCCCACAAATGACCACATAAACCAGAAGCAGCACACGGCTTCAGTGAACTGGTTAATGGAAAAGTTGCAGGTTGGTTACTTAGGTTTGTCCCATTAACACAATTCATTAAGGTTTAACCCTTTATGTGCACTGCACTGCTGATTCAGACAAAGGTTTTCTAAGTCGATGCCTTTGAGCCATCAAAGCTGTTACAGTGCTGGTTACTTATATTCAGAACTAACGACGTCACACAGATCTCAAATGTCAGCCTTTGTGTCGGGCAAAAATAATTAGCTGCCAACTAATAAATGTTTATTCTGCACAAATGTACACTGAGGAAAGTCATCATGAGACAACTAAAGACAGGTTAAGCTTTTCTTTAAGCGTGTGGGTGTTGGCTTTTTGCACAGTGCTGACTGCAGGAGGTGTGAAACACAGTTAACACAGGAAGTTTGAGGGTCGACACACTGACCAACTATCAAAAGGTCTGAGCTAATCTTACCTGCACTTTGAAACATGACCGAAAGCAACAAAAGGATGCTGCTTTTAACACTGCAGGGGTAACGCTGCCGCACATGGATCTGGTTTCAAACCTGCAGGACCAGGATGTGGTGAAAAGTGGCACAACAGTGATGCAGCATCAGCAAAACTCACACAGGCTCTTTGCTCACTCAAAGGAGACTCCTCCTCAGTCGCCTGAAAGCATTTGAGTTGAAACCAAACTGCTGGAAGAGGGCGTGCACACAACAAGTGAAATCCAGCCAAAAAATCCGTCTAAAATTAAACTTGTATTCCCTAAACTGTGGAGGAGATGTGAGAACAGCACAAGGAAACTTAAACCCTCCTCCACTTCTGCAAACGCTCGCACGTTCTACATCATGTTGCTATGACAATTTAATTATAGTCTATCATGACTGCATTTTTGTTTATGTGTCTATGTGAGGCAGTTGGAAGATTATGTGTGAATGTGAAGTGGCACTCTTTGGCAAAGTACCTAATACTCGGTTGCAGGGAAAACAGCTCTAGCTTGTGGCGAGCGAGCATGTTGGTTTCACAGCGCGGCCAGAGCCCGTTTGTTGTGAGTCACAGCATTAACTCATTCAGCTCCAGAGGAAGGAGAATCGCATATGTCAGGGCTTCTCGCATGAATACATATAGAATAGTGACGCGCCGGTAAAACAATAGACCGCTCTGACAGCTGTAACCTTTGCGAAGTGTTTTGTTTCACGCTCGCTTCACCGAAAGCCAAGTCAAAGAAAGGGAAATTGGTGAGAATCAGAGGAGAAATGACTCATTCCTCATACGGTCGTCTGAAACTGCTTCTTTTAAAAAGAAACATAAAACCACCGCAAACACGAGTCCCGCCTGGCAGACAGGACACATTAACGTCACGGCGACTCCTCCAACGGGGGCCGTTCTCATGTCGTACCAGACCTCAGCACAGTATCTACGTCTCATCGAAGCCGCGGCGTGCACACGCAGCTCCGTGGCTCCACTCCAGAGAGCAGGGGGTCCGGATATGAGTCCAACCCCAGATCATGTGGAGAGGAAGTCGGTTATTACAGAGCGTGCTAGTGGTTTATGAGTTTGGTTTTAAAATCCAATATGAGAATTTGATCCAAGGGCAACTTTCGGTCTGCTCTGGTCAGCTCGGCGGCTGCACACGTGAACCATCCAATAGCACCTCTTTCAAGTCAGCACCGAGCAGCAGACCAAGACAGCTGGCCTAACATGTAGCTACAATACGCTTAAGTGATAGCCGACTTATGAGCAACACTGGATATGGATGTGAAGCACGGGTTACTCGATTTCCCATATTCAGAAAAAGGTAGAAACCGATGTTGTTCTTCAGCGGCTGCAGTCGTTTCCCAGGATAGTCCCACTACAGGAATGTCTGACCGCTGCAGAGGGCCGAACAGTTAATGCAGCCTGCTGACCCAAGCACCATCTTTCTCCAAACAATCCTCGCGGGGTCACGGTTGCCAGAAAAATGTCTACATTGGTGAACTCGGGCTCAGGCAAATCTGTCAAATAAATGAAGACTGTACGACGCTAACAGTACGATATTACAGCTGCTAACAGCTACTCCCAGTTTCACTTTTACAGCCAAACCGGGTCATGACCTCCTCTCGTCCTTAGGATCTTGACAGACTAAACTCTGAATCACATAAAACCAAAACCATAATGAGCACCCTCATTGTTCGAGTCTGGACTCATGCAGGAGTGAAGTCCTGTGGTGCCTGCTGTTGCTCCAGTGTATTTACAAACTACCCCATCACACACGCCGTCCTTTCTGCGTTACAATTACTGGTGTTACAAACTGAGAAAAAACGTCTATATCAGAAAGCACAAGATGACTTTGTCACATGTCGGTGAAATGACCATGAATTCTCATTTTCCAGCTAAGGTCGTCTCTTTGCACGAGCCCACACACTTTCTCTAATTTCTTGTTCCATCATCCCACAGTATCTGTTACTTCACAAGAGTCTGCACATTTGACTCTCGCAAGAGGCCTTAGGGTCAGCACGAGACGCAGGGATCCAACGATTAGCAGACAGGACTGGAACAGTTTAAAGGCTACAGAGTCAGAAAAAAGGAATCTGCAAGTGAAAGAAGACTATTGAGGAAGACCCTAAAAGCAAACTTTCACTTCCATTTATGTACTTAGTGACAGAGCTGGGGGAAACTGCACTCAGATAAAATGCAGTATACCTGAGCTTCATTGGAGCAGTACACATGTGCATCCTGCATGCGTTTATTAAGTTAGGAAATCAAAAGGCATACTCGTCCTCTCAGTTGCTGGAAACCAAAAATGCTTCTTTCTTACAGAAATGAGCCAGAGATTCACGGGCATTTTGGTACAGACACGTGTTAAAACTGAATGGTTTAAGGTCAGAAGTTGTCCACGAAATGCCACGTCAGGCTTTCATTAACTGAGCAGAAAGGGAACAAATAAGTAAGCAGTTCATTTATGTTGTTAAACAGGAAATTAACAGGCTGATAATTTGATCACAGCTCTATGAATCACGCACAACATTAAAGTTTTATAAATAAGTTGTGCGCACACAGGCTGAAAGTTATAAATGGAAGATCACCTACCCTCATTTTCAGATGTTGGACACGCCACCTGTACAACCAGATCAAATGTTCTTTCTGGATTCTCCCTGAAAAGAATGAAACAGTGTTTACTGAGAGCTGAGGGGGAATAAAAGCAGGTGTTACATCCACAAGCTCGGGCACAAAGTGCGCACAGCCGCTGGGTCGCATTCCAGTGCACAGGTATGCAGGTGTACCCACTTGTGCCATCGGAGCTTTGGATTGAAAGAAAGACGGGCTCTTTGATCTCTAACGTTATCGAGCTCAGGTCACGGGACACGGCTCGTTCACGGCACCGAGCGACCGGTGTCCGTCTGCTCGGCTAGCGGAGCTGCTAATTGGTGGTCAGCTAGCAGACACGCCGACAGACTGACCCAAATGCGGAGCAGCCAGCTGGCCTCGCTGTTAAAGCCACTGCTGGAGATGATGGCTCAAATTACGCCAGACATTCCTTCGCATTTACGCACGCAGCTCCCGTTTAGCGTTATTCAAGCACGCGTTAGCCTTTAGCATAGAAGCAACAGCAGAGAGGACAAACACTCGGAGCTCTTACTTTATCCTGCTGTCCATGGTCTAGTTACAACATCGCGACAGCTCCGTGCTGTCGGGGGGCTTTGCTCTGAGGGCTGTCCGACAGTATTTCCACCTCGTCCTTCTTTCAGCCTCAGCCCGTCTCTGCTTCGCGTTTATCGGACACTGTTCGGAAGGTGCCGCGTCCGCATGCCTGGAGGTGCGATATCGTGGCAGTCGGTGCCGTCTTTCCTGCCGCTTATGTGGCCTAAATCCACGATTCAGCGCCTCCGCGGCTATTTCCCACAACAAACACCATCCAGGAAGTGCTGTCAAAGATTTGGTGACGTCAGCGCGTCCGACGAGCACCTTGGCTGCTGCAGTGAGCGGCTGCTGCTCGTCTGCCCGCCGGCGGCTCCCTGCACTTACGCTGAGTAACAAGCGCGATGCGCACAGCAGGCCTGAGCCGTGTGATTCACGGTTTTGGTATTTTTTTCATTATTGTTATTATTTTTAAACGGCTTTCCCCACGAGACTGTGTTATTAGTTCAATATCTATGGCAGCAGTAGCTTCAGTGCGGCCCTGGGAGCCGCTGAGGGGGCTAAAAGTAGAAAAACAACTGATTTTGTCCAACAAACACGGATATAAGCTACAAATAGTCTTTGTTTTATTTCTAACTAAATGAGCGTAAAGATTTTTAAAAAGTCTTCAGTACCTTAAGATAATGAAAACAGTGAAATAGTCCAAGTTAAACACACACATGGTTGATAAGTGTAAGGCTGAGAGAATAAAAAAGTCTGTTTTTAAACTGACCTCAGGTCAGCGGGCAGCTTACTTCAAGAACAGGACCACAGTACCTGAAAGTACCCTCAGCACGGAGGTCTGACTCTGAGAACAGTCCAAATCTGCACCTGATGACCTGAGATGACTCATTGGGTTATAAACAGTGAGCAGGTCAGAGATGTGCTGCGGGGCCAGACTATCGAGAGCTTTGTGAATTAGGAATTCTAATTCATAAATTCTGTGTTGAACTGGGAGCCAGTGGAGTGCGTTCAGTACTCGGATAATATGTTAATATTTCCACTTTTGTTTAAGGACTCAAATGGAGCGTTAACATAGTCAAACCTGCTCGATGTGAATGCACGAGCCAGTTTCTCTGAATCAATTTGAGATAAGAAGAGACAGAGATATATTTCCTCAGAGAGGAAATACATCTGTCTTGTTTCTGTTCAAGAAAACTTTCTAGATCTCCAACAGTGAATGTCATCAGTGCTTATTAGTTTGTGAACAAGGGTTAGATCATCAGAGGGAAGCAGCAAGTGCAACGTGGTGGAATACATTATGATTCGTTACGACAGAACTGAGCAGGAACGTGTAACAGTTAAAGAGTAATGGACCAAGAACGGATCCCTGTGGAACCCCTGACTGAATTGTTATTTGTGCATATCTAAAGCTACTAACTGAAGTAGTAGCTGCAGGTGTTTTGGTTCTCGAAATGTGCGCTGCTTGTTGCTGAGCTGGGACTATTCAGCATATTTATTATATTTGCAGACAAGAGTGACTTAAACCAAAACGACTCACCCAAAACCACAAAAGCCAAAACAATCGGCTGAAAAATGCAGAAACAGTCAGGAGAGCTGAGAAGACAAATCTCTGTGGGTTTGTTACATATGATAAACCTGTTTCACATCATGCATACAGTGACTGGATGCATTGTTACTGTATTATTATTACACCGTGCACTGATAAACTGTGTGCTGCATGCTGTGTTCATAACACCGGAAATGCTGTATCTTAGTCCAGCACAAGAATCACATGGTTCTCTAAGCTTATAATGAAGCTGCCAATTGTTGTCTGCTGTGTGACAGGATGCATACACGACGCACAGACGGCGGCATGTGGGTTTGGGCTCGACAGAAGCAACGTGACAATGATAACATCTTAATCTGTGCTAATGGCTCCTAAAGATTGGAACAGACTCTGAACCCTACAGCTCACTTACTGTTCAGTCTAATCCTGCAGCCCTGTCAGGAATAATTAATAGTTAAAAATGTAAAAACTAATGTTATCAGCACCATCTGCACTGCAGCCTTGTAACTTCCTACAACAACTACATCAGCAAACATACCTTCAGCTCTCTTTACCATTTTTATCAAACCCCTATGACAGTCTGCTAATTCTCATCATACCTTCCTGCACGCAGGTCCATGTGTCCACCTCTGGAAATGCAAAAACACAAACTGCATCTTTTGAGTACGCTGTGGAGCAGACGTATGGATTTATGCTTTATGGTCATCAAAATGTTTAGATTAGCCATCTCTTACTTCGGGGTTTATTTCACTATTTCTTGCCAGGGCCTCTCTGTTGGTAAACCTACGCACATGTAACTTTAATGTTTACAGTTAACACTGGAGCCCCGATTATTAACAGGTGACTCTTACTCAGCGTATGAGTAAATGCATCCTTGGCTCATACAGTTAAATCCACATCCACAGTTTTTTCTTATCTGGGTCTGTGCAGCATCACAGTGGAGTTTAACTAAAATAATTAATATGTGACCAACTTTTAGGCTTTCAGGTTTAATATGTTTCAATATGTTTTCACACAAGGTTTGCATTCTCCTTAATTACAGCCTGTGATGATGGGCTGTGTGGTAGGCAGGCCGGAAAGGTGGACCCAAGAGCAGGACTCAAAACCCGGAGGTTAAACTCAAAACGCAGTTTTATTGCTAGAAAAAACTCCTGAAAATCAAACTCACAAAACTAAAACTCTGAAGATGGGAACTAAGGAGCAAAACTGTGAGACTAACATGCAACAAACACACAGCATGTGGCGGGTAGGACACATTAACAATGCCACAGAAAGCAAAGGCAAACAAAGGGCTTATAAACACAGTGGCGTAATCAGGGAATAGGAAACAGGAGGGAGACACAGCTGGGACAAATTAGGGCTAACAAGACAGGGGGAAGTGAAACTGAATACACTGACATAGGACATGGCCCTTCAAAGTAAAACAGGGGCCATGTCTTCCTTCTCTCACCCCAACCAATCACAGCAGATGGCCCCGCCCCTCCCTGAGCCTGGTTCTGCCGGAGGTTTCTTCCTGTTAAAAGGGAGTTTTTCCTTCCCACTGTCACCAAAGTGCTGCTCATAAGGGGTCATATGATTGTTGGGTTTTTTTCTCTGTATCTATGAAGCGCCTTGAGGCGACTTATGTTGTGATTTGGCGCTATATAAATAAAATTGAATTGAATTGAATTGAATTGAAACCAGAAACAATTTGCAAAGACTTGACACTGAGAGACAGACCGAAGACTATAACAGAGGGAACCAGTGAAGACGGCGATTTAATACTTGGACAAAAATCCTTTGCAGTCAACGACTGCTGAAGTCCCATAGACACAGACATCACTTCCTCCCTTGAGATGCTCTGCCAGGCCTTTACTGCAGCCAGTTTGTGTTGCTGCTTGTTTGTGTGTCTCTCTGCATTCAGTTTTGTGTGTCTGTGAAGGCTCTCCATCATCCAGGTCATTGGAAAGCATCTGGACTTCTTTGGGTTTCTTGAAGTTGAGTTTTCAAGATGCTTTTCTTTCTAAGCTCCTTGGATTCAGTTTTGAATAGAATCCTTTATTGGGCTGAGATCAGGTGACTTGACTTGGACACTGAAGGTTATCTTTGCCTGAGAATGTCTCGGGTTGCTTTTGCAGTGTGTTTTGGATCCATCTGCACTGAGACGTGGGGTCCAGTCAGTTTGCAGCATTTGTCTGAATCTCAGCAGAGAGTACAAAGCCTTGCATGTCACAATTCATCCTGTTACTTTTATCAGTAATAAACACATCAGAGCACAAACTGTTTCCCTCCTTCTCCATATTTCTCCTGTTGTTGTGGTTCAGGTTAACCTGTGTTTCATCTGTCCACAGTAACTGGAAAAACGAAGAATAAAGAAAAGTAACGGAGCAGATATGTGCCGTTCTTGGGTCTAACTATTGGTTTGAACCTTATTTTTTTACTTGCTGTATTTCTGTTTCTGAAGGCATCTCGATTGTAGGCCTTGACAGTGTTACCTCCAGAGTCTTCCTGACTTGGTTAGATGTAAAACATTTTCTTAACTATAGAAATAATTCTGTTCTCAAGTCCCGTATTGTCTTCTGTGGTCTTTCTGGCCCTTCGGTACTGTCGATCAGGCTGCTCATAAGGTGAGTTTCTCTTGTGTTTGTTGCTGTTGGTGGTTTTTCTTCTTCCTGATGAGCGCCTTTATCTGTCGCCCTGTTTCCTTGGGTCTAATACGTAAGATTACAATGAAAAAATCTACTTCAGATATTACGTCTGCCTCACATGTACAGGCCATGAATGTAAAAAAAAAAAAAGCTATAATACCTTTTGTGTGTTTTTAAAACAATGCATCATACGCACTGGATTCTAGCGGCAGAGAACACACGAGGACTTCTTCCGTGTTGGAGGAGGTGCTGGAAAAAGGCTTCACCTGACGCTCCGTGGTAGCGGTGAAGTAAAAACCGTTGTTTGTACGATTGATCTGTGTGATGAACATCAAAGAGCGGTGTTTGCACCTCCCACAACTCCACTGAAGTGTTTGTTGGTATGCAGCAGGTACAGCGTGGGGTTTGGTGTTATTGTGCAGAAGAGGCTGCGATGACTGGACTTTCAACTGCATAATTACAGAGTGTCACAAGTAGCTTCTTCCCCACAGCTGTCAGACTCCTGAACTCTGCCTCCTGACATCTGACCCACGTTAAACTCATGGACTGAACATACACACACCCACAATGGACAACTGTACCCTCAAACACAATAATAACATGGACTGAACCACCACTCACAACCACTAGCACTTTATATAGCCTCTGTAGAAACTATCTACACCCTCACTTATCTTAACTGCACTACTGTATAGCTCTGTGTAAATAATCATTCTGTACATTCGATAATCTTTAATCCTACAACTGTTTACAACTTGCATAGTTCCCATTTCTGTATAGCTGTATATCTCAGATTCTGTAAAGTTATTTATTTCATATTCTGTATAGTTTTTCATATTTATATCCTGTTCATATCCTGTACATAGCTTGTACTCACTACAGCCTGTACATACTTAGTTATAGAATATTCACAACATACTTCATACCGTGTACATTATAACATACCATAATAGACCCATTTCTGTAATATACTTACATATCTATACTATTGCTAATATATATTGTAATATATCTATATCACTAAAGCACTTCTGGATGGATGCAAACTGCATTTCGTTGCCCTGTACCTGTGCATGTGCAATGACAATAAAGTTGAATTCTATTCTATTCTATTCTATGTGCAATAGAATAATATCAATGTCTCAGTGCACAATGATGTTACTGTTAAACTAGTATCAAGCTACTGAAAATGTCCTCAAAGTGCCACAGTAATATAAGCAAACCGTGTAGAGTCCCTATCCTTTTATATGACCACCATAATCTTCTCCAGAACTCTATATTAAAAACAATGCTTGTGAGAGAGATGAGTCATTGTCCTCTTAAAGGGAAATGCATGCACAACGAGCACTATTTTCATTCTAATGGGACAGGGTTTGTTCACTGCTGTAAACCTCGTGAGCTGAAGCTAATTCGCTTGTAATATCTCAAACAAAGCGAGCCCTCACACTCGATCACTTACTTGTCAAAGGAGCAGCTCTTGGCACTTGATGACACAGTAAATTCAGAACTCGATGCTACTATCTAAACTCTTGAGACACGTTTCAGCCGTATTTGTCTGATGGTAACCTGGAACCAGTGGCTTAGATATACCTTCTTCTCTCCCCACGAGAGTGTGACGGGATCAGAGGCAGATATCTTCAGGCTGACTGGAAGGTAATTAAATGGCAGCAGCCTGGGCCGTGCTGTTTCAGGCATACGTATGAAATGATCGTGGTGGGGCTGTTGCCATGACGTTGTGATTTCTAAAAAAATGCAGAAATTTGTGAACAATAAAACAATAAAAGCCCAGATAATATTCATTTAAGAGTTCCTGCTACTGAAAAAAGGACAACGCACTGTTTCTCTGTCCTTCAGCGATCCCAGTAATCTGTTACAGAACGTCTTCAAACATGTTTTATCTACCTGAGGAGCGAGCGATGTATCTTCTTGAATTGAAATGTCACATAGACGAAAAGACACAAGCAGGGTTCATGTTGGGACGGTGCAGCAGGGAGTAAATGCAGCCTGCAGCAGAGTTAACATAAAATCATTCTGGAGTCTGTTGCCAAGTGAATTTATAAAGCATCTGTTACATTAATCAGGTCGCTTTTACAGCATGAGATGATGCGCCAAAACTGCCAAATATAGAAAAGGTTTCGATGGAAAACAACGGGCCTTGGAAAATACATCATTTGTTTGGCTTTTGTTTAAATATGTCTTCCCTTCCATGCTGTGCGTGCAAATATTTTTATCAGTGATGTGTAATTTGTCTGAGGGTAAATTGACCCCACAATGTCAGTCAAAAGACACTTGTCAGGTTTCATTACCCATAATTGTGAAACAGGGGCATCATCAGTAGTGGCTTGCAGCAGCGGATAACCTTGAAAGGACTCATTAATGTCCACTCACCAACCTTGCAGTTATCCGTCCAAGGCACCATGTTACTTTATTATTATGGAAAGCTGTCTGCGTTTGTTCTGCAGCGCAATCACGCAAAGAAAGACAGCATGCTTCACCACCCATATACACACAGAAGTATATGTGTGGACAAACATTTTTGTTAATGGCTACAGAAATATCTGCTGGTGGCTTTCATGGTTAGCACTCACAGCAAGAAGGTCCTGGGTTCAGTTCCACCACAGACCTGTCCAGGGTGTGCTCTCCGTCTTGACCTAAGAGGGGGTTCGGCTCCATGACCCTGACAGAAGTGGGTGGATGAGTTCTTTAATAGAAAGCTAATTGTAGTCCCATGAAATAGATGTTGCATGTTTACCCCCATGCTATAGCAGAGGCTACAGAAAACAAGGCCTCAGTTTATCGGTGTGACACTGAATAATAACGCTCCAGCAGGTCACCACTTTTTCATTCAGGATTTGTGGGTTTTGGTGATCTTTCTAACAGTGGACTTGTACCTCCGTGTAGTGGCAGCTTTCTAACAGCAGAGGCGCTGCACGAGCCGGTGGGTCGGAGTTACGTGACGGTCACATTGGTGGCACGTGACCAGGGGCCGATGAGGAAGTAAAACACTTTCTGTGCAGCAACATGGGGAGAGGCTGGATTTGAACAGTGTAGATAACATGAGCAGGGAAAGGCGCATTCGCGTTTCTTTCCTCACACAGTGTCACAGTTGTTCTCTTAATAAAAGCCGCTCCCTGCAGATGGTTTATCGCAGAAGCATGTTTCGCAAAAACTTCCCGAGTAAAGCGTTTGTCTGCAGACTCGTTCTTCTCTGCTTCCACTTGAATAAACGACTCGTAGCGATGTCGATGCCAAAGCTGTCGGGAGAAAGCTCCGAGCCACCGGCGAACAGCGGCGCGTCACAGATCGACGAAGGCACGACAGCAGCAGACGTCAGCGACGCGGGGGGCGAAAACGACCCCTCCTCCGCGGGAAAGTTCACAGAGGGCGAGATGGCCATCCACAGAATCCATAGACTAGCGTGTGCGGTAAGATGCATCACTGAGACAGCCAATCGTGTCATGTAGCACAATCGGACCGCAGATCCACGGGTGATTAATTACACGCGCTTTACAGAGAAATGATGATAATTCTGGGACAGATGATGATGCAGATGATGAGATATTCACAGTTTTCTGCGTTATTCTGAAAATGTTTCACAATCTGTAATCATAGGTTTCTGCAGATTGATGAACCTCTGCCTGTGTTTGATTCTGAGAAACTCTGCCTCTCTAAGACGCTCTCTTTATACCCACTCATGTCACTGAGCTGCTGCCAGTTGACCTGATTACTGATAAATGTTGTTTCTTTTTAGCTCCTCTTACTTTTCAGGCTCCAACATTTTTGTTGGAATAGTTTTTTTATTAGTCTTTTCTCTTAAACACAGTAACAAGTTAAAATCTGACGTCAATAATCTGGAACAATACCAGCATAATGTTTTCAAACTGGCCACCGTGTGTTAGCAGCACGATAACCTGGCAGCTACGATGCATCTCCTTCCTGTTCCCAGGGCGGTGCCCCCAACCCTCCTCCACGTCCCCCGAGCCCTTAACCAAGTGACATTTAGGAAGATGAAACCACTGATGATTTTTGACTCAGTCTTTCCATTCTAACCCGAGATAAACATCTTAATTATTTTGCAGTGAAAGTGTAGGTATTGGAAAGAGGTACGAAACGGCGCCTGAACGTAGGAGGTGTCTGTGTCCACCTGTTATTGTTGTGAACTTTCACACAGAGGAGAATACCTGCCCGCTGCCCCAAAGAAATGATGCTGATTGTTTGTGCTAGATCCATCATATTCACCAAATCTCACTTGCTCTTCCATGGAGCAGAACCAGCGAGCTGTGCTGATGACAGCGGTGAATAGGTGTCATCCGCGTGCCTTTAGGCTTATCTGTTGTAAATATTGTGCTTCGGAGTGTGGATGAAGTTGAGGCAAGTTGGCCGCGACCTGAGGAGAGCGGTAGGGCCTGGGTGGGAAAAGTACAATACAGAGGGGGCCCAGCTATGCCAGCTTCACTATGTGGCCTTGCAATGGCATGTGAAATGACAAGCCGTGTCACCAAAGGGCCTGGGGCCTTTTTCCCTTTGTGGCCTGTCAAAGCTCACCAACTAGTGGCTCTCAGTTTGAAACAGACTGAGAGATGACATTTTGGAACTTCCTAAGGGATGGAGAGGAGTTCAGGCTTTTTCCACTTACAGAAGGTGTTTTTGTGCCTATGCAAGACGAATAACTGCACCAAATAAAACAACGACTGTCTGTAAAGTTGATTTTTCACCATCCTGAAAATTGTCAGAACGACGTGCAGGTTTCAGGGCTACCAGCGGATTAGTCATAGCGTATTCTCACTACTGAATTGCACGCTAATTAATTAGTAATATCTTAAGAATGAGGGTGTCTTACATCTGTTTCTATGCTCAGAGGTCACCCAGTCCTCCTTCTCGTTGAACCACAGCAATCTGTCTCTGCATACGTTCTTAGGCACTATTTTTCTTGCAGGCGTCCTTGTGTTTGGGTGAGTATATGTATCGTATGTATTTCTGTGTGCACGGTTCACATCCCGCCACGTGTTTGTGTGTCGCTCTAATTGAATGGTAATATCTTCATTATGCTCAGGCAAAGAAGCAGATGTACGTTGACCCTTCCAGCGGGTATAAGGTGTTCACAGAGTATGCCCACCTTCAGAGAGGGAAGTGCTGCGGCAGCGCGTGCAGACACGTGAGCTCTTTGTTTTTACTGGTTTTTCTCCCTGTTTTTGTCCTCTGCCGTGTTTTTCCCACCCTGCACGTTTGATCCTGTCTGTTTCCAACGGTAACCGACCTCGTTTGTAAACCGTGGTTCTGCCAGAGCAGTTTTGACCAATGTTCGTCATTTATTTTCAGTACAAAACATGAAACGAAAGCAGGTTTGGTGGGTTGGAGCTTCCATGGTGTTGTAGAGGATGAGCTAACAGGGCTAATGACGCTGTGTGTTAGTTTCCAGGCTGCTTTCTGTACGTGGATGGAACCAAATAGAAGTAAAACGAAATAGATGGTCCAGTACGTTGCATCAAAATATGAAAGGGCACAAACATGTAAACTGTCTTTATAACAGCACCTTTCAAGGTAAGGATCACAAAGTGCTGCACACCAACAATCCACAACAAACACAACAGCCTATACAAAGAAGGATCGATGTTTTAAACAGTTAGTGCCGTCTACAGTCTCCTTCGGTCTTCAGGTTAGAGCAAAGAACCTCCGACGCCGTCAAAGACCTGCACGTTTTATATGGATGCACGGCTTCGCTACAACAATCAGAGCTCTGATCGCCGAGCTCGAGGACCGAGGAGCCTCACGGTCGCATTTTGGACAGCAAGTGAGACCAACGCACGCTGAATTAGTCCAGTCTGAGGACACGAAGGCATCATAATAATAATCCTTCCTGACGGTTCAGCTGAGATCACAGCAGTAAATATGGTTAAGATCAAATTCTAGGTTTGACTCTGTGACACAGACTTGAGACGTGAGCGTGACATTAGCAGAAAGGCTCATCTGCTCAGAGTTTGGGGATCTATTTTCTCAGCATCATTCCTGACCTCTGCTGGTTTCAAGTTTCCAGACTAAGGATCGGTGATGGTGAAATGCAAAGCTGAGCGGTTCATCCGTGTGTAACAAACCAACTACACAGACGTGTTGTGGGTTTTCTGACGGTGTCAGCCCCGCTCTGCTCATATCTGCTTTGCTCTGTCCCACCGAGTCTCGTTGTCCACTCTCCATCCCTGCTCTGGGTTTTGCTTTCGCCCCGTCCCATCCCATTCCGTCTTCCCCCCTGTCCTTATCCGACTCGTCCTTTTTTCCTTTGCTCGATCTGCTTCTCATGTGTCGTTCTCAGTGTGACTAAAGCTCTGCTCCACATGCAGCTGTTAACCGGCGCTAATTTATCTCTCGTCTCCCCCAGTGTCCATATGGCCAAGTCAACGTGAAGGACCCCGCCACGAAGAAGCGGTTCAATTCCCTGTTTTACGTGTAGACCTAACAGCCTCGTGCCAAGGTAACGCGCTAGGAGCCTGTTTGGAATGGAAGCCACCGCACATTGCTTGTCTTCTGCCTGTCGTTATTTGGACTACTTGAGTCATTTTTTTCTTTTAGCCGTGTAATAAATGATGAAATATGGGTAGTGTCTGTGCAATACCTATCTCTTATGAATCACAACTATTCTTAGGATTATTTTCATTCTGGCAAAATGGGAAAGGAGGAGAACGGATTTGTTCACTAGACCCTCATGCAAACCAGCCTTTTATCACATTTTTGTTTTGTTCTGTTTTGCAGATACTTGTTTTTTCCTCTCAGTGTCCAGTGAAATGCCTTTGAGCCTCATTTTTTCTTTTCTCTTCAAGAGTATTTAATATTTTGTAGTATTCTGCTCTTCTGATGCATTTACAAGGGTTGTGGGAGTATGGAGATGAAAAACTGAGAGTGCATTTTAGATCTTTGCCCTCCAGATAAAGGGCATATAAGCGAAAGTAACTGTAAGATAGTCAGATGGAGTCTTGTGCTCTTTTGCTTCGCATCGCTTGTTATTTTTTTTCTCTCCCAAACGTACGACTGCATGAATATTAGCATCATTTACACACCACAAGTGCTTGACTGAACTGTCTACCTTTGACTGAGATACTGTGTTGTTAAAAATAGGAAGGTGCCAGGGGTCAGCCCTCACACTTGGCTGCGCTGCTTTTACACCACTTGATGGAATCAGGCTGTTAGCAAACATGCCACGGACATCAACAGCAGCCCTCCCCACCGGACTTGCAGCTCAGCCTCCTGGCAACACTCGGCTACAGTGCAGCTCCCCGCGGCTGCTCTCCTGAGCCGCAGCCTAATGAACTCCTGGGCCCTCTCATCCCAGGACTGCAATAGATCAGCTCGGCGCTCACCAGCTCGCTTAGACGCACACATGCGCAGGCAGGCTCGCTCCATCGCAACACTGCGTGGCTCCTAATAGGCCGATATAGAATAAAGGTTGCACTTGACCGCGCGCTTCGTAGCCCTGAGTGATAGCGCTAGGTAAGGTCAAGCGCTCGTATAGAACTACCTATGCCGTGGAAAGATGCGGCGCTTGATTTGCGAGTGCATGTGGGTAGGCGGCGTGACGCCTCCGGGCGCTCGCCGGAAACCCAACGCGCACGCTCGTCCTTCTCCGCCCGATTGGGCAAACGGCATCGCCATGAGAGGATGTGTCTTTTCCTCGGCAGGTGGGTCCCAAAGGCAAGTGCTTAGCGATCGGAGCAAAGCCCTGTGAGCGGCTGCAAGGAGATCGGTGATCCCGACAGTGCTGGGGAGGACAGGTTCTGGGGACGCGTCGTCAGGCGGGATGAGAGGCGAGTTTATTTGGTGTTATTCTAAACCGAGGCAGCGGAGCGTGCGGCAGCAACATTTCTACAGCGGGACGGCGAAGGTGTCACACTCATCAAGTACCTGGGCCCGCTTGCCTGCCGCGGCTCTGCCGGTTTTGCCTAGGGACTCGTCTGTCACATTAAAGTAGATGCATTGCCATTCAGGGCCTCGGCGGTCCCGCAGCCTGACCATGAAATAGGCCAACTTTCATGTCTGCCTCATCCCTCCACGTCTTCCCAATCCAGTGATGGCACAGTTTGAATTTTTTCCCCTCCATCATCTTCCAGCCTAGCAGTTTGTGACTGAGACGCAAACAGCACACCTTCCACAGATTAGCAGAGAAATGCACTCCGGTTACTAATTCATCCTTAATTCATTAGCGTTGATTGAGTAGCCTGTGAAGTGCACTGGGACAATGAGAGAGAGCGTTCAGCTAGTTTCTGTGTTTAATCACTGAAACAAATTAATTTATCTAACGTTGATTAAAGTCCCGCCTTTTATTTGGGTTGTCTCTGGGTTGAGCTGCACCACGATCATTTTCTCTTTTACCCACAGTGCACATGTGCTCCCAGCAGCCGGTTAGACACGTGAGGCGACTCTCTCAGGCGTTTTGGACTGAACATGTCGGACCCTCAGCTGGAGCATATGCTGTACTGGAGCAGAGTGGCAGCTATACGCCATGTGCCTTTCTGCAGGATGATGGCACTGGCTGCAGAGAAAGAGCGAGCTGTCCAGTTTGGATCTGTGACCAGACGTGCTCCAGTCACAACCAGTTGACAGGCCAAGCAGCAGCCCCCACCCCCATCGCACCCCATCTCAAAGGGGCACAGCAGCCCCGCGGCCAGTGGCCCCGACCACAGTCGGTTACAGCGTCTCCATCACTGCTGGCCGGAGCAGCCAGGAACTGACACAAGGTTGGCAGGGAAAAAAACTTAAGTGTCAGCCATATGATGGCTGAAAGGAACATCAGTCTCAGCAATTGGCCAGGCACCGCTCAGTATGCCTGCCTGCGTGTGTGTGTGTGTGTGTCTTGATATTGAAGCAGCATTTGAGCAGCCCCTACATCAACGTCTGGTCGTTCTACACAGACAATGTCAGCTCGCCTCGGGGCAGCAGCCTCCACAGTGGTCATATGGACAACCACATCCCTGTGGTAGAATTAGTGATAAAAAACACACATGGCCACTGAGTGACAGTCAGCGCACCAGATTCCTTTGGACAGACAGGGCTGCAAATAGCACAGAGGAGCAGTTTCTCCCTCAGACCGCAACTGGTGGTCAGGCTCATGCCAGGCCGAGCCGCGGTCGCCAGATGAGCCCAGATAAAAGCAGAGTCGGGGGCAGTCAAAGGCACTTAAGCGCCCAAGGAGCACTTTGGCCTGTTTATTTCCCTCCTGGTTTTGCATCGCCGCAGTCGTTCGTGATTTCTCATCTGCGCTTTGGACCCGACGTGTCGCCGCTTTCTTCAGCTGTCACGCCGTCTAACCTCCAGCTCGCTTCACATTACGCCGTCTTCTGACTCTGTGTCCTCGCTCACTGAAGTAGAAAGACGGCGCTTGTTTGACAGCAAAACGATATTTACTAACCCTCTCCTCGCAAACGCTGCTCTGCCCCATAAGGTTATGTAGTGATAAATAACATCCATCTATTATGTTTCCATGTCCTTTCTAGTGTGTCCAGATACGGACTAATACACGCACCATTCCCCAGAAGGATACCGTGTCCCCAGAGGTGCTGGGGGTGGGTGGGGTGCATGTAGTGGTAGCTGTTCTGGAGGCAGGGAGGGGAGGCAGGCAGCAGTTGGTGTGCAGAGAGCAGCGGCTCAGGCTGGCTAGTTAAGAGCTTCTCTTTCCTATCCTCCATCTGCCAGGGACTGGGGTTGTGATTTGAGCTCCAGCAGAGCAGAGCAGGGAGGAGATCGAAGGAGGGGTGGATGGCGAGAGGGAGGGGGGGGGAGCGTTGCTTGGAAGAGGCAGAAAAGGGAAAGTGGTAGAAGCAGGATGAGGCGGGGGAGAAATGACCAGCAGGAGGAGACGTGGAGATTCTCGTATTATCCTCCGTGTCGTTATTTTCTTAAAATCGCCGTTCAGCATTTCGCCTCTTTATGAGACGCCGCCGGGGGGGCGTTTCCCCTGTTTTGTGCATTTCTGACATGGCCTCTGCTTCAATAATTACAAAGTCACGTCCACTGTGAGTTTGTAAATATTTCCAGGATGTCTCACCATCCAGCCACCCAGGCTCATGAGACTGGGATACAGCTTTACAGTGCTTCACTCCTCCCTCTGTTCCTCCTCCTCGCCTCACCCTCTCCCTTCCCTTCCCACCCCTTTCTTTCATTCTGTCAGCGTTTAGCCCGTGGTTCCCTGCACCTCACTGGATCCTGGGAGAGCCTTCCCACCGCCTCCTCCTCTTCCTTGCTTCTCTCCTACTCCTTGCCTCCTCGCCTCCACCACCTCTCCTAGGCTCCTTTTCTGGCCATGCTTTGGGAGTGACTGAGAGCTCCCTCTGTGAGACTGAGTGTCACTTGAGGTGACCCAGAAATGATAACTCCAGATGAACTCTGGATGTGTGGTAATCTAACCACCGTGCCCTACAGCAGAGAGGAGCCAGGCACTCGGGGAGGTGCGGGGGTGGGCGGGGGACAGCCAGGCGACCTGCTTGGCGCTGTAGCCGCGGTTTCGCCGATTTAACCAAGCGCGCTGCAGCGCCTGTCTGGGTATCGTGCTCCTAGCACGCTGTGTGTGCGCTCCGTGTTGTGCTACGCTGTGAAATAGATCTCAGTGTTGTTGCATTATTGATGAGATACACTGTGATGTCAACCCAGGCTGAAGGAGCAAAGCAAAATGACTGTTAGCAGTGTGGCACGTGATCATTTATGCCAGCGGTGCAGAGGTGTAATTAACTGTCACCCTTTGCTCCAGCCCCGGTGCTCGTTCACACAATATTCTATTCACTCGTAGTCAATTGAAACGAGTCCATCCGTGCACGGCGCGCCGCTCCGTGGGGAGCACGAGCACGTTTGGGTTATCTTGTTGTTTTTCTGGATGACCTCCCTTTCTCGTGTTAAAGATGAACGTGCACTTCAGGAGGAGCTGAGCGCTCCTTAAACGCTTTTCATTCTCGTACCGGTGATACCGTTTAATGCGCGATTGTCAGTTTGCATTTCAGGTGGAGAATAATAAGAAAGTAAGAAACCTCGCGCTCCTTGTACTTACCTCTTAAATTGAGAAAATACGGCCTCATTAAGAGAGACACAACCAAACCATCCTCAAAACATAAACACTATTAATATTTACTAAAATCTTGACATTATTAATTATTGGTGAATTTTTCATCAGCTTTTCTTTTTTTCATTAGATGTTGCAACACAAGGCCACACAAGGCAAGTGTGGAAGTCTACTTCCTGGCTGAACAGACTTATTATTGCTTTGAATTTTTATGAAGTTTGTCAGCTCAGCTCCTCAGAAAAGGATCCGGGCGTGCAGTGTGCCAGACACATATGTCTTTTTTGTCTTATTTGTGTTTGTAATGAAATGCATCAATAAAATTAGACTAAAAAGTGCGGTGGGAGTCACGTGTCGTCTTGTTTTAATGGATCGCACATTTTTATTATTCGTTTGTCGTCACGAAAATATGAAATCAAGGAAGTCAGAGAAGGGGGGAGGCGGGGGGAACAAAAAACTGCGACCTTTCCTAATAGGCAACCCTCCGCTGTTTTGGTCCAGTACCCACATGATTCAAATGCGCACAATTCGTCAATTAATGAGCACTTTTATTTTGAAAATGGCTTCGATTTGGTATTTGGTTATTCAATACCAAAACATTTTCCCCTCCAGGCGTGTGTTGCTGCGCTCCCTATCTTTGTCAGATTTGATTGATCCAGTTTGACTTTACACCCTAATTATTTATTCACACAAACCTCTCCAGCCAGTGAGCCTGTAACCGTGCTCAGCTCACCTCAGTCTCCTATAATACGATCGGTGTGTGTATATATATATTTAAAAATAAAAGGTAAAGAAGCTATGATGCATTTTGGGATTATAACTGTTTAGGCCCAGATGTGCTTGGAGCCAGCTTTCATTTCCGATCTGTGCAGACGCTGGCTTATTCATAGGTGCGTAACATGAATAACAATAATGATAACCGTGCAGGAGCTGGATTCATTTACAGCACAGGCTAAGTTGGGGTGTTTAAAGGACAAATACATATTTAATTGTTGAAAAGTCCCTACATTTTATTTTATACAGGGATAGTTTTATTGTTTCATTTGGAGACCACCGACTTCACCACTTTAATTCAGAAGCACATCACAGATTATAACCTACATGCTGAGTAGGCCATTGGCTCATGGCTCCCCGTTTTCTGTGTGCTGCGGTGTGTTGAGGGCCGTCTGCCTACGAGAGAGGAATATTTAAATGTCTTGTGTTTTAATTGACGCCCGAACTAGAACTGTAAGCTCAGAAACGAGGAACAGCCCCCCATCTACCGGCAGCCTCTCCTCTGTCTCCTCTGCACACTGCGCACAGTCCGGAGCGGCTCAGTCTGCGCGCTGCACAGGGATCTCACTCTCACACTGCACAGCCGCAGGTAAGACTTTTTTCCATAGCTATTTATTCTTGAGGGCAACGCTTATAATAATAATAATAATAATAATAATAATAATATTAGTAACACAGAGAGGGCTTTGGGGGGGAAAACGAAAGGAGAAGCGGGCAGCGTGTGAAGCAATGCGCGACAGATCTGACGCGTGATAAAGACAGTGACATGGGTGATTTTGTCCAGGATAAAAGCGCAGATTTTATCGATCGGTGTGTGTTTAAAAAAAACTTATAAATATTTTTTCTTATTATTATTTTTTCCTGTTTGCCTAAATCAGTCTCGATTATGCACATAAATAATAGATTGGAGTTTGCACGCCAGTAAAATCGTGCGAAACACAAATGTACGCGTTTTATGAAAATACAGGCAAAATGTCGCTGTGTGCGTGATTGTGATATTATTATTATTATTTTCATTTTCATTATGTATTTGACAAACGTCAGTGGCCCACTGAGCCGACTCTCGCCATGTCAAACAGAAATGCTGACACTGGATTTTTGTGCTTTAGTGCTTTTCCAAAGCCTTAAAATAAATTCAATTCCTTAAAAAATAACAATAATAATAAATTAATCTTTAACTTGGATAAATCACTCTCACTGACTAAAGCGGGAATGACACACAAAATCACTGTTTTATTTCCTACCGGTTTTTTTAAAGACACTTTAAAAATACTGACGGTGTTATAGATTTAAAAAAAAAAGATATTTCAAAATAAAAGTGACTTTTTTTTCGTTTTGTAAAAAAAAAAATACATATATATAGTTTGGTCAAAATCCGGAGTGAAATAAAAAGACAATCAGACAAATAAAACGCTTCAAGAATATATGTTTTAAATACAGAAAAAACAAAATAAACCAAACAGCAGCTACAAAGACCCCCCCCCCCTCGCCCCCCCCCCCCTCCCCTTGGTGTTCACTGACACATTGGTAAACGCTCTTCAGTCATATTAAATGTCACTGCTGGAGGCAACGGGCCACAACGGCGTTATTTATCGACATTAAGGCTTTCATTAATAATAATAATAATAAAATTTTCTTTAAAAACTTCTTCATATTCAAAACACACCCTTTTGCCTAATTCGCAGAGAAGACGCAGAATGGCAGGAAAACTGCAGTTAAGATTAAAAATCGCACACAGAGCTGAGCTTATCGTTCCACTCGGGGCGTCTTTGTCCAGGTGAAATGAAATCCTCGTGTCCTTTTTGAGTGCCCCTTTTCCCCCCACCACTCTGCGGCTGGTGCCGGGACACTGCAGAGCGCAAATGAGCGTTATGGGTTTGACAACAGCTGCACGTCCAGCCCGTCCAGGAGGGTTCAAGCCTCGTCTTATAGCGCTGCTATCAAGGGGCCTCCAATTAAAGCCAACACAACTTCGCGTGTGTGTGCGTGCGCGCGTGTGTGTGTGTGCGCGCGTGCGGTGAGGTGGATGGGTGGTGGGAGGTTCACGTGATAATGTAACACGTCTTGAGATGAAGCATCCACACCTGCAAACCTCCCCGAGCTTTGCTAAATCTATTAACGGGACTGATGTTTGTCTGTTGTTTGTGAAAAATAATGCCGTCATCGATCTTACAAAGACCACAGCTCGCTGGCATGGATCCAGCTGGAAGGTCACGCGGCCAAAATCTCCAATTAATGAACAAATTAATTAAAAAAATATAGTTTTGTTGTCACCAGGTCTGCACTGCATACAGGAAGCGGAACGCGTTTTATTTCCTGGCTTTATTATTTGGGCAACAAAGCTTTCCACACCCTTTTAAAACTGACACAGATCGTTATTGCAGCCCCCCCTGCGCCCTGCGTAAAGCAGACCATCTTTGGAGATAGGGATGGAATTTTAAAAAGCATGAATTTCTAAAAATATGCAATAGCTGGTTGAGGTTTCCCTGTGGCGACCACCAACTGGAGGTCTCTCTCTCATCTCGCCTTTACTTCCACGTTGCTGCTTATAAAGCCCTTAAGAAGAAAAGCAGAAAGAAAGAGAAACACACAAACAAATGAAATGCGGAGACTACACAGTTCTCGCTGCTGTCAGATCAACTCTCCAGCAGGTAAACAAGGTTTTGGCCTAATTCAGCAGACAGAGAAAAGACGAAGGGCCGCGTTAATGAATCCTTGACAGTGGATAATGACTGCTTCAAAAGAGCGTTTAAAAGAGGGAGAGAGAGATTTCTATACATGTAAGCGTGCAGCGAGCTGTTCGGGTTATCTGAGTAAGGAGGCTGTCGTTACCTGGGATACATTTTATTCATTAATTAATTCAGTTTTTAATCAAATCTCATTCATTTGGGCTGAAAACAAATCACATTGTTTCAAAAATGTTCAATTGAACCTGTCCCCGCCCTCTAGCCTATCACTGATCACTGCCCCGCCCAGACAGAATATTTATGTCACACACTGTGTGTGTGTGTGTGTGTGTGTGTGTGTGTGTGTGTGTGTGTGTGTGTGTGTGTGTGTGTTTTGGGGACCAAACCAAACACTCGGTCTGGTCCAGCTCGCACTTCCCAAAAACTCTGACCAACCAAAGTTTTATTAGAAAGTGTCTTTAAGCGACACCCCGTGAGACACGTGTTTATTCCCACTTGTGAGGCGTCCGGTGAAACCACTGAGGGCCTCGGTCGCCTGCTTGGGATGCAGATGATTTCATAAATAAATCTAATATATTTGCACCGACTTTGTGCAGCTTACGTTCCCGTCGTCTCGCCTTTAAATGGCAGAACAAACGTAATGAAAATGTCAGTACCATAAAGCAGTGGTCCAGAGTCGGGGGGTTTTGAGGGGAGAGTGACATCTCTTTGTTGCTGAATAGAAATCAGCGGCGATGCAGGGAGAGAGAGAGATGGGGAGAGAGAGGGAGGGAGGGAGAGAGGAACTCCTCCTACCAAATTATTCAGACTGGGCCGGCTCTGCTCTCTTCACAAATAGGACACGGTTCTCAAATCCAGGCAGTCCCAACCTGACCTCCAAGCACCGAGGAGCCCCGGACTGGGAAACTGGGAGAGAGAGAGAGAGATCACCAAAAAGAAACAACAACACACAAAAAAAACTTTGTGTCATTATTTTGGCCAGTGTTCACACTCCCTCCCCTCCTCCCTCCTCAAACTCCACCACCACTTCCACACCGGCCTGTCGCATCATTTGGACTATATGTTGTTTTTTTTGGGTTTTTTTTCCTGGAGGAGAGACATTCACAGGAAGAAGGAGAGCTCCTCCTGCCCCACTCACGCTGTAGTTTCTTCGTTTTGTCCTTTTTCTTCCCGTTGCTTCTGCTGAGGAGGTGATCTGAATCTCTGGGGTTGTGTCTATTTTTTCCTTCTTCTTCCTTGTGCCTCTTTTTTAGAGCCTCAGAGCCCATTTGGATGCGCTGAGAGAGCGGGGCGCAGCGCTGCAGTGCATTATATGGAAGTTGTGGGCTGCAAGACAGAGGCAGGCAGTTGCACGTTGCGTCCAGGACCTGGAGCCATGCTTTTCCACGGGATCTCCGGGGATCACATCCAAGGAATCATGGAGGAGATGGAGAGAAGGTCGAAAACGGAGTCACGCCTGGCGAAGGGCATGCAGCTGAACGGAAGAGAGTCGGTAAGAGCCAGGCCGAGCCGTGTGTGAAATAATGGCTAAAAAGTCGCGTTAGTCTCACTTACCGCAAGACCGAAAAACGGCACGTTAACGTGCCCGGAAACGTGCAGACATTTGGGTGGTAAGTAGGAGGCCAGTGAGGAGGATTCTCGTCTTTATCCATATTATTCCATTGGATATGATAGATTTCATAGCAGCAGTATTCTTTTAATGGCTGCGTCTTCTTCTTCTGCACAAAAATAATTGGCGTGAACGACAGCTTTTAATTCTGGTGTCGTTATTTCTAAATATATTTAAAGCACCGTTTTAGTCTTGTCATCAAATAAAACAAACATTAATGTCGGCGTATTATTTCTCTGACAGCGTTTTGCATTTTCAGTTTCATATTTGCAAATAGAAGCCGACCTGATTTTTTTTTTAAATTAAAAATGATTAATTTTAGCATTTTAAATTTATTCGTAGATGGATTTAATTTCAAAACACGAACATCATCTGTATTTTTCCTTCATACGTATAATAGGTAAATAGGCTTAATTCATAGACGCGTTGTTCCATAAGTAAGAGCTATTTGCACATCAAGCTGCTGTAGCATAACTGAGGGTTTCACAGGCAGCTTTCAGCTTTCCAGGTTTAAAAAAGAAAAGTTGAATTTTATGGCCAGCATTTCGTTTTTTTGCTTTTCTTCTTTTAAGCACAATGTTGTGACGATTTTCCCAGCAGTGGTTTGAAGCAGTCAGCTGCCATGAGCCTTGTTTTCCTTCTTTGTCCCAGAACATGCCTTCTATGAGCCCAGAGAAGCCAGCCCTGTGTGCCGGCTGTGGCGGCAAGATTTCGGATAGATACTACCTCCTGGCCGTGGACAAACAGTGGCACCTGCGGTGCCTCAAATGCTGTGAATGTAAACTAGCGCTGGAGTCGGAGCTAACGTGTTTTGCCAAGGATGGGAGTATCTATTGCAAGGAGGATTACTACAGGTAAGAAAACTGAAAGTTTAGCGTTTCAGTTTTACGGGCTTGCTCCTAAAATCGTGTGTCCCTCTTTCCCCTCTGTAACCTAAACCCAAATCTACTGACCCAGTTCGACAGTGACCTATTTATATATGATATTAGTTTCCAGCTCTTAAATAACCATTTTAGCAATCATTGTGAGCAGTCAGCGTTAGCCCTTCATCAACAGGCTGCCAGGCCTCGGACCGAAAAACATCCCAGCTGTCACTAACGTGGGCTGCCTGCTGTTAACCGGGAATAAGTTTTAACAATGAAACTGTGCTTTCTCTCTGTAGCTTGGTGTGTAATGCAAACACGAACTTAATGCATAAGTCACCTTCTTATCCAAACTCTTATTATTATTTAATTATTATTATGTTAAAGTAATATGAGAGTAGCTCCAGAAAAACAGCTGGACAAAAATGTCCTATCCTATATTCTTAACGCACATTTTTACGGCACTGCTTCGGCTCAGGCCGGGATGCTGTTAGTTACGCTCTGTAATTATTACAAACTTGTGTATTTACCTTCTGATAGTGTTGCTGAACATATGCTTGTATTATTCGTGTGTCGGAGGAAAGCAAACGGGCTAGCGTTCGTGGGTTTTATTGTCGAGGTTGTGTAGCGACTCTGCGCGCACATGTACACACCCAGTTCTGGGCCAGATGTGGCTATCAGAATGCAACCTCAAAATATAGGCCTGCTTTAGTGATCCTGTGCAGGACGCTGGAGCCACGCTAAGGCGCATGGAGGCCGCTTAAATAAGGCAGGCCTTACTTTTAGCTCGTGACACTGCGGGTTATATTTTAGTTTTTAGTCCCGTCCCCCCCCCCCCCCCCGTGCTGTTTGTCCACTCTGGTCTTTATGGATGAGGAGTCTTGACTGTGTGTCTGTTCCAGAAGGTTCTCCGTGCAGAGGTGCGCGCGTTGCCACCTCGGGATATCGGCCTCGGAGATGGTGATGCGAGCGCGCGACTCCGTGTACCACCTGAGCTGCTTCACGTGCACCACTTGCAACAAGACCCTGACCACGGGCGATCATTTCGGCATGAAGGACAGCCTAGTGTACTGCCGACTCCACTTCGAGACGCTGGTGCAGGGGCCGGACTACCACCCCCAGCTCAACTTCGCCGAGCTGGCAGCCAAGGGAGGCGGCCTCACTCTACCCTACTTCAACGGCACCGGGACGGCACAGAAGGGAAGGCCACGCAAGAGGAAGAGTCCGGCCATGGGGATAGATATACCGAGCTACAACACAGGTGAGACAGCTGAGCTGCTCGGAGCTTCATTTCACATCGAAAAACAACAACGACGACGACGACGCGCTCACAATAAAAAAAAAACCCTTTTTAGTTTTGGTGTGGAATCGCTCACATCTGCTTGAAGTTTTAGTGCATGGATGTTTCCAGCAGAAGAGGACAGTGAAACCAGGAAAAACATGCCGAGCTATAATGTTGTCATCACACACAAACCTATGAAATTAAACATTAAGCAGATTCTCGCGAACATTAAGGAAACACCAGTTTAGGAACCCTCCGCTGCACAGTGAGCGACTGAAATGATAAAGGCTGTCAAACGGTGCTGCCTTAATTAATCTTTTTCCTCTTTCCATTTCTTTCCTTAAAAAAAAAACAAAAAAAACAAAATCGAGTGAATCAGAAAAAATCCAGCGAAATCTCGCAAATTCGTTTTTTTGATGGGCAGTTGCATTTTTTTCTGTCGCTTTTTAGTTGTAGTCGGGCCCTTCAGTATCCCCTCTGTAACACGCCTATTATTTCAATAAATGAAATGGATGCACTCGTTGCCTTGTTGGGTGCCTCGTAGTAAATGCACGTGAACGTCTTGCACCGGCGCTCCGAGCTGCGGGCTAATTGATCCGTCCACGCGCGCGTCTTTTACGCATCATTTCCGCCAACAGAATGATCGAAAGTTGACCTCGCCGCCGACCTGCTCATCGACTTTTATAATTAGAACGAATTTAGGTCATAACACGTGAAAAACAACGCGTTTGAATGGAGTAAACGTAATATAGAAAATAAATCGTGGACAAAAAAATGTCCGAATATTCCGCGTGTTTCACTTTTATGCGAGAAACAAAAAAATAAATTTAAAAAACCGCTGGAAAGCGCAAATGAAGCCAGTGTTAAACGCAGGTTTCACGTAAAATGCTGCACTGGATCGTCGAATGTTATAAGCCGACCCCGGCCCTCCCTGCAGTGTCCCCATTTTGTTCTTGCTTTCTGCGAATTAGTGTGCGGTTGAGAAAGTTTGGCATTGTGCGCCAAGTTTCCTGTGTTCCTAGTGAATGGGTAGGAATAGGGGTAATCTGCGCGTTAATTGTTCTTTGTTAATTGAAGGTGACGTTGGAATCCCTGGCCTCCCGTGCGGCGGTCAGCACAGTTCTCAGGGACAGAGCAGCGCCGCGCAGAGGGGCCTGCTGCAGGGAGAGGCCAGGGGCTGAAAACACAGCACCGTACAGTCAGCGCTCCGGTTAAATGAGCTTCGGTTTGTTATTCCTAAACACAATTCTAGGGGATTATGCAAATTCCAGTTTCTCACTGATGCTCTAATAGGAAAAAAGCCATTGTAGTCCCGTGATTTTGTTTCTGTAGTAAGAATAAGAGATTACGCTTATTCTGCCAAAGCGTTATAACAGAGGACAAGTTAAAATAAAATAGAAATAAAATCCACGCTCACAGAAAAAGGCCCAAAGCGCAGTTACAGTGATGTCCATGTGAATTAATTGGTATGCTCCGCAGACACAATAAAAGTCCCAGAGGGAATATAATCGTGTTCATTTGGGACTCGAGTGGAAACACCATCAATTTTTAAAAGGATATTTTTGTTTTTAGCCACATGTAATTAATTTAAACGTTAAAATGTTAAAATGAGCTCACAAATGAGAGATTTTATTTTATGTTTTAAAATTAAATTAAAACGGCATCAACTGAAATAAATATACATGCGCATATATATTTATTTCAAAGCACTCTTTTGCCTCCACTGGGCTCTGCATTACGAACACACTTTTATAGCATCACTGTGTTGTTCATATAAGTGGCTGCACAGATCAGCAGGCTCTTATTCATAACAAATAGGAAGAGGTTTTGTTTGAGGTTTTTGTTCCTGCTTTTGCAGCACATCCATGTTTGTTTTCACCAGGGAAAGGTGTGTGAGTCTGCTGTGGATTCCACAGCAAAGCTGGTCTTGTTTGGATACAGAGACCCCTAGTGGGTAATATCTAGTTAAACACGAGCCAGTGAAGACTGGAACAGAAGAGCACAAATGTCAGTGATTGTTAGGTTAAAGCTGGATATTCAAACATAATGAAAGCCTTTCACACGTATCAGCATCGCTGTTCTTCTTTTAAATGATGTGTAATTTAGCCCCAAAATGGCTCAACAGGACACACTTTAGAATTGAGAAATCCTACATTTCTATATTTTTGCTGCTTTTGCAGCCACGTAAAAGATTCAGATACTTTAGACGTGCTTTCCTGAAAACACTTCTTTTATGTGAGGATCAAAATAAATACATTTTCATTGTATGTTTTTAGACAAAATCTCATAAAGTCTGGGACAATAAAAAAAATCAAATTGTGTTTGAAAAAAGCCTTTTTTCTCGCAGTGACAAGCAACACTGCTAAGCAGCGCCTGCGTTTAATTTACTGGATCCGTTTTAAGTATTTTACACACTAAGCTACTGACAAATGAGGCCCATTAGGCCTATTAGTCTTTGCAAACACAAGCAGAAAGGATTTAGCCCCGTCCCAGCGTACAGTTAAAATTCATCATTTTGCTGTTTTTTGTTTCAGATCTGCTCACGCAGACACGAGCCGCACGCCGCGGTTTACTTTCCTTTTAGCCGGTTCAGTCAGCTTCTCGGCTTGTTGAGGATTTTAATTGTTATCAGCACTTTGACGATACGCCGTGATGACACAGAACAGCTGTTTCTGCCTTAGCCTGTCAGTGGAAATCTTTTGTCTCTTTTTTCATCAGCGTCAGTTGGAAATCACTGGAATGAAGCTGTTTTCTTATGGTTATAGCGGTGCTAGTGGCCTGGGGCACAGTGCAAATGAAGTCTGACACAGAGGGCTGTTTATCCAAATGTAAACTGACCTGCCGAAGTTTCTTTTTTAAAGCCCGCCTCACGCTCTGCCCTCTCTTCAGGCTGTAACGAGAACGACACCGATCACTTGGACCGGGACCAGCAGGCCTACCCTCCGACGCAGAAGACCAAACGCATGCGGACCTCCTTCAAGCACCATCAGCTGCGGACAATGAAATCCTACTTTGCCATCAACCACAACCCCGATGCCAAGGACTTAAAGCAGCTGGCCCAGAAAACAGGCCTCACTAAGAGAGTCCTACAGGTAAGCAGAGTCATTGCTCCTACTAAAGTCGCTCACCCCACCTGTGTGTCTGCACGCCACTCCTCCTCCTCATTGACACCAAAGTGATCATTGATGTCGTCATCTTTTTTAGTTTTGCTTTCTTTTGTTGGTCCATTCAGTCATTAGATGTATATCCAAGGGGTTTATCTGGAATTTGTAGATGTTGTTTCTTTCTTTCTTTTTCTTTCTTTTGGAGGGAAAGAAAGGAGAAAGCAGTTAACTTTTATATTGCTAACTTTGTTAGTAGCCAGAGTGCACTTTTACTTTAGAAGAGAGAAAAAAGGTGTAATGAAAGTCTCACAGTTAAAAACAACCAAATCAACCAAATCAGTAAATTGTAGCATTTTGTTTTGATTTGCTATAAAAATCCACATTCTTGTATTGAGTGTTCAGCACAGACTCACTGGTTCATTGTTACCTTGCCCCTTAAGCCCCAACTAATGTATCATACAAAGATTCATATACTTGAGACAACTTTGAAACAGTAACAGCTGTGATAACTTGACTTGTAAGCTAATGTACACATGATCTGATACTTTCTTTAAAAAAGAAAAGAAAGTTCCTTAAAGCACTAAAAGTAAAAGCCACATTGGGATTGGTTTGCAGGTTTGGTTCCAAAACGCAAGAGCCAAATTCAGAAGGAACGTTTTGCGACAGGAGAATGGAGGTGTTGATAAGGCTGATGGCACCTCACTCCCTCCGCCCTCATCCGACAGTGGGGCCCTGACCCCCCCCTCCAGCGCGGCCACACTAACAGACCTGACAAACCCCTCTATCACTGTAGTGACCTCCGTCACCTCTAGTTTGGACAGCCATGATTCGGGGAGCCCTTCGCAAACTACCTTGACAAACCTTTTCTAACAAGCTATCTCTAGCAGACTGATTCTGTTTGGGTTTGTTTCCCCTTTTTCTTTCTTTTACTTTTCTTTCTTTGTTTTCTTTCTTCAGTTTCACATTTTATTTTTTTAAAGTGACACCTTTAAGTCAAGCAGAGACAGCTCCTTGGAACACAAAGTGCTGCACTGTGCACGCAAACAAGAGCAACAAGAGCAACAAGCAGCAGCGACCGCATTAAGACACGAGGAAACCATTTTAATGTGTAGCATTTGAAACTGCAGATGCAGAGATTGACTCGGGATGGGACGTTTTTGGAGGCGAAGGCTTTAGGAAGGAAAAAAAGTTTGCCTGGAAAACTTAATTTGTACATTTGTCTTGAATTCTGGTTAAAAAAAGAGTGAAAACGGGCCCTCCTTAATTTATGCTTAATTGGTCAATTTTAAAATCCTACCGCTATTTCGCCCTCAGATTCCTGTACATGTATGCACTGTGTTCGCACTCTCCGATTTAAACATTTTGTTTCTGTTTTGGACTCATTTGGGAAAAATAAACTTGTAGAATGTTCTGTATATGGGTAACTCCAGAAAACAGGCTTTAATTATTTCCGAATGTTTCGGTCTTAAAGACCGAGTTGGATGGAATCAGAGCTGCACGTGAGAAAAAGAAGACGAAGGAGAAAAATGTGCAGATAGGAAACTTTACTGTGACGAGGAGAGAGAAGCAAATCCCTCAATCTGTACAGTGGTAACTGTTCAACGTGTGATGTCGTCACCTTTTCGACAATTAGAAACCGGCCAGAGAAATTCTGATTGGAGAGCAGTTAACGATTGTTTTCACGACGGAGCACTTTTTGGTTTTTTGCCTTTTTTTTGTCGTTGTCTTGTTGGCCTCATGGATTAACCACGGATAAAAAGCCTGGTGAGCGTAGATCCACAGCTAAACTCGATTGCACAGTGACAATATACTGCCCAGTGAAAAGTGCATTATTGTTTTTATCATGTTGCTCAGGGTAACGATGTGATCTTGGGGAAAAAAGAACAGAGCAGGGCGAGGGGCGAAGCGGCCGCGACGTAGATTTGTAGAGCTGACATGAACATTCAAATGACCTCACATAGGTGGAGTCGTGAGAGGCAGCCAGCGGGAAATCGCTGTCCGTGTGTTCTCCTTTCCGGCCGTATATTTCTGCTTTGTTTAACGACACTTGCCACTGAACAGACCAAAAAAAGGGAAAAAGAAAAACCACCACGTTTCTTCTGGCTGAAAGGTAGAGAGCGAGAGAAAAGGAAAGGGCGAGCAAATCTTCAATGGAGTCGACGCATTTCGTCGTGAGCGGGCGTCACGGTTTGTTCTGTCGGGGGCAAAGGTGGCGCCCCCGATCTACTCGATGGAGTAGATGCCTAACTCAGTTCTTCTATGTGCCTTACGCTATAACTTGGGAGAAGTTTGTGAAATTCAGGATCTATGTGTTCTTTGTTAACTGATTCACATCCTTTTTGGCGCCTCACTAGTTTTGTACTGTTTTGCATCTTATCTCCGAAGATCTTTTTATGGTGTATCCTGTTAAAAAGGGGGCAGCGATGTCACGGAAAGCATTTGTGCACTCTTTCAGATATAGTTGGGTAATCCGAGAACCTTATATATTGATCTTCGTGTTAATAGTTGAGTACAGTAAGTGTTCTATCAAGATTGTCCATGTTTCCCTGTTTCTTGACAAAGATGGTGTATAGAAACTATTTCCCCTTAAATATTTATGGACCAAACGGTTGTTATATATCTTATTAAATTTGTGTGAATAAAAAAAATACTTTGCTTTAAATGGGTTTTTATTTTTCATTACACTCGCCATTGTTCTGTTCTTTCTTGGATACAGTTGTTTTTTTTTTTTAGTTTTGTTTCTCACATCAACAAACGAGAAAGCATTCAGTTATTAATGACCAGTTAAACGTCCTCATTTTTGCCTCCATTTTTAATTTCTACTTCCTCTTTTATTATGTTTATGGTTTTAACGTAATGCCCCATGGATTTGCATCTAAACCCTGCAGTCGAAAATATGAAATTGCTTTTTAATGCATGAACATGGCTTTAAATTTTAAATTAAAGGAATGCTGCAAAGCATATATTGATTTCTATCTATATATATATATATATATATTTATGCATAACATATTGGTAAACCTAAAATGAAGTAAGAGTAAATGCAGACCGCGTAAAGCCAGGTTGCTCTGTAGTTAATATATTCTTACTCTATCATTTCTTTCAGGGAGAACAAATCTTGGGGCATTACAGCCATACATCCCGACGTTTGAAAATTCCCTAAAGTATTAAGAGAAGGGGAAAACTTTGATGGGAAATCCTCACCATTGAAGACAAAGACAATATTAGCATAAGATTAGAGCGTAATGAGAGCGAAAGGGCAACCGACAGCAACAACAACATAAAAGATTAAAACCCCCAAACCTGTTTCAGTTGCAAATGTACAACAGGTGATTTTTGTTTTGCTTAAAGTTTGTCCATCAGCGGAGGAGACCCCCCCAACCCCAACCCCCCACCGTGTATGATATTTATGATGTGAACGCAAATCTTTCTGTACTGGAGTGGTTTAATGCACAAAAGTGATAATAAAATGTAACATAGTGTAGAGAAAAACAGAAGAGGCAGAACGTGATTCAACACACACACCTGCACACGCTACAGGGTCTACACTCACACGCGCACACACACGTGCGCGCGCGCTGCTGCCCCCGTGCACCTCATCCAAGAACCAGCTTGCTAAATAGAAGTTTTCTTTTGTCACGAGTGTCATTTGGTAAACACGCGGCCTCCTTGAAACTCGGCAGCAGCAGGATGCCCATCAAATATGATGAGTGTATGAAGAGGACTGCAGAGCTGGAGCTTTGCCATCTGGCTGCACCGAGGGAAGGAAGTGAAAAGGAAAAAGAAGAGATTCTCATTTTGCATGCACCTCGTCATCTTGTTAACATTTTTTCCTTGAGATGTATATTATTATTATTTCCTTTGATTTACTGTATGATTTATTGTCAGCTGCAAAAATAAAGCATATGAAAATCAAGTCCCCGAAGCACATGCGGTACCTCACGTGGGAAAAAACACTCCAAATGTCACAGTGAGGACATTGATAGCACTGCTTCAAGCTCATTTGTTCTTGACATTCAGCTTGCTGTCAAGGGTGAAGCGTTGCTGCTTTCTTACCTCGTCGCTGTGGATATTTATGAAAGCGGCAGATCTCCAGTGTCTCGCAACATTCCTAAATATTTCGCTCGGACGCCCGAGATTCCTGCTTTTCCATGTGTGTATGTCTAAAAAAAGCCAAACCATATTTATGGTGTACTGCCGTTGTTTCAGCTCTATTCCAGTGATATAAAATTATTTATTCATTTGAACACGTGATTGTTTTTGTAATAAAGGATAAAAACAACCAATCAACCTCATACTGACCAGTGTGATTTACGCCACATGAGATATCGTGTGGACCGTCTACTATAGGCAAGAATTCCACCTCATAGGTGTGCTGTGTGCGTACTTTGTGTAAAAGGAGGATACACACGCCATATAAAGAAGGTATGTTGTGGAAAGGGGGAAAAAACATGCACAAAGAAAGGAGGAGGAGGGGAGAGAGAGACTGGAGCCACATGGGGACCAGTAAACAGGCTGGTGTTGAATTCCAACAATGTGGAAAACAGCAAACACTTCAGTCAGTCCAAGAGGAAACCTCAGTCACTGGGGTGCCTGTGCTGCGCTGTGGCAGCGGGGCTGTGTTCCACAGGTCTGACGGGAGGACGGTGGGCGGGTTGACACCGCAGAGCTACAGGAAGCAGGGCTGGAGCAGACACACAAACAAACACAGCCAGCCCCGCTCGGTGCTTGGAGCCGCAGGATAAAAATTCTGGACCAAATCGCGGCCCTGCTCGACAAGTATTTCAGGGGTTTGCTGCTGGTGGCTGTGATGCATCTCATCGGTAATGTTTGTGTTTGTCAGAGCAGTGGCAGCGCTGCTCCTTCATCACGGAATATTAAAAGGTGCACATGGAGAAAGGATATTTGCATGGAAATAAATATATAACAACAGTACACTGTAAGCATTTGTGCACTAAAAGTATTTTCTTTAAATCAGTGAATGCTTTTAAATTCAAATAAAATATCCTCGTTCATGCAAAGGCAAGAACGAGGTTGTGCTCGCAGCAACAGGAGATGAATGCAGGCCCTCTGTCGACTGGTATCCTACTCTGCCTTTCTTCCTTCTGTTAAATGACAGCTGTGTACTACGATGATAGAAAAACAACGCCGACAACAGTGTGTGCTTTCAGTCACACGAGGATTCGTTGAAACACTGTGGCTGATCCCGACATATGTGGTGGTCCAAAAAAAGGGGGAAAAAAGTTCATTTACAGATAAAGCAGATGGGTTTCTGCTCAGCATATAGCGCTTTAGTTTCAGTCTACATCCATTTAATTCCACTTATCCAATTCAAGGTCACGGTGAGGCTGGAGCCGATCCCAGATGGTTGCAGGTTGGCCAGTCCAATCAGTCAATTCAACGTGGATCATGATGTACAATGCAAGAGTGCTTTGATCAAACATGTAAAGCCATCGTGATTTTAGCTGTAAAAACCACCTGCAGAAATGCAACTTTCTGTGGTCAGAGCAGGCTCGTTGGATTTACAAACAAAACATGCATTTGTGCAAATTTTGAAGGGTTTGGTTTTTAACGTCGGCTTAAGCTTGTGACATTTGCAACCAAGGTTTGATATTTGATATGTCTGTCTGGAAAAATATGTTATACAGAAAGGTCAAATGAGAAACCAGCTCCAAGGATGAGGATTCTGCCTGTCATCACAGGGGAAAATCTCCAGGCCCCACGAACCAGGTCGACGTCAGATTCAAATGAAATCAGGAAAAAATAAATACTTTGCTGAGCGTGCATCTAGTTCTAGATGTTGCAAAGCAACAAGTGCAAAACTCAAAGTGTGTTTCTGCAAGCGCACATTGCATGAGGTCGCACATACATTATCACACATTATCGCACGCACGGTGACAGGCGACAGGGTCGAAACAAAGTATGGAACAATCACCGAGGCATAGGGCGCACCTGCAGTTTACATGTTGCTCTGATAGTGTTGTTTCTGTTGTCACTCTGTGTGTGTGTGTGTGTGTGTGTGTGTGTGTGTGTGTGTGTGTGTGTGTGTGTGAGATATTCTGCCAGTTCCGCCTCAGTTGCCTCCTCTCAGTGCTAGGCACCCATTTAACCTCACCTCGCACACCAACCACCCTGCTAACTCAGACACACACCGGCACCGTGACACACACATAGACAGATGTCAGAAGGGTGACGATGTGAATGAAACACAGCCCCACAGCTGTGTGTGTGTGAGAGAGAGCTGCACAAGTGTGAGACTGAGGCCTGCCCCTCTGGCTGATGCAGAGCAGGTGGAGAGATCCAGCGTGCTGGGTGTTTGCCAAGAGAAAGGACCACACCAACAAATACGGAGCACATGCAGGGAAACGTAACAGACACGCCGAGCAGACGCGCACAAACAAAAGCAGGCGGTGAAAAGCAGCTTTTGTAAAAGCGATATAGATAGAAATATTATGCCCGTTTTGTCCTTCACGTTATCACAAACTATCTCTCCTGTGCCTCGTTTGCACAGTGCTCTCCACATGCCATAAATCCTCCATTTCTCTGTTGAGCTGTTATTCTATATTTACACCTGTTTGTTATGTGACGGCTCACATCTAGACAACCTTGAAAATGCTGCGATCAAGGCTGATAACTACAGGTTGCGATTGCACTTTGAAGACAAAACAACATTAATTAGCGAATAATATGGAAATGCAGGCATCACATGCACGCTGCCTCCAAGTTCGCCTGGGTATTTGGAGAGAGAGACGGGGAGATACAACATTTCATACATATTTCCATCTGTAATCCCTCTCTCTTTTCCTGTGATAGCTGTGCTCTGTGAGGTACATAAACAGGATGCTCGTCTGCATTGATAAGGCATGCTTCAGTGTGTGACAGGTCATCTTTGTACTGGAGGAGTGTAACCTCTCAGTTCTTGCTAAACCTTCAGGATGCACGCAGATCCTCTCCCCTCCATCTGCTGGTCTCTATGAAGTCTGCACCCGATCACAGGAGCTTTGACTGCAGCTTCTGTCTCTACCACATTGCAGTCATACCTAACCCCTGAGCCAGATCAACAACACGCAGGAAAATAAAAAGACGCCAACATTTTTTTTCTTTTTAAGTGTTTAAAATGTGCTTTCAGCCTCTGGGTGCAAAAAAAATCTGCAAATTTAGCAGTGAAAAGCTGGAATGCACTGAAACCTGCACACAAACAAAAACACTGTGTGGGTCGTGTTCACAGCTAATACTGCTATTGTGCAAATTATGTGAAATTGACCGTTTTTTCTTTATTTCACAGTGTTTGAGTTTGGCCTAAAGTGTGTCATGTTTACAAATAATCAGATGAATTATTGTCTAATTGAGTTGGTCTTTGTATAAACGACTTCATTTTTTAATGTAAAAAAAATTGCAAGTAAACTCAGATTAATTTTAAGCTTTCTGTAGTCTTTTTAGCTTGGATCACATGTCTAACCTCAACAATGCAAATTTCCATATTATTTCAGGTGGGAGTGTTTGGAGTTACGTTTAACTGAAATTCCACTCTTTTTTTGGGAGTGACCAGTATCTGATCTTCCCACATTAGATCACTACTAATCTTGTTTTACATAAACGACTTCGCATCCCGCTGCACCAGTGGTGTCACAGCTTAAGCTCTCTAACATAATAATGATACAATAAATGAGTAGAGGACCACCTGTTTTAGCTAACATCCATTCCCTGCATGCTTCCTTGGAATGCTACAGGATTAATGGGCAACTGTAAAGTACGGTCAGCAGACAGATGTTCATCCAGTGGTTCTAAAATTCCAGGAGGGGTTAAATAATATGGAATATGTTATGGAAACTTTCAGACTATTTTTGTTTGCTAAGCCAATTAACGCTGACTTATGAATAGAATTTTTTTTTATTCCAATTTCTTTAGATCTCTTAAAAACCACCACAAGTGATCAGGCTTTTGAACTGCTGACATTCTGCACACACCATGACACACTCACTACAACCACTGGACTCTACACACTGCCACTTTAAATCTTTACTGCACAAGTTTTTGCACAAACTGTAAATACCAAACAGTTGTCTTACGTTCTATAATATTTAATAATTTAGTATTTTGTTATTTTTATTATTATTTTCCTCTTTAATATAACTGCACACTTCTATATGTTCATGTAAAGCTGAGGAGCAGAAGCCAAAGAATTTCATGTGGCTACACTGTTTATCTGTACGTGACAATAAAACTTGAAAAATGCCACCGTGTGGCAGACATTAAATAGTATTTTGCTTTGCAGTGTGTTCTAAAAGGTAATCTGAGGAAACTGAACAGGTGGAGGACAAAAGATGAAGCATCATGGCTGATGAACTGATGATGCAGATTTCATGTCTTATAGGAACAAAATCCAGCAAAGACCTGACACAGCGCATGCAGGAGGCATCTCGCCATTCAGCTGATCCACCTGCTGTTTGCCTCGTCAGAAATGGTCAAGAAGCCATTTTTAATAAAATGCCAAATTACAGTAGAACTGGCTGAAAAGCAGTGGTAGTAGGTTTCATGGAGTGATGAATCCAAATCTAAATGACATCAATATGCAACACTCTCATTCATGGATGGGGCTCCCCAGAGCCTAGACCTCAGCAGTGCTGAAGCAGTGTGGGATCATTTTGACAGGAAATGGAACAAAAGGCAGCCAACATCTAAAGCAGACCTTTGAATGTCTTTCAATGAGCCTGGAGAACTATTCCTGAAGACTACTTAAAGAAATGAGAAGAAAGCTTGTCTAAAAGAGTTGAGGAATAAAAGTGGTCATGCTAAATGTTGACTTTCAGAAACTCTGGTTTGGCGCTATACTGGATTTCCGTGTGTTTTCCCAGAGAAATACAACGAAACGAGGTCTAACAACTTTGGTTGTTGTTTTTATTGCCATCACTTATGGAATATCGGAACATTCACACTGCGGCCAAATTCTTGTAAATTCAGGCTCGCTGTCATCAGTTCTCATTTGTGGGAATATCGTTCAGCATGTGTGTTCAAACACATCAGAGTTAAATGTCACACTTACAGTAAAAGGTCTCTGTAAACTCAGCGATTCAACCTACTTCATTTCCCCTGGAGGAAGAACCTTTTCCATGCTGGTTACCTGCGAGCGACACCTGAAAGTTTGGAAAGGAACAGAGCGAAATAGATGAGAATGCTTCCCTTTCTAAAAAAAATATCCCCAAATCAAAAGGAGATCCTCTCTGTTAAATAAACAATAAAAAAAGAACACAAAAAGTTTGCCATTGGTTTAAAGCGCCACATCAGTGCACAGAGCCACTTTTAGAACAATGGAAACCCAACACGATTATTAAACAGTTTTCTACCAAACACGTGGAGGCATGCGTGTTGAACTACAGGAACTCGGGGTGCAGCTCCCCTTGCAGACTGATGCATTACTTTTCATCCATCCATCTAATTATTCCCTTAGAAACCTGAAATTTGAAGATACAAAAGACCATCCCTATCTGTCACTGAGCGGCATTGATCTTATTGAGAGAAAATGTGGGTGTAGAGGAAACCCAATATAACTCATGCCATTAAATTCCACACAGCATTATTCACATACAGAATTGACAGATTTCTGTGAGACGTTTCTTTTAATCTTCAACTGTTGTTGAAGAAAAAGGGGGGAAAAAATCCCACACTCCAGGCATCTCTCCTTTCTCCATATTTGCAGTGAGGTTAACAAAAAAGGCGATTGAAGTAGGGAGAAAAAACACAGCCCCACCTAACTTGTTGATTATTAACAATGGGGATGGGAAGAAGACAGATGTGTTTCCTGTGTATCAGCGCTGTTTGAATTGTCAGTCTGAAATCACTGCTGAAGCTCTTATCAAAGCAAAGTAAGCTGATCAGTTCCAGTTGCGCTCGCTGTCCACGCGAGTCAATCCGCGGCACCATTTTTTGTCAATAAATTCTCCTAATATTCCCAATTACAGACTCTGCGCGTGTCATGTGCACACGTGCAATGATGGCAAGCGAGACTGTGAGCAAATAGCCGAGAGTATGCGTGTGGATCAGTGGATTCAGCGCAACCTGGCTGCCTGAACACACTTAAACCTTCTTACACTGCCTCAACAGATTGTCATGCAAATTCTGAGCAAAGTTGGAATACCAAATATTTTAGTTTTGTTGCAACTTAAGAATGACATCCTAGACAGTGGTGGGCGGTATGAAGAAAAACGCAACGATTCTGAGCAAAGATTGCCATAAAAAAAAAAAAACCCCAAGTCGAGATAATCGCGGGAGGCTTGGACAACAGGCCCACTTGAAGTGGGCCATCTTGCCCTATGAAAGCTAGGACCATCTTCTGTTCAACCACAGAAGTGAACGGGAGACGTGGATGGAATTTGCAACACTAAGGTGCAACTTTTTGGTGTAATGCAACTTCTTTAAACTAAACACAGAGCGATAACTGTAAATCTATTTATCCATCTAAATTATTCGGGTGTGAGCTGCACAGCTTTTGAGGTGCCTGCTATAGACATACCTGTTTTCCTACAATATAAGCAGATGCCACTTGTCTACAAGTGCGTTTGAAAAACCCAGCAGCAATTAAAAGTGAAAAGCTCGAGAAAGAACCGGTAAGTTGAAACAGGAAACTTCTCCTCTGTCCGTAAATAACACGATTCAAAGTAAAGACAGCGCGAGGTGGTGAAGCTGCTCCTTTGAATCTCGCGGTATTTGACAGTTTCCCTTCACTCTTTGACACTCGCCCCTCCCCTGCGCTCCGGGAATGCTGGGTTGTTTACATTACAGTCACACGGGTCAGCGTTGTGGTGATGAGGGGGGCCTAGTAGTGGAGAGTCTGTCCGAAAACACGTACACATCTCGCCTGGCTGTGCGGCATAGGCGCTCTCTGCGAGACAACTTTCCAGCTCAGTCACGGTGCCACGCAGGAACAGAGGCCCACCGAGTCCACTTCTCGCAGCGACCTTGGAAAGAAAGGGAAAGTCAAAACAAAGATAACCGCCATAACCATCAGGAAAAAGCCTCAGCGTGAAGAAGGAATAGCTTAGCAACTGTCTCCCACTTCCTGGTAAGAACTGACACGGCGTTAGCTGAAAGTGAACTTTTTGAAACTCAACTACTGCTAATGAACTCCTCGGAAGCTGTTGCCCTTTGCGCTTTAACTTCCTCGGAAAGTGACAGAAAAGGTTCGTAGTAGTCACCAGTTGCCCTTCAGACACAAGTTTGTCACTCATTTGAAGAAGTTTTTCGAAGTTCGCTAGCTAGGCTAGCTTGTTAGCTTCCTAGCATGTCGCTTTGCGGACTTTATCTTTATAAAACCGGACAGTCGAAGGTGTCAGCAAACGCTTCCAGCTGCTTTGTAACGTTTATATTACAATGTACGCAAAACGGCTTTGTGCTAAAGTGCTAAAGCGGCTAATCCTGCGGTGCCAACGTGACAGTGGACACTTGTTGCTACAATGTTACAGTCATGTTACACGTACTACACAACAGCTTTCAAACAGTAGTAATCGCACACCGCCTCGGTGATGTAGAAGAACACGACTGTCTTTACAGCGTTTCTTTACATCCTTGATTGTCAGTAGTTTATGATGTGAAGGTATTTTTCATGTCAAAGGCTTATTTCGTATAATGTGTCAATAGTGATGTGTTACGTGTCTGTCAACGTCGTTTACTATACTTGAAGTCTCAGCTGTGGAGGAATTCTTAGTCGAGTAGTATAACATCCACGAACATGACTGCAGCGGGGCCAAGGGTTGGATATGGAGTGGGTGCCTTTCATGAACCTCTGCTTGGCACCCATGCTGTAATTTTCCCCTGGGTGGAATTTTTTTTTTAATGTGTGACAACCAAGAGACATTTTGATAGAAAAAAAAAATGAAGTCAAGTAAATAATTTTGAGGTTTGGACTGTTGGTCTCACGTTCAATAACGATGTGTTCTGATGTTTTATAGATCAAAATCTAAATTGATTTGTCTTACAATTATCACTGATAAGGGGAAAAATAATGCTCTTTTTATAAATTCAATAAAAAAATGAAAAATTTGAAGTGAATCTGCCTTAGTTTAGTTTCTTTTAGTTGTCATATGTGGGCTTGTGTTATTAAACTCAAGCCAAAGTAGTTGTCAGACAAATTGCAAATATATTATTATATGAAAGTTCAAAAAACAAACCCACCTCTGCAATTTCTTTTTTTTTAATCTAGCAAAACATGTAAAGGCGTATTACAAAACACTTGTTTCTTAACCTTTTAGTAATTTTTGGGAAAGGCATACACGCTTCCAGCTGTCTTTTTGTTCCACGCTGCCAAACACAATAAAACTATACACTTGGTAGACGAGGTTTATTTGGAAGAGAGCTGCTAGTCGGTACAAAGAAGTAATTTATTCAAATAAAAAATAAATCGGAGATCAGGCCTTTCTCGTTTTACTTCCTTTGTTGTGAGTAACAGTAGTTATTGCAAAACCTTTACACACTCATGGCGTCCACAGTTTTGTTGGAACTTTGTAATTTCTCATCTTTAATTTTGAACGTAATAATATTAAAAATACAAATTATAATAACAATGGCATGAGTAGAAAAACAAGTTGGGGGGAAAAGGAGTGAATACAAGCCAAAGGCACAGCAAACAAAACAAATACCACCAGATTTCCCTGCGCAGGTATGTGGGCGTCTTTATCTCCGCTAAGCCTAATCATCTCGGGGTCAGATGTAGGTTGAAAGCAGTATCCCGTGCCACGTTGCTGTCGCTGCCTACCACAGCCAAATATTTCAGGCGTCGTACTATCACGTTTGGCTACGCTGCAGAGAGATGATTCAAACCAGAGTTAGTGGGAGCTGACATACCTTGTTGACCCAATTATTACTCACTTCTCTGTTGCCACATCCGATTATCGTCAGACAACAGGCTCGAGTCTGCCAGCGTCATCAGGTGATTGAGATGAACACTGGCTGGCTCTGTGAAGTTGACTATCAAGGAATGTGTCATGAACCGGATGATCAGAAAATGGCTGCCAAATGTTTGCATCAGTCTCTGTGATGAGGGATTTCTGCCAGTAACATCCCACTTTGAACGTGAGCTGATGAGAGGTGGATTACTTTTGACAGGCTCTGGCAAAACTTGGCTGTTTAGCCCCGTTCTGTTGTTTGGATTTAATAAAAGTGTTACAGTAGAAACTGAAAATTGTTCATATTAGAAATTATTTAAGTCATTATTTATTGTAAGAGACACTGACGATGCCATAAATTGAAGAAAAGTTTTGTTTTAGAAGCACAGACATGGATATTTGATGGCGCCCGGGGTCCCATACATGCACATTGTCTGATAGCAGCACGACCTTCAGAGCGAGGACTGAAATGCCATTCATCGGTGTGGAGAAATGTGCGGCACTGCAGCGGTGATTTAGCACAGTGGAATTTACCAAATAGCTCAATCTTGTGTGAGTTTCCTGTTTTAGCCCTGAAGCCGCCCCCCCCTCCTGGATTAAAGATCAGATGAGACATTTGTCATCTGACCACTTTTAACAGTCATCTTGCCTTTGGGTTTTCACAGAGAACAGAAAAAATGTTGGCTCTTTTCTTTGCTTTCACAGAGCATATTTGAAGGAAGATGCTTCCCGAGGCCATTTCGAGCTACATTAAACGCTGTCTTTTGCATGATGTCAAAGACCTTGGCCAAGCATTGTGCAGAAAAAAAACTGGCAAAAGTAGCAGATCACTGTATAGGTTTCTCTGTTGTTCAGGTTTTGAGATTATTTGCACATAAAAAAATAGAAATATAATATAATGGCTAATATTTCTTTAAAAAAAGAGCATTTCAGTATTGAGTCTTTCATTTCCAGGCTTGGAGTTTAAAATAGGTTCTTTGGCAGTGAGAGTGGGATGTGTGAGCAAGCTTCACACTCCTTAAATTGCTGGCTCGTCAATATTTTTCATATCCATCTCCCCTCTTTGTTATCAGGGGTCGCTGATGTTTCAAGTATTCAAATATCCTTGGTGGATGCCTCGCAGCTCCTTACGTCACGGGAAACTTCTCAATTTCACTGTGGCACTGATGCCTTTTCTCATTGGGTTGTGTAATGCTCTGGGGGAAACCCACTACAAAGACATGCAAACACAAAATTACTGACCTAGGACCTCATTCAAAGTTTATGAAATGCTTTCAGTGCCCGTGGGTCAGCTAATGCTAGGACCGTGGAGTATCATTGAAATGAGAGGAAGGGTTGATTCACATCTTTGCTGTTCTCTTTTTTTAAACAGTCTCTGAAACCCTTTATGAAAGAACTGTGTTTTTATATAATCGCTCTATTAAAGCAATTAAGTAACTAAATGGTGCAATTATGCAAAGGTTTTTTCAGTGTACATTGAGAAAGTTAAACAAGACCTGTTTTAAAATAATGTTCATGTGCACAGCAGACAGAGCTTTAAATGAAGACTGAATAATTTCAGCACAGTTAGCAGTTTTGATTTGGAAATTGCTTTTTAATAAAGCTGCTGTAGGAGATAAGCGTGGCTCACGCTGTACACTCGTTTTCGTTTTGCGCAGTTTTGCCAAATTAAGTAATTTGTGCAGGATCAGTAACTGACAGCACGTTTGCATTTTAACACTCTGTTTAGATGTTGGTAGACTAGCTGCTCATGCAGTGTACTGCAGATATTAAGTAGATGAACAGGTGTTTTCACAATGTATATTAGTTGGTTATCTATACACCTAGATATATTACAGTAGTCATATACAGTGCATTATTGCATTATTACTCATTTGTTTTACAATACCCCCAAATTGTAAGCATAGGCCTGTAAAATCCACTATTGATCAGGGCTTAGCCTGCAGGTTAAGTCATTGTATGACTGAAGTACCAAAGCCATCTCGGCATATTGTGAACTGTGCTGTAAAGATGGTTCTCCAGCAGCTCCGTCGGATTTTTATCGGTGATCACTCTGCAGTCGTCCCCTCTCCCTCTCTATCGCTTTTGATTACCCACACACAAAAATACAAATCCCTCAGGATACAAATTCACTTTCACAGAATAATTACAAGATGCTATATGCCACAGTAAACAGCACATCAGTGACAGTGACAGTATGCATTTGTCATGAGATGAGACAAAAGCAGAATGAATTTGCACTTATGAACAGAAAGAGAGGAGGATTTTTGTGTGTGTTGCATGCTGAGTGTGCTATGGGCATTTGTTCCAACCTCACCACAAATAAGCCTTAATGTTTCACACGGGATTTGCTGCCGAAGAGAGGAAATTTGTATTAGAGCATTTTGTTTTGACAGATTGTCTGTTTTACCCTTCCCCTTTTTAGTGTGAAAATCTGGGGACATTTTTACTCTCTCTTGCAGTCTTTGTTCTTTTTTTACAGTTAGTTTTTTTTCCATTTCTAGTGACGTCAGAGATAAAACTGCAGGATTCGTTTTAGGGAACTTTTTTTTTTTTTTGTCGTTGTGATCAACCATAAAATAGATGATTTGCACTGTGTTCACTGCTCCAAAAGAAAGGAAGTAAATGCCCCATTCAAATGCTGATACTACCCCATTACCATGATATCTTCAGAGCAGCAAGACTATCTTCTAAAAGGAAATTGCTGTGACCCGTTGCACTCAGAGATAGGGCTGTTGGATATAACGATATAGATCGGATGACGATATGAAAACGTCTGTCATTTGTTTCGTGGTGTCGCAAAATAAACTGTTTACGTCAATAATTTTTCATCGTTTTGATGGTCACCGTAGAATTTCTCTCTTGTATTTAACATAACCACACTACGGACGGACAAGGATATGTTTTATGCGTTGTTGTTAGCAACAACGACGGTAACACCATCGCGTGTCCGCTTGTTTATTTTCCACATAAACCTTTCACAATAAAGCTCAAGATCCTGTTGAGATTTTTCAAAATAAACGGAGTCACATGAAATAGTATGCAGAGTGTTTATGTATGAGAAACAAAAAAACAGCCGTCAGGTGCAAAAAAAAAAACCTTAGAAGAGGCTTTTCCCTGCAGCACGTCCTGTAATAAATACTCAGAAAGAAAATTGCAGCCGTTTCAACTTATGTAACACTGGACTCCAGGTAACGACGCCCAGCTGAAAACACTTCACGCAAGTCGAGTTGTTAGAGTTTGACAGAATTTACAGAAAATGTAAAATATTTGCGATTATATATCGTTGTTGGGACGATAAATGTCTGATATGAGATTTTGGTCATATCGCACAGCCCTATTTTAGAAATGTGTCACTTGTATTTCTAATGAGCCGAGTTGTATACAAACTTCTATAAAGCTGTTATATTATTTACAACTTGTAACGTAATGTATGCTTATTTTATCATGGTCAGGTGGTACATGTTGAAAATACAGACTTGTAATAATTAGGTGTAGATAAATATAGGTAGGTGACATAAATCACTTGGGTCGTAGCTAAAATGAAGAAAGGGTAAAACCATACTCTTTTATTTGAATCCGTTTCACGACGCTTCATTTACATGTGGGAGACATCTTTCTTCTGCCCCTCCTCCCCCCCTCTGTGTTTGTACCCTGACTCACTGCAGTCCTCTGTGGTCTCCCTGGTCTCTCGGTTTGGCTCGGGGCTTAGAGGCTGTGGTCAGTGCCTGAGGGCATCGAGAAGGAAGAGGAGTCGTAATGAAAAGGTCCTCTTAACTCCTGCTGCCAAAACTGCCCTCAATCCCCTTTGTCTCACTCTTTTTCCACTTCCACATCACCCATTTCTTCGATTTGTCCCATATTACTGCTTCTCATTTCAGACGCTCTCCCTGACCTTGGCCTCTGTGACTCCTAAGCCTCTTCCGTTAATCCTCATCAAGTTGCGGGCGTCCGAACATGTTGGTTTGATGGCTTTTCATAGTATTTACTCTGAGCCTGTTGCTAGTTATTATTTTAATAACACCATTTGAGAGGATTTGTTATCCATGCATTTATCACATGAGTCTCTCACAGTGAGGAGAGACTCATGTGATAAATGCATGGATAACAAATCATAGCTTAATATTAGGGGTGCAACGATACACAAAATTCATGGTTCGATATTTTTTCAATACAAAAAAATGTTCATGCCTTTCTTAATATGTAATTTATTAAAATTATAAATATATATTTTAACTCAAAAGTACAGTTTTTAAATTTAATGTTGCTGAAACAACAAAATAATAATAAAAAATAAATCTATCTGATTGAGGAATCCCTCATCTTTGGAAAAGAGAGTTTATTACAGAGAAATGGCTCTTTCAAAATAAAAGCTATGCTATACGCTTCTTCTGGGCTATATTCTCAGCAGCATATTAAACATATCAGGTCCCCATAAGGAGAATCCTGTGCTAACGGCTGTCTAAATGACTCGGGTAAAGTTTGTAGCATGCTTGTTGTTTTTGTCTTTGCACTAGGATGATGTCGGAGTAAATGTGCAGTCATATTCGTTGTGTTCCCACTAGTGCTGTCAGCGTTAATCTGAAATGACGTTAACGCCACAACACGGCAAATCTCCGTTAACGAGCTACCGCGGATCGCCCCGTGCGTGGGGCTGGACGGCCAACACGTTAACGAGCTAACTGCACTAACACACTAGTTCCCACCCATGTAATTGAGCATTGCGTGGCACATCCGACATGATGTTTTACTTTTGTCCATCAGGGTCATGCTTCACATAAAGACCAAAATAGTTCCAAAGGCCAGATCTGAATGAGGGTGGGGGAGGTTCAATTTGCCATGTTGCAAAGAGCTTAGCTTCTGTCTTGCTAGCTTGCGCTGCGCTCAGTGGATCTGCGCTCGACAGTGCAGCCTAGGCGGAGTAGTCGAACGCAGATCCACTGAGCGCTCAACACAGACAGCATCGTCAGAAGAAAAGTTGATAAAATAAATAAAAAATTTGTATTGTTCATACATACACATTTTTTATTTTTTATTCCTATTTATTCTATTTATCCCCTTTGTATATTTTATTTATATTTGTCTCTGTATTTATATGTGTGTGTGTGTGTGTGTGTGTGTGTGTGTGTGTGTGTGTGTGTGTGTGTGTGTGTGTGTGTGTGTATATATATATATATAACAGTTCTGTAACTGTAACTTCGGTCGTTGCTGTGCTTTTTTTGGAAGTCGAATTTCCCAGAGGAACCCACCCGAGGGATTAATAAAGTTCTATCTTATCTCTTATCTTATCTTACATATGCGTACCGAACCGAAAGCACTGTATCGAACGGTTCAATACCGATACGAGTATCGTTGCACCCCTACTTAATACTGGTGTTCGGTTGGTCAAAGTCAAGGTAATTTTTTTATAAAGGAGCAGTTTTGTGGCTTCAGTGAGATTAATCTGGGCAGAGTGAGACCGTGAGACAAAGTCTGGAAGTGAGTTTTTGCGCCAAGACAGTTTATTTTCTTGCTCAAAGAGTTTTTATGGCATGCTTCAAAACAACTGTGGCTTTGAGTTTGTTGAGCAACTCGAGATACAGGAAAGATACAAAGTTACAATGTTTGACGTGCCCCTGTGTAGCGGCGTGCTGTCAGACGTGTGCCATGTTGACAAATGTTAGCGGGTCTGACTTGGTGCAGACAATCGACTCAGGCGCACATTCAGACATGATCGGTCTGAGTGCATGCACACACAGAGACCCTGCTCTTAATGACGGCGAGAAGTACACATTTAAAAGCATGGTGGTTTCACTTCATGAGAATCAGAATCAGAATCAGAAACTTTATTGTCATTGTCATGAGAACAATGAAATTAAGAGGGTTGTTAAACCACAACAAGTCCTGTTTATCTTCCCCTCAAAAAGCAGGCATGTCTGAGTAAAGCTAACCTCTATCAGGATGTTGTCACTTTAACAGACTGATTAAGCCAGCAGTGCTACACATCTTAACTGGAAATGTCTCAACTCTGTCCTCTTGTTCTTGCTTTACCTCTCCTGGGAGTCCTTTCTACCTGGGGCCTCGCCTCAGTCTCCTCCTTCCTGCCCTGTCTGGCCCACAGTCTGGGAGGCTCGCAGCCTGACTCCCCCAGAGCAGCAGGAAGCTGTAGCAGCAGGAGTTAGGCCTGCGTGGCACTGCCGGCTGGCTCTGTCAGAAGTCCTGCCAAGTCAAGGATGAGAGACCTTTGCCAGTGTGGTATTGGGGCATCAAATAAAATATTTTACAGATGTCTGATGGCAGACGTCGGGAGACAGCAGAGGCTTACTCGGGCCTAGAGTACGGGGTCTTTAAAGTACAAATGATGAGTGTTAATGTATATGTGTTTAGTATTTATGATAAAGAATATGTGTTTACTTATAAATGAAGGAAAAGGCTGAATAAAGTGGTCCCTGTAGGCCGAGGCTATCAGGAAGTAGGCGTGTGGCAGGAGGAGGGAGGTAACGTGATCAGATTTTTGGTTTGGCTGCAAACAGAGTGATTGATTTGGTTTGGTTATGTTTGAAGAAGAGGAGAATCCGATGCTGCTGAACTGTGAGTGCTTGGCTGGGTTCCCAAGCAGTTCTGGCTTGACAGTTTAACAGTGAATATTTAACATTGCACCACACTGCGAGGCTTGGCTGTAAACAGCAGCCAGCAAGCAGCAAAGCAGGAAAAGCTTGTGTGACGCTGGGCCTTGGTTGTGAAGCCCACCTTAAAACAACACACAAGCAGAAAGCTCATCTTGAAGTTGTGATTTTAGAAAAAGGCAGATGGCATGGGCTGGTGGTGTCAAACTGTAAAAAAACCCCCACCAGGATACCCTGATGAAAGCAGCTCCCGCGTGCTTTGAACAGCGAGTCTGTCATGGTTGGTGTCTGCTGTATGGCTCCAGGTCAAACTGTGATACGCAACTCCTGGAATTTGCGCTTTTTAAGTTTTTTTTATGTTCAAATCATCTGAGGGAGGAAAAAAAACAGGTGGGAAAAACAGGAAGTCTCATTAATATTAATATTGTAATGTGTGAAAGAAAGAGGCAGGAAAGACCTATCTGATTTAGCTGCTTTCAACCCCTGTTGGGGATCTTCTCTCTTTCCATCTCTCCTTTTTTTCCCCCTTTTGCTTCAGTCTTTCTATGCAAATATCGGTAACTGACATTTTCATTTTCGGAATATTGTCAACTCTATTCTGGTATAAATAAACCTGACTTTGGTAAAGTATCAGATATACTACATGCAAAAGAGTGAAAGATTGTGCCAGGTCTGCTAAACACCTACGCAATTTATACTTTTAGCTTGCTAACAAAGCTTGATTGCATTAGCAGCCCAGATGTCGCACCCATCTTTTATGTACTGTATTTTTCGGACCATAAGGTGCATTAAGCTAACCTGGTATTGTGGATGGATTATCTCAGTTGTTCTCCTGACTGAAGTTTGGTCCGTTTACAGCATCCTGCCATGCGATTGCATTTGTCTCTAACCATCAGGAACCTTCACGTTAACTTTTATCGAGTGGAAAAAAGTTAGCGTTCATCCGGGTCGAGGTCAGTAAGCACAACCAGAATTCATACATAAGGCACACTGTCGATTTTTGAGAAAATTAAAGGTTTTTCAGTGCGCCTTATAGTAGGGCTGTTCGATATAACGATATATATCGGATGACGATATAAAAAAACATCTATCGTTTCATTTTACTCTATCGTTTGTTTCGTGGTGTCGCAAAATAAACTGTTTATGGCAATATTTTTTTATGGTTTTGATGGTCACTGTAGCGGTTATATTAATTCATTAAAGTTCTCTCTTTCTCTTATATTTAATATCACCACACTACGGACGGACAAGCGCCTGTTTTTATGCGTTGTCGTTAGCAACAACGACGGTAAAAGCATCCACATAAACCTTTCACAATAAAGCTCAAGATCCTGATCCAATCTAATGTTAAAGTGACCAGAGTGATGTCTGAAAGACCTCCAGACCTGGAGCTGTATGCCTGTGGTTGTGTTTGTGCAGTTAACATACATGAATGAAAGCACTCACAGTAAATTTGATAATAATTTGAAATGTTAGAATAAAGTGACCTTTGTCAGCCTTTGTGTAACTGTCATCCTGGACAGGACCACGAGGTGATGCTCATCAAATAATCCCAGAATACGCACATGCGCTCAGTTTTAGAAATGTTAAAGATCACATTACATATATTTATGTTGCAGTGTGATGGGACACAGCTCTACTGGCTAGTAATTAATGTTGAGTGGAATCCCAAACAATTCTTATAAATGAAACACAACAACAGGAATTCCTAATTTAATCTCCACACAGTGGTATCGTGTGCAACAGTTCATAACTCCTGCATGTGACGCTCGGTGTGAAAAGTAATCGGATACATTTGTTGCATGAAGATGAGTCGAGGGCATTTTGATTCAGCTGTCATTCTGTTAAGCTCCGCTTGGCTTTGATTTCTAGAAATGAGGCTGATTTGTGGAGTTTTACAGATGCTGGGTAAATATGGGGCACAGTCCAGCCTCCGTGTGAGGGATGGTGGAACAGGTCTGACATCTCTCATGAACTGAAAAGGGAAATCCCTTCAGGCACAGACTAGAGAGGAGGCATAAGGGAGGAGGGCGAGAACGGAGAGAGGTGCGACCCCTTAGGGGTAATGGTATTCTCCGATCGTCAGATCCTTACACATACTCACATACAGCGATGCTCTGTCGGCGTGCCAGGTAATGCGCTCATGCAAAGAAGGACGAGTGCCTGAGGAATAAAAATAAACATTGAAATGTTTGTGTGTGTAGTTATGCTTCTGTGCATGTTTTATTCTCATGTGCAAGTTTATGTTTTTATATGATATCGGGACCAAAATTGGGAGTTTTTGCCGACTACAGTCGGTGTACTGCAGCCTGCTCACAACATGGGTCAAATGGCGTTACCAGGCTTGTTTTACTTGATTGCATTGCTGCATTAAAAAAGGACAGAACATACATGTCTTCCCTGAAATACTTGCATGTAATGGAGAAGTTGTGAGGAGAGAAATGAAACAAGGCTCGCAAAATCGCTAGCCGGACGTCCCGGGGCTAGCGATATCTCCGGTCGGGCGACCAAAATCTATCTCAGCCCCGCCCGTCGGGCTATATGGTGGCCCGAGGGGCAGGGATGAGATAGATTTTGGTCGCCCAAGTGGAGATATCGCTAGCCCCGGGACGTATTTTATTTTGAGATATACCCGGGCAGAAATGTGGTGCTGCTTTTATATAGTTTGATTTATTCCGATTTATTTTCTGTGCCAACTTGTTGACACGGCTGCGACCGAGTTAAACCTGGTTTTCTAACTGCAGCCCCATTTTTAATCATCTCACAGTCTACAATCGTCATATTCAGAATCTGTTGCGCTGGTAGAAGCAGCTTCAGCTTAAAGAGTCGCCCTCCCTGGCAGCTTGATAATAGAATAGAATAGAATAGCCTTTATTGTCATTGTACAGAGTACAACGAAATTGGAGTGCCACTCCCTTGGTGCAAGTTTCAATAATAAATATAAATGTAAAATATAAAAAGTACAAAAAAAACAATCGTAAGTACTCAAACAATAGTATGTACAATATATACAGGATAGCAGCATTAATATAATGACAGTGACTGTATGGAATAGGTTCAATTGTTTTTGTGCTTATTTACTACGGTGATAGCTCTGGGAAAGAAGCTATCCCTGAATCTGTTTGTCCTGGTTTTATGTGACCTGTACCGTCGGCCTGACGGTAATAGTTCAAACAGTTGGTTGCTGGGGTGAGAGTGGTCCTTGATGATATTGCCAGCTCTGCTGAGGTACCGAGAGTTTGCAGTGACCTCCAGGCTGGGCAGAGAGCAGCCAGTGATCTTCTGGGCTGTGTTGATGACCCTCTGCAGTACTTTCCTGTCTGCAGCTGAGCACCCTGCATACCATGTTGTTATGCCGTACGTTAGGATGCTCTCTATGGTGGCTCTGTAAAATGTCACCAGCAGCCTCTCCTCCAGGTTGTTCCTCCTGAGCACTCTCAGAAAGTGGAGACGCTGCTGGGCCTTTTTTACCACCGCCGTAGTATTTGCAGTCCAGGAGAGGTCATCAGAGATCTGCACGCCCAGAAACCTCATGGAGTGTACCCTCTCCACACAGCTCCCGTGAATGTAAAGTGGGGCCGGGTCTGCTCTGCCCTTCCTGAAGTCCAAGATAAGTTCTTTAGTTTTCGTGGTGTTCAGTTGGAGGTTGTTAACTGAACACCACTCAGTCAGTCTGTTGACCTCATCTCTGTAGTCCGACTCATCCCCCCTTGAGATGAGTCCAACCACTGTGGTGTCATCCGCGAACTTTATGATGGTGTTTGAGAGATGGGTAGGGGAGCAGTCGGATGTGTAGAGCGTAAACAGGAGGGGACTCAAAACACATCCTTGTGGAGACCCGGTGCTGAGTGTGATGGTGCTGGACCGGTGGGGGCCGAGTCTGACAGACTGTGGTCTATTTGTCAGGAAGTCCTTGATCCAGAGGCAGATGGGGGTGGAGAGTCCCAGGTGAGACAGTTTCTGGACCAGGATCTCCGGGATGATATGATTGAATGCTGAGCTGAAGTCCAGAAAGAGCATTCTCACATAGCTTCCTCGGTGCTCCAGGTGACTCAGCGCAGTGTGGAGTGCTATGGTGATGGCGTCCTCGGTGGAACGATTTGTCCTGTAGGCAAATTGGTGGGGGTCCAGAGTGGGAGGCAGACCGGCCCTGATGTGCTGACAGACCAGTCTCTCAAAGCACTTCATCACTACAGGCGTAAGTGCAACAGGCCTGTAGTCATTTGGGCTGGCCACAGCTGTCTTCTTGGCGATGGGGATGATGGTGGAGGTTTTGAGGCAGGGCGGGACGGTGTTTGATGACAAGGAAAGGTTGAAGATTTTAGTGAAGACTCCGGTCAGTTCGTCAGCACATGCTCTGAGAACCTTTCCATGTATTCCATCAGGACCTGCCGCCTTCCTGGGATTCACTGACCTTAGAACACACCTCACTTGATGCTCCCTAAGTGTTAGTGTGCCAGTGCTGGGGGCGGGTGGAAGTGGTGTGGCAGCTGAGGGCTTGGTCGTCTCAAAGCGGGCGAAGAAACGGTTTAGATCCTCAGCCAGTGAGGCATCAGTCCTAGATGTTGCCTGGTTATTGCTTCTGTAGTTGGTAATGTGATTGATCCCCTGCCACATTTTTCTGGGGTCGTTGTCAGCAAAGTGATCTTCAATCCTCCTCCTATAGGCAGCCTTAGCTTTCCTGATGCCTCTACTCAGGTCTGCCCTGGCCGCCCTATACGCAGCCCTGTCCCCTGACTTGAAGGCAGTGTTGCGGCTTTTTAGGAGGGATTGCACTTCGCTATTCATCCAGGGTTTTTGATTTGGAAACACCCTGACCCTTTTGTTGACGGTGACATTGTCAACACAGTTCCTGATGTACGAGAGTACAGTGTCCGTGTACTCCTGGAGGTTGTGGCTGGAGAATAAATCCCATACAGTTGTTGAGAAGCAGTCCTGCAGTTGAGAAAGGGCTCCTTCAGGCCAGGTTTTTATTGTCTTTGTCTGGGGCTTTGTTTTTCTCAGCAGGGGGGTGTAGGTGGGGGTGAGGGACATGCAGAGGTGGTCAGATCCAGCCAGGTGGGGGAGGGGTGTCGCTCTGAAAGCATGCCTGATGTTTGAATAGACATGGTCCAAAGTGTGTTCTCCTCTCGTAGCAAAGTCCACAAACTGGACAAATTTAGGAAGCACAGTCTTTAGGCACGCTTTGTTAAAGTCGCCGGCGACAATAAAAACCCCATCGGGGTGGGCAAGCTGTTGTTTGTTTATGGTGTTGAGCAAGAGGCTGAGAGCCGTGCTAACGTTAGCATCCGGCGGTATATAAACAGCTATCACAATAACTACTGTAAACTCCCTCGGGATGTAAAAAGGTCTGCACGAGACTGCCAGAACCTCCAAATCAGGAGAACAGTGTGTGTGAATGATCCTGCTGTTACAACACCACTCGTTATGCACGTAAACACATAGCCCCCCTCCTCTGCTTTTACGAATAATGCTGCAGTTACGTGCAAAGCTTGTGTTGGCTATCTGTAGCTCCAATTCGTCAAGTTTGTGGGTGATGGATCTGGCGTTCGATAGGAAAAGGCTCGGAAGTGCTGGCCGGTGTGGATGTTTGCGTAGCCTAGCGTCTGAGCCCGACCGGCATCCCCTCTTCTGCTTTCTTTCCCTCCGTCGCCTTCTACGCTTGCTGGGCGGGCAGACCATCCACGGTGACCCTGGCGGTCTCGCTATCTCCACCAGGATGTTGTGTGTTCGCTGATAGTCGCCAGAAACAGACAAACTATATTTAAAACCTAGGTCAATTAGGTTCTGGCACTGGCATAACAAAGCACTCACATGCTGGTGAAGCAACAGAGCAGTATTTGACCTCTGATTGAGGAGCAGCGCTCTGGATCTGGTTAAAGATTGCAGAAGCCACCGCAGAAGCCACAGCGGGCTGAACCGCAGCCAGACCAAAGCTTGATTTTTGTGGAGCCGTGTTTCCTTGGGCCCACTGTTACTGCGTGCTCGGTGTAGGCTTCCAGCTTCATATTCATTCTTTTTTTTCTGCGTATGTTTGCACGAGATTACGTTTATGACATTAATGTGTTGAGTGAACCACAGTTTGTTTGTGTGTCTCTTTCTTTCCTCATCGAGCGCCAGGATTGAGTAAAGGTTGTTGTGGGTTCAGGGTCTTAGATGTTTCCATTACAAACTGTGGAGAACAGATGCTGGTGCAGAGCATGGAAGAAGGCCTGGGCCCAGAAAAGTCCCAAACATGAGCTCTTAGCAGTCAGCTATGTAATGAGACATGCCTGGGAACTGCTCCTCTCACATTACTAATGATTTGGACATCTTGTGCTTGTCATTTCCTCTTAGACAAGCTTCTTTGCTTACACAGGGTAACTGCATCAAACTATGCAAGTGAAAGGGAAAAAGCCTGCGTTGAGGGAATAAGAGAGGCTGCTGGTTTTTGTATGATGGGCAAAGTGGACTCCAGATGTTTTCTGCTAAAGTTTAGTTCTTAGGAAAACGATGACAGCCCCCATCTCCAGCTCACAGAGAGTCGTGGCTTGTCATCTAAGAACCAGACAGTGGCAGACTAAAAGGTAAAAATCATTTTATTATTTGGTCACATGGCTGCTCAGACACGTTAAATATGATTTAGGGCCGCTGCTCACTGATGCTGAACCGAACTGCATCTTTGTAAAATGGATTAAGGGATAGGACTGTTTCAGCTGTTTTATTGTAATTGCTAGAAGCCGAAAGTGTAATGAACATAAAGCGTGATTAACCGTCCACGTCTACTCCCGCTGCCTGAAAGAAGCTTCTTATTACGTTGCTGTTTCTCGTGTTGTGCTTGATTAAGAGCTTCGGCCAAAGGAAACACAGCTTCCGCGAGGAACACTCGACTCTGTCAAAGCTAGATACTGGTATTTTATTAAAACCAGTATATTTGCCAGTTCTATTGATTGTGATCATCTTCGACTCAAAAAACAAATGAGATGGGCCTAAGCAGGGTTTAAGCTGTTTAACAAAGGAGGAGAAAATGCCTTTATTTGATAAAGTTGTGCAGTTTCCATTGGCGTGAGTTTTATTTGTTAATGCAGGCTGCACTAAAAGGAACTGATAAACACATAATCCTGAGTAATTGGTCCCATCGATTCTTATTTAGCACATAGCAGTAGTTAGCACGGTATTCCCTTGTTTAATTTTTATTTTTTTAAATGTGAAAGTCCCTCGTTTGCCCCCGTTGTGTTTTCATTTCTTTATTTTTTAATGTTGGCCCCGTGGTCTCGCAGACAAACACAGCCACAGCCCCGTGGAACAGAATGTCGCATCCAATATCCTGGTGCCAGAGGTGATGCAGCTAATTTGGTGGTCAGTCAGTGACATGGCTAACAAACAAAGCCCTCGTTGGTCCTGGAGGGCAGGAAGCTCTGCTCGGCTGCGCAATGCTCTGTTCTTCATTGTGAAAGACCAGGAGTTGTTGCCACAAGGGACTAATGCAGCCTAAAGCCTTGGGATCTTCACCTTACTGCGGTCTGCAACTCTGGGTGTGGATATTTTGGTGCACATGAAGTGAGGGTGGGCTTTTAAAAACAGTAACGGCGACAAAAACAAATCTGTCCTCCATCCATTGTTTCATGGATTAAATGCTTTTTGCATTTCTAATAATATACATGTGAGATCTCTGAGATTATGGAGTCAGGCTTGATATGCAAATTTAAAAAGTTAATGGGTATTCAGATTAGTCAGTGTCGCTTATAAAAACAAATCTTGATGTTGTGTTACATAAGTTTTGATACGTGCACAGCCCCGCCCCCTGCGGTGACCCAAGTCACATGTTAACCTGCTGTGTAAATCACACGAATGGAAACTAAACTGTGAGACATTTTATTTAGACATTTATTTCTGACTCCTTTGAGGAAACACGGTCATTTTACTTTCCTCTGGTCACTCTGTGAGACTTTTGCATTTTAGTTCAGATCCAGAGTCACACAGTAACTCAGCAGTCGAGGCGACGTTAAAAAACACGGCGTAACTTCCTGGTGGTAAAGAGCCGCGTTCTAAAATATGCGTGCTCTCAAACGGATAACGATTTCTATTGGCTCCGATCCGGCTACGTGAGTGTTTTTAACTTTAAACGGTACTCAAAAAGTTATAATTCTCCAATTGTTTACCAGTTACACTTGGAAATATACCCATAATTAGACCGTTGTTGATGCAGTGATACGAGGGGAAACGCAGTCTGAAGATAGACAAACCAGTCTAAATGAAATCTCTTGATTTCCTTTCACACGTTATGCATTCAGTTTCTAAGTGATTTTAACTGAGGTGTGATGGTGGTGCAGCGTTTTGAAAGGCTGTGAATGTAGTGAGCGTGCGCCTAAACCCCCAGGGTCCCCTGTGCTGAACGCCTGGGGGGTTCTCTCCTTCACACAGCCTGCTCCCTGACACACTGAGCTGGTTCTGAGGGATCACACAGCTGTCTTAAATGCAGCTCTGTTTTTGCATACTTTGCCCACACGGTTTTGTCTTTCTTTACACAGTCAGCAATTTGTCAATATACCTTGTTTATTCTCAGTGATTGACAGTACGAATTGGTTTTACTTTAGCATGGGGGGGGCAGTTTCTTTTTCTGTTGGTAGCATGAATGTCTGTCATTCTCCTTTTATCATTGAAATTGCAGTTTATCTTTTACAAGCCTGAGTGGAATGTATTTGTTTTTCAAGTGATTATTAGCATCCTCCTCGGCTGCCGTCTCCGGCTGATGAAATGAGCACATCAAACGGTGCTCTGTGCTAACGAAGCCGTGCAGGCTGGATGGCTGGCTGCCTCCTGCCTCTTACTGTAAGGCACCTGCTGAAGTGACAGACTGGCAACAAAGGGTCCCTCGCCGTCAGTACCGCTGTAGAGTGGGTAGGACAATGGAGCAGAGAGGTGGCCTGGGCTTTTAGCCGCGTGCCAACTCGTGTCCAAAGCACACAGGAGCGACGGAGCACGAAGGGGAGGAGGTGGGGAGGAGGAGAAGAGCAAGGGACATGGATAAAGAGGAGGAGAGTGGCTGACACCTGCTTGTGCTTGAGCTCTTTCCTCAATGGTGAACATCTTTAGACAGTGGTGGAAAATGAAAACGAGATGCGCGGGTATACAAACGCACAGGTGTGCGTGCGCGGGGAGACGCACAAACAAACAGGAAGACGGAGGAGAGTCCCGCGTCGTTAATGGGATTACTGGGTCATGGAGGTGGGATGAAAGTGTGTTATGTAGAGGCTGCAGTAGGTGGATTGTACGTGTAAAGCAGAGCGCTGGATCGTGGGGAAATAAATCAGATTAGGCCTCACATGAAGCGCGGCTAACCGTGCTGTGCTCTTTACTTCTGCAGTGAAATAATCATGAGGCTATAAAAATCTGAAGGTGAAAAATGTAAAGCGTGACTATAAATAGTCAGCAAGCCACATTATGGATCGCCGGCCTTTGTAGCGTCTCGGTGGACCAACGCGCAGTTCTTTGTCTTAATTTCCTTTTTTAAATATTATTTTTCTGTCCTCGCTCCACCAGTAAGAGGGTGGAGGTTTGTAACAGCATCACAAGCATTACAAGCACACATTTCTACGTATAAAAAATGAGGATTATTATTATTATTATTATTATTATGGTTGTTATTTATTTTTTCCATCGATGGCTCGTAGATGTGAAACGGAGCTTAAACCTCTGCTTGTTCTTGAACAGCGAGTCCTGTCTGGTGTCGGTGTTGTTGTTTGGGTCTGTTGCCTGACTGACTTCATGCTTTTGTCACCAGATATGAGGAAATGGAAATTTCTAGATAGAGGGAGCATGTAATCTGTTTGGCTGCCTTTTTTCCACAGTTTTCCTTTTATCACACTGTTGATTTTTTCAGGACAATCTAATGTCCTAACTTCCTTTTTTTATTCCATCGAGTCTTGGACTGTCTTGCTCGAAGACCTCAAAGCCCGGCTCACGCTGAGGTATAATTGGTCTTCTACCCCTCTCTGTCTGTCTCTCAGCTCACGGTCCAATGAACACGAGTGCCTGCACATTTGTGCTAATGATTTTGAATAGTGATTAAAATGAATTGGAAAGTGTGCTGCTTCTGTAGTATCTGGACCCCTCCATCATTAGTGGCTCTCTTCCTCTTCTCCTCTTTCTGTGTCATCACTGTTAGTGTAGCAGGGGTTTTGAGAAGAGGCCCGGGGTGGGCTTTCATGAGCGCAGACTCAAAGGTTTCTCCATTTCTTGTAATCATGGACACCACTCTTCCAGCACTTTCGCTGTCGTCTTCTGGCTCCTCAAAGATGCCTTTGATTCTCTCACATCGTGCACTCGGGCCGGATAGTGTCACGTTATATTTTTCCTCTTTACCCCCCCCAATCGCTTTCCTCTTCTCCTTAAACCCGAGGTCATCGGTTTGCGTTCGTATTTATTGTCCTGGGATGGAGAGCTGATTGTGCACTCTGCTCTTTGAGACTGCTAAATTTCAGGACCCTTCCCCTTCACTTTTTCCTTCATCCCTCCTCCATCCCAGTTTGCCTTGATCCACCTTTTTATAATCATCTCCCTCCCTTTAGCTCTCTTTGTTTTCGCTGTTCTCCTGTTTTAAATGATTTATGCAGAAAGGAGGAAATGAGGATTAAAGAGGAGCTGAAGCCAGTGCCAGTGTCTGTGGCACACACCGACTCTTTCAGGACCATGAGCACATCAGGGCTAACAAGCTGCTTTTTTCTGTCTGCTGGCAGTTTTCATAGTTTTGCATCTGTCCCTCTCTTTCCTGCACAATCCCGGCTTTATCCCTACTCAGTTTTCCAACTTACACTCAGCTTCTTCCCATTTGAATGAAGATGTGCTTTTTCTTATCAAGGTTGGGAAAGTTGTTGTCAACTATGTTACAGAAGTTTTCTCTCAGCCTTTTGGTAAAAGGTTTACATGGTTCACTGTTCAAACAGGAACTTCTTTTTGCACAGTTTTGCACAATTCTTCGAGACGATCAAACTAGGGCTGAGCGATATGGCCTAAAACCCATATTGTGGTATAATTTGAAGCATGTGCAGTAACGATATGCATCGCAATATATTCTTTTCTTCTGTATATACATGCAAAATGACTGAGCAGTATAGCATGCCATTTTAAGAACATTTACTGTGCAAAACTTTTCTTAAAAATTTGTAAAATTACAAAACTTTTCAAATAATTTTTAAGCTTTAACAGATCTTTTTTCCAAACAATGTAACACAAAATTCTTAAATACCAAATAAAAATGAAGATAAATGTGCAAACATGTGGCGGTCCAAGGCCTGCCCTGACTAGTATGACGTGTCTGCTTCAGAGCAGCTATTCCTTTTGTTTGTCATGGAAACTGCATTGTCTGCACATCTGCTGAGAGTGGACACAAAGTGCTCTGCATGCACATGACTTACAACAACACAATCACTCTTTAAGTATAAGCAGTAATCTAATGTTAACAGCAGGTATTGTAGCCTCATTCCATCATCAGTGAACTGTGTTCGTAGACAGGTTAAAAGTAGGCTGGGGCAGATCTCTGCCCCCTCTGAGCTTCCATACTGACCATTCTTCAAGCTCCAAAATTCAGCCATGTTCGTTTACACAAAGAGTCCAAAGCTTTAAAAAACTGAGTGGATTCATTGTTTTTCTCCTGAAATGAACGCCCTTCTTCTTGGAGCTGTGTTGATGCCACCAGGTCAATCCATGACTGATAGTGTTCCCGTTTGTCTGCTTGTTTATTTGCTTCTTCTTTCTTTGTCCTGTACAGGTGTGTGTTACTGCACTGCCAACGTGTTTGGGATCATTGTCATGCTGAAGCCTTCCCAATTAAACACCTGCCAGATGGCATTGCATGGTGGATCAAAATTTCCACCATATAATCCCATCTGGTACTTTCTGCGTTGATAATTCCATAAATTTTTGACAAGATCCCAACACCACTGGCTGAAATCCTGATTTTCAGTCCAGTTCTTCTGTAATTTAGCAAAGCTTTGCCCTTTTTTCTTGTTTCCTTTCCTTAAGAATGGCTTCATGACAGCCGCCTTTCCACTGAAACCTCGCTAATGAGTGAAAATTTGTTAAAAACCAGCCAGAGGACGGAGGAAAACTTTGAAAGATATTTAGAAATCTATTGCTCAAGACAAGCGTAGGAATGAAAGAAGCTAAATATAAGGAAACGAGGCGTGGCTCAAGACTATTTCACAGCAGTGTAAAAGCAGGAAACAGGGCTAAAAATGCAAAAAACAAAAACAAGATTTGAGATGGGAATAAAAAAAAAAAAAAGGCAAATTAACAAATCTGTTGTGTGCTGGAAGTGTGAGAACAAATAAAACTGTTCAGTCCGCCTCGCTCGGTTTTTCTCCTCTTACATATAATTACCTCAGTGTGATGGGCCCACTGTGAGAATGCTGGGCTGGAGTCTCACATTAGATGGAACGCAGTCAGAAAACAGTGTTTGTTTTCATTGAGTGGTTGGTGGTCTGCACGGAGACAGTGTTTTCAGTTTCCTCTGAAAACACCGTCGGTCTTTCGGATGGACTCACGGCGTCTCGGAAACAACATGTTCATTTACATTTCATAGACGATCTATAGTGGTGAAAATGTTTGTGCAGAAATAATTGTAATAAAGTCAGCCTGACAGAATATCAGTGTAAAAGGAAGATCTGTGAAAAATAAGGAAACGATAATAAAAGTAAAATTCTCATTCCAGGCAAACGCCAGTCGTATGTGTGTCTACATATTTAGCATAAAATGGCTCTGCTTGTCTGTCCTGTTGTGTATTTGCAGCTGTCTCTCACCAAAGGTCCAAATGTGACTCTGACATCTATGAATAGGTAGAGGATTTAGCTTTTAGCTGTTACCAGAAAGGCAGCCACCATTTCTCACCCGCATGACAGAAATGCAAGCAAGAGTGGCACATTGAGCTTCCATGTGTTTTGAAAGTCAGGAATTCCTGTCTGTGGCGAGCAACCTTTCGGGGATATCGAGACAGCGAGAGGAACAGTTAAGAGGAATGTGCGATGAAAGGTCAGCGTGATGAAGCCGGTTGTGTTTTTGCGCAGTCACTGCTACGGTTTGCGTATTTTCCCCTGTTTACGCCTCCTGATCGAGTTAGATTTGTTAATTGTGTTGTTTCCTTGTGTGTGTTAATCTAACGTGGCAGTCTTAATTGATCTTGTTAACGTGGGATGTAGGAGGCGAAAGAACGTCCTCTGATGCCCTGCGGTTATTTTGACACTCAGGCGGTTAGAAACACAAGATGGTTAGGGAGCGAAGGAAGGGTGCCAGCCTCAATCTAACACAGCGCGGGGCTGAAGTGCAAAGAATCACGGCAACAGCCGCGAAGGCCAGCTGGGCGGGTGACTCGAAAGTCCACTGTGACCGCAAAATCCAAATGTCACGACACGCAGTTCGTTCAAACTAAGAGGCCGACTTCACCTGGTATTAAAATATCCTGTAATAGATAAAAGCTCTTGAGTGATGATGTACTGATACTGATTTTAAAGTGTGGGTGATAGATGCACAGATCAACAGCCTTTCAGGAACTCTTCACACTACGAACATTTTGCTTGTGCAAAATTACTATGGCACAACCGTTGGATATTGATATTGGTATTTGTTCTGGGTCAATATTCTGATACCAATCAAAAAGAGCAACATATGATGTAGGGCTGATGTACCGGTGCGGCCTGAGGCTCTGTCCAGATGTTCATGGGTATCTGAGTAAATGTAGCCTTTTCTCTGCTTTGTTAACGCTCTGTTAGGACCTCCAGGGTGATTTTCACCTCCTTTTGACTTTTCAAACGACCTTGAGTGCGTCTGTCTGTTTAACTTATTGGTGCTGCACGTTTGTGGCTTGAAATGTTGATGGTCAAACAGTCAAACAACCTTTCCAGGTGTTTATAAAAACCACCACAGCTGGTTGTTTTCAAAAATACTTTTTCTCCAGCAGGTTTATTAATGAGTCAGGATCATTTAGCGTTTAACGCTGTTCTGCATTTAAAAATGTCAACCTTATTAATAAATGATCCATTACATAAGTGAAGAGAGTCGTATTGCCAGCATAGCCGATGTAAATCCATTGGAAACGGGGTTGAGTAAATAATTTTGCGATCTTCCAAACTTACACGAACATCAAGAAAAAGCTAATCTGTGATTTTAGCACAGCAATAATTGCAAATGATGTGTTTGCTCAAAGTGCATAGACACACATCATAAAAATATTAAACTGCCCAAAGAATCTGTGTGTCAACCTATTAATCAGTTATATGGTTAGATAGCTATATAATTGCTCGATTGATCAGATGATTGATTGATATACACACAGAGACTGCTTTTCAGTGTTATTCTCATCTACATTACACCGGCACATTTTAATTGGCCCAGGGAGGCTCAATGCAACAGAGACAAGAGACTGTGACCAATACACGAGTGACACACCAACAGATCTGCAAACCGGCTTTGGAGGAAAAACATGCAAATGGCCCACTGTGAAGTGTGCTTTCTTTCCCTCCTGTGTGGAACTTTTCTTTTTACGTGTGTGTGTGTGTGTGTGTGTGTGTGTGTGTGTGTGTGTGTGTGTGTGTGTGTGTGTGTGTGTGTGTGTGTGTGTGTGTGTGTGTGTGTGTGTGTGTGTGTGTGTGTGTCCGCTTGAGTGCTATTCCTGTGAATAAGTCCCTAAGAAGACAAAACCATGGTTGAGTTGTAATTCCTGGTATTTCTTTTATCCTCTGTTCCTAATCATTAGTCATTTGCTTCCTATCACCGAGCAGTCTGCATGTGTGCACGTGTGTGTGCACGTGTGTGTGCACGCTTGTCCTTGGCTACGTTTTTGTGATGCTGAAAACATACAAATATCTCACCTCATGTGTTGCCTCGTGGATGGCACACGGTTTGTGTTAAACAGGCGGGTATCTCGTGTAAATCACAAGTAATTCTGTGTTAATTTTGAAACGGTGAGTGTAGACTGGAATCATAAGCTAATTTCAAGTGTGAATATAATTGTGCATCGTAATTTTTAAAGCTGTAAATTATTCATTCAGGTGATTTTTTCTCTATTATTGCATTGTCTGTGACGATGAGGCAAGCAACTTGTTATGCTGCTCAGGCAAGTAGCTAAGCCACATGCCAGGACGTGCAATTAAAGAAAAACATGGCATATATACATACTGCACCTCCTCACCCTGAGGTATTTCTCGGAAAAGAAAAAATAAAGTGGAATTGCTTAAACCAGTAACTGGTGTAACCTGCAATTCCCAGGAAAGGTTCCTTGGGAGAATGCCAAGCAGCTTTATCTCTGCCGAAGCTCGGCCACGGCGCAACTCGAGAGGGACCCAGACAAAGAGTATCATATCCAAAGACGTGACCTAGGTTTCAGCTGCTGAAACTCAACACCGGGGCAACCGTCACTCCTTAGTTTGATGCTGCAGAACGAACATTGCTCCACATTTGAATACAATTTAATCGTACTGTTGAAGGGAAATGATCGACTTTTGTTTCACCTGATGATCAGCGTTGCATCGTCTAACCGTGAGTCCTGTTTTGTTTGTGTGATTCGCAGAGGTGTACGGGATCAAGCTCCTAACACCATGGATATGGACACGCAGCCACAAGGACAGCAAGCAGCTGTGCCAGTGTTTCAACCCCAGGTAACCCCACACAGATGCACACTGCAACACCAGTCAGAAGGACTTAGGATCTGAAGTAGGATGCAGACTAAGATAAAAATGGAATTACTCAGCCTCGGCATCCTGTGGTCAGCACCTGTCTTAGCCTTTATTTAACAGATGTGTTCAATGCCGTTTAGTTTGATTATAGATTGAAGAATGATGGGAAATTCCTTCATCTGTTGTATTCCTCCTAATTCCTGTTTTAAACTGTAAATATTTCCTGCTCATCTCTTCTCTCTGCATCAATCAAGATGTATCTTTCAGCCTGATCTTCATTCAGACCTCTGTAGCCTGTGTAAGACAGACAGTGGATGAATGTTGAGTTGTTACTATTGATCAGAGATCTGGAGGCTGGCGGAGCCCGGCCTCCTCGCAAGCCTCTTTCGGTTCGATACAACTCAAGTTTGCTCTGTGCAGATCAGGCCGCTGTTGGATTTTAATATCGTCTTCCAACTTCAGGCGCATTGATTTCTTTACAGAAGGATGTTTTTGCCTCCATAAGTATTGAATAGACTTTAAACAAAGAAGATCATCCATATGCCCCTGAGTAAACGTGGAATCTTTTTGAGAAAGAAGCACTAAAAATAGGCTCCGTACTCGTTGTTGTTTTTGTTTCATTATTTTATCTGTTTATTTTTTCAATGCGTATGCAAGGGCACGGCAACATTAACACTGGAACTGCCAAGGGGCTTGATTATTCTGAGATTTGTAATTGCAAAATTAAGGATAATTGGGTTGCACACAGAAGAAAGTCAGATAAAAGCGCTAATAATTAATTTGACTTAGGCAACCGTCCCCCCACGCACACATACAGTAGATCTCCAGCTGATCTCCCAGCAGTTCGTTACGTGTTGTTGTTCAGTCTTAATGATCTCTTTCTCTCTCGCTCTGTGTTGTTCCATCTATTTCCAGCAGTTTACATCAGTGTTAATTCTAGGCTCACCTCTTTCGCTTAGGTACTCGGGAGCACGGTGAACTTTCCATATTGCATCATTTTTTCAGTCTCACAGAACATGTTTGAACCGATTCCACATTCAGCGGAAGATGGAGTCAGATTATGCAGATGACTGTCTAACCAGCATCCAGATGGGTGTCTTTCAACAAGTCCTCCGTTTCACAGTTTTCCTAAGGTTCAGTCTACTCGGCAGCAAAGGGAGAAAAAAACCCTACCAGCCTCTTCCTGGAGAAATCTGAATTGTATATGTGATGAAGAATATTCTGTATCACTTGCAATATAATTTCTCTTGGTCCCGGAGGTATGATGCATATGCATTAGTTAAACGAGATGAGCTGGTAAGATGTGCATTTTTAATGGTGCTTTTGCTCTTGAGTGAGTGGGAGGGTTAGTGGGGACCCCCCCACCCTCCACCACCATCCCCCCGGAGTTTGATCGTCACTGCAGAGTTTGACAGACACAGATCTGTCTGTAAGCGCTGAGACAAGGTGGTGTGGAAGGAGAAGAAGAAGCACCTTTGGGGTGAATCCTGCCGGTTTGACTGCCTGCCTGGCTCGCTGGCTGACTGGCTGAGGATGAATATTGCATGGTGCTTTCTCAAGGGGGCTGGTGACTGGTGAGAGTGGGAGTCGCTCCCCCCCCCTCACCGCAGGGCTGCTAGTTGCCGTGTCTGTCTCTTCTTGTGTTCCTGGCTGTCTTATCGTATATCCGTCTCTGTCTGTTTTGGACTACAGCCGAGCTAATTCCACATATTTTGTAAACACTGTTTTCGTGTGAAAATGACGTTGTCCTCAGCACAGTCTGATAGTATTTTGGTCGAGATCTCTCGAGACCGTATTTCTTCCTGTTTATCCTGTTTTGAGATTAAACTGACATTACTGATGACAAAGCTCTGCATCACAGCCAACATCTGGACAGTGGTGAGAAAGAAAGTGTATTCATGGAGTCTTGGATTAAACATCTGGAGGGCTTAGCTGATAACTTAGTTATTTTAATATATGCACTTTTCATTTTTATATTATGTTAACAAGATGAAGAGTTTTGGTTTTATAATTGTGAACTGGTCTTCTTCTACTTTTTCACTGGTGTCCGCGTCGCAGGTCATTTTCTCTTTCTTCCTTTTTTGCCTTTGATTTTTCTGGTGTTACTGTTAAGTCTCCACATCCACAACAAAGAGACGTGCACCCACTGATTATTAACTCTGGAGTCTATTTTTGAAAACCTCTGCTGTCTAAAAAGCTGTTCACTGCAGGATAGCATGCCAGAGCAGAGTGACGAGCTTTCAACTTTAGCCTTCCTCGTACCTCTGTGCCCCGAGTTTCTCTTTCCCGGCGTCTGCGTGCCTCTCAGTCTCTCTCCATGTGAGACATCACCTCTCTGCTGCCGCTGGCCTTTCTGTGGCAGCCGTCGGCACTGCTGGGCTGTCACGTCGGCCCTCTCTTCTCTGCTGCTTGTCCCCCACTGCCCCCCACCCTATCTTTATCCCGTCTTCCCGTTCCCTCTTCCACTCTCCATGTGTCTTGTCAGTTGTGTTTGGCAACGGTGTCATTATCGGGCAGCCCATATCACACCTCCTCCAATGAGCTGTCTGTCTGCTCCCCGTCTGTCTCTCGCTCTACTTTCCTCTCTCCTTTGCAGTCCCCCTGCTAGCTCGTGGTGGCTGTGTGTCACCTTTATACCCGAGACATTCTGTCCCTCACCGGCGTTACCCATAATGCCTTGCACAGCTGCCACTTTATCTTCATGTCCTGCAGCTTGTCCTCAAGCTGGAATAATGTGAATGATGTGAGCGTGCTGTGAGAGTTGACCAGTATGTTTTATTTTATTTTATTTTTTAGACAACAACACTGATGTTGCTGATTATCAGTAATTGGGGACACTAAAAGTCAATATTTGGAAACATTTACAGTTAAAAATCTTTGGGCCAAAATTTAGAAGAGCTCAAAACTTAGTTTCAGTTATTTAAATAACAACAATAGCGCGACATTCAAAGTCAGGCTGCTTTTTTATTGATACCTGCTGTAGTAATATTATGAACTAATTGCAAAAATAGCCTATTTATGATTACACTGCTGTCTGTGGTTACATTGTAGTCACTGTGGACCCAGATGATGATGATGATGATGATGATGTGCAGTAGCACTAAGTAAAAATGTAAAAACATTTACCAGTCCTTTAAGTTTGTACTTGGATCTGAAGTTGTTCTATTTTGACGAGTTAATTTTCTTTTTTGTAAAGCACCTCACCCGTCTCTCCTGTGCACACCTTCCCCTTCGCTCGTCATCGACTGAAGCACCGGGTGGGAGACGTGATAAAAGAGCCTTTTCCCAAATGTGGTGACATTATGCTCTGTTTTTATTTTTAACATCCACCCTAAAGTGAGAAATATCCTCTTTCTGTTTCCTCTCATCTGATGATGACTGTGAGCGATCGGTGTAGCCGCGTGACGCACAAATGTAGTCCAGCCGCGAGCCTCTGTGCGCGCCCGTGTGTGTCCACGTGTGTCGCTGTTACAGGTGTTTGTTGCATGTGGAGGTACAACATCAAGCTATGGCTTTGCACATTTAATTAATAATGAATCTCGGCATAATGACACATTTTTTCAGTGCATCACTGGGGAAATGGGATCAAAATTGCCGTGATCGCCCAGCTGTTGCCATCCCTGACATCGTCGTCCGTCACCACAACCCCGACACAGACTACCCAAAACAAACTGTGTGACTCATATGAGCCCATTTTGCACCAATAAAAATAAAATGGTAACAGACTTAGAAGTTTTATTAATTTAAAAGATGTTGGGGACAAAAAGATAACATTGTATCTATTTGTTAATATTAAACATATTGCAAAGTGTTTAAAATTGCAGTAATGGGTGCTGCTTTACCTCAGTGGTTGAGGAGGCGACCACAAGCCGTAGAGCCAAATGCATCGTCTTCCACGACTCCCAGCTATTCGGTCTCCTCTTCAACATAACTGTCGAAAAAAGGATTCCCACCTTTACTTTCACTGCAGACTCGTGACCTGCAACCTTTCACGGAGTGTGTGGGTCAGACATTGATCGAGAGCGGTGACTGCAGATGGAAAGAGGCAGTTGCATCACAGCCATTTTTAATTTATTTCATCAGAAGTTTTATAAATAAGAGCAGAAGCTACTGAATCACAACTTCAACAGATAGCCAGGCTGTCAGTGTGACTGCTACACTTCATGATACAAAACATATATAGGAGAGAAACCTGTAAGTATATATTTTGAATGAGATGGTAACAGTATGTGTTGGATTATTGATACGTGAACTATTATTGATATAGTTCTGGGTATGGGTAAGACGACACGGCCTCCACATGCAAAAACATTTTGGGATAATGATATTTCAGTGTTTTCTTTTTTTGCTCTTCATGTGGGTCCATGCTGGAAAAGCACAATTTGGATTGTGATTGCGATACAAACATTTAAATTCAGGATGTACCATGTGTGTAAAAACAACAGCAGGATAAAGTGGTTGCATTACCATCAACGCATTTTCAGGTCGACTGTCAGAGGTGGGTCATATGGGTTCAACATTAAATTGTAATAATCGTATTTTTGACCACATGGAAGGAAAATGCTGAACATTTTATTAATGCTTGCAGCTTGCAAGCAGCATTTATAAGTGCATGTAAATCCATGACACACTTCCTAATTCAAAGAGTGCCTGCATGGAAATTACAGTACAGTAGTCCTAAGACAGCATTATATCCAGCGGCACACAATAAGTCAAGTGTAAACAGAAAAGTAGTTTTACCTGGAAATTTGACATAGAAATGTAACTTTTCAACACTTTATCATTTTAGTTTACTCGATGGTGTGTTAGCCCAAAGCGGCTAAACAAGTTTGTCGTTTCCATGTTGAGCAAGAACAATTTTCTTGCATATTTTGCAAAGTGCTCTGCTTTTCAGGAGGCAGTTGAAGGAGCTTTCTTTCTAAGCACTAAATTGTCACCGGAGGCTTTTGCTCTCAGACATGCCTGGGCCTGAGCCGTTGCTGCCACGTTGTGTAGTGAGGTTTTTATTTGTACAACTTTACAGTATTATTGCAGCTCCGGTCACATACCAATGTTTCATTGACATAATATTGGTCAGTTTTTTAGATTGAGTGTTAACAGTAAGAGAGGGATGGAGATAAATTCATTTCCCACTTCCAGTGTAAACCCGCCTCGACGTTTCAGGTAAACGGGTGAAATTTCATAAACACGTAACCTGATCGTCAATGCTTTTTAAAATGATTTCCTTTCAACGTGAACTAATATGTGTAAAAAGAATAATGGGGACAGGTTTTTTTTTAATGTGGTACTTATATTAACTTAGCAGTTGCACCATTTGCATTAGAAAAACAAAAATGGACAGTGCTCGGGCGCGGTCGGGGCTCGGTTCAGTCGACCGGTCTCGGCATTCTCTGGCAGATGTTGCACACAAACGCATAAATATAAATGCGAGCCCTGATTAACAACCACGTTTGTGTTTGAGGTCATGATATTTGTCCGTCACATGAACAGTCATATTTAGATCCGTCCAAAATCCTCCTCTCCCGTTTTTGGCCAGACCGTGACCTCTGCGTCACTCAGGGACGTTCCTCTGTGACTTCCTTTGTAGGTGTGTGTGGCCTTGTCTTTCAGCTGGGAGCTCCTGATTGTGTGACACCCATGTGCGGCAGATGAGACGGCCTGTCAGTCAGCTGTGGCCCGGCTGCCCTTTGAAGGCCAGGCCAGGGGGCGAAGAGGTGCCGCAAATGGCCTGTGAAGTTTACATACACTGCCCACTGCTAAACAGATTAGCTCTAATGAAGTGTCTAATGTCGGGGGCACTGGCTGACATAATCCTGCCTGGCAGCCCGGCCCCTTGGCTGCCAGAAAAGCCGCCCTCCCTCCAGCCCTCTCTTCCGCCCTCGCATGGCCTCTGCTGCCACCCAGGGCGACTCCACACGGGGAGGTGCCCACTGTTAATCACGCTGGACAGTGTGCGATCTGACATGCAAATGTAGGTCATTGCATATGTAAATGTGTGATTACGAGGCTGGCATGCCAGGACACATTAGCAAGACTGTGCTCTCAGCAGGCGGTTGTCACAGCGCTTTAGAGGCTCATGCTAACATTTGTCAAGCTACCACGCAGCGAATGAAAGCAATGCCCTCTTGTCCTCCCAGCTCCATCCTTTGCTCTCTCTCCCTCTCTGTCCATCCCACTGCAACTTTGCATCAGTGCTTCTGTCACATTATGCAAAATCATCTCCCAATATGGTTGCATATTCAGCGCAACACACCTTGGAGATAATAATGAGTATGTATAGGTTTAATTTAACTAACTCTCCATAAAATGTATGGATATAGATCTTTCAGTCAGATGTCAGTGTTTTCCGTGTTGTCGTAGTGAATCCTCGTAGTCCCCCCTTTAGACGTACGGTTGTGTTGAAGGGTTTGTTGTGGATTGTGGAAGAGTGCATCATCTGTGAGTCCTGACAGCTCGGGATGACGGCGGTGTCATGCTGAAAAATGCACACACCTCAGCGGTGTTAATTGGGCAGGGCATTTGATTGGCTCGCGCCTCTTCCTTTGGCTGTCAGCTGCGGAAAAACATTGAAACGCATGAATCGGTGCCCCCCCCCCCCCCCCCCCCCCCCCCCCCCAAAAAAAAATAAAAAAAATAAATCATCCATTCTAGTGTTAACAATCCAGTTTGATATTGTGCTTCTCATCATTGTCTGAATTTCATGCCTTTTTATTCTTATTTTACTTGTTTTTTTGCAGAAATGATTTTTGGCCTTTGAATAAAATATTTCAGGTCATTTCTTTCTGATATATTCGTTGGCTTTAAGTGTTTTTTACTTTAACGATACCTCGTGCCTCTCTCAGGTCAGCTGCATCGTGTATGTTTTTCAGTGGGTGCCCACTGTAACTTTGTGTAGAGCGAACAGCTGTAATGACACACCCTTCCTGTGTGTTTTAGCACCCAGCAGATTCATTTTTGACCCTCTCCACCTTTTTATTTCCCTCCCCTCGGTCCTAGGTCACTCGCCCCCTGAGCTGCTCCGACAGCAGCGCTGGTGACATGCAGCATTCTGATATCTGTCACCTTGTGTTTGTTCCTGCTGACGCCTTTTACAAGTTTACCAAAAGGCTGGAAAGGTCACACAGCACGCTATGTGTATTATTCACACATTATATCCAAGGGGCTCATTCTGGTTTATTTTTGAGTGTTTTTAATTGCGGAGGTGAGTGACTCAGTAGGTACAATCACTCACGCAGTGAGGAGAGGTGTGGAGTACTTTGTTCTGTGGCCCAGTGCCAGACTGTCAGTGATGGGACTCGACAGATGAAGGGAGAGGATTTCACGGGTGCTGTTTGATCAAACACACAAACAGAAAAAACACTTGGATTAAATAATATGAAGCCTATATTTACGTGACTATTTTCCCGTCCTCATTGGAAAATAGTCAACTCACCTTTGCTCTGCTCTGTTTTTGCTACAGAACAGCGTGTTAGCCTCCCTGGATGTTGCAAGGTGTAAGTGCACGGTCTAATACAATATCATGTTACTGTAGTAATAAAGCATTACATTTGGCATACACGACATTAGGGCTGCCACGATTACGTCGACTATCAAAATCGTCCACGACTGATTTAATAGTCGACGCGTCGTTTGAAGCTTTGTAAGATCCCAAAAGACGCAGGAATAAGTAGCAGGATTTAAGAGTGTAATAACGGACTGAAACAGAAGATGGCAGCACTGCATGTACAAGGATGCCAGCTGCCGTTAAACCCAGAAGAAGAAGAAGCTGTGTCCCAGAATTCATAGCGCAGCCTCCAACAATGGCGGCAGCTAGTTAGTTCTAATATTACTCTTATTATTCTTTCTGGGTCACAAAATAAACGTTTAACATATTTTCAGGCGAGAATGTAGCTGTGTAAACCTCAAATATCTGCTCAGTTTATCAAGACACCACATATTTTCAAAAGCGCTCCGACGTTTTCGGAGACGTCTGTTACCCACTAGCTCGATAGCTAGCCGGGGGCAAGGTCACTAGAGCCGTGAGAACACCGGACTCCCGGCAAATCGTTTTCAAACCCACCGCAGTCTTTCGCTACTCAGGTTAAACATGATATATGAGTCACTTAGATAACTTTAAAATGTTATTGTTTGGCTTTTTTTAGTATTTTATTTGTTCCTGAGTAAATCCGTTTGGCTGAGATTAAAGTTATAGTTTTTACACAGCTGAATAAACATCAAGCAGACAGCTGATTATCAGAAGTGTGAGATGCTGTTATATTTTAGATAGCAAGGAGTTTATTAAACTTCACCGAAACAATCTGCAAATTTCATTAAAATTTAATAAACTATCATCTTGTCTTTATTTTTAGTTAGCACAGACCTTACACACTTAAAGCTGTAAGCTAATGATAGTTATATAAAAGCAGATGCTGCTGGTGCAATAAGCTGTAGTTTTACGTCCAATGGATGATGATCTGATTAGTCGACTAATCGCAAAAATAATCGGTGACTAGTCGACTATCAAAATAATCGTTTGTGGCAGCCCTACATGACATGATACCGTTTTGCTACCTTCAAAAAGTTGAATGATCGTGTCACACAGTGGAAATATAATCATTCCTGCCGGCAGGGTTTTTAGCGGGTTGCAAACACTATTTTTATTGTATACGGGGATTTTAGCTTGTATTTGGGGTTCTGACTGTGTTTTATCCTGAAAATAAATGGTGTGTTTGAAGCCAGCTAAGTTTCTGTGCTCTGAGCGCTGACCCACTCACTCCCCTTTCTGCTTGTATGTATACAGACGTGGTGGTGAAGATTTAGGTCCACCAGTTTAGCAGCTACAATCATCCTTGAAGACCTTTATGAGCATCTTTGGCAGCGTCTAACCCACATCCTCCAGCCCTCGTCTTTTTTATCTTTCAGTAATGCACAGATGGTTTCACCTCAGTGACAAACTAGTGGCAACAGCAAAAATCCTGCAAATACTTAGTTTTTTTATTTGTTTTTCTCTTACACAGAGAAAGAGAGAGTGTGTGTGCACGTGTTCATGGACTGATATCATGCGTGAATAGTTACTAGTTGTATTTTTCCTGTTTCCTGCAGAAACCGTTGCAGCCAGATATGGGCCATAATTCACTGGCTAACTTCCAGATTGAGAAGAAGATTGGACGCGGCCAGTTCAGCGAGGTGTACCGAGCGAGGTATCTGCTGGACAACACGTCTATGGCCCTGAAGAAAATTCAGGTGAGGAGCGTAAAAGCAGCGACACATTTAGCCCGAGTTAAATCTGTCACGAGGTCAATGCTAATATATTCACACCAGCGGGTGTTTCGGTCCTTGAAGTTCACCTGAGCCATACACGGAGCATTTACAGTAGTAGAAGCTCACATATAAATACTGCTGCTGTTTCTGGACAAACACAGCTGGGTCACACTCGCTGAGTTCGACTTGTCACTATGTAGAGAAATTTAAGAGAATGTAATTGTGAATGTGTTAGTGCCGCCAGAGCGGTCAGCATATTCAACAAAGTCACATTTGTGAGGTATTTGCCTGTGAAGTGCAGTTTGACTCACAGTGTGACTCTGCACTTGTGTGTATCTGCACTGGCAGTATCTGTGGTATTCACTGCCTTCTACACTCGCACACATTGATAAGAGGACACGTTATGTACACACACACACACACACACCTCAGATATACGGGCTTGTTACTCAGATATGAAACACCTGTAGACACTCCAGCGCCACCCTCTAGATAACAGTAACCGTGTTCTCTGTTTAGTGTTTTTTTTTCCACCCTTAGTTTTCTACATCTCTCCATCTTACATTTTTTGAATATGTCATAACACCTCCTCTCTGTCCTCTCTCACCCTCTCTCTCTCTCCCCTTTTGATCTCTTGATAGATATTCGACTTGATGGATGCCAAAGCTCGGCAAGATTGCATCAAAGAGATAGATCTCCTTAAGGTAAAGAACCAGAGAAGAGGGAGACGGCGCCATGCGCTGCGCTCTGTTCTCTTAAGGTGCCTCAGCTGAGACCTTCTACCACATGAAAACAATTGATCTGCACCAGACGGCGTGGATCTGCGTGCTGTGTGTGCGTGCGTTTCCTCGGATTGTTACAAATACAGTGGGGTGTTGGAGCATTTGTGCACACGAGTGAGAATGTGAATAAGTGTGTGTGTATTGCTTTCTCCTTGAGTGTGTGTGTGTGCAGAGGTACAGCAGTGTTAAATCCCCCCAGGCACACATCGGCTCCTTTTTAATGCCAAAACTATTGTGTTTTTTTGTGTTGTTGTTTTTTAACAATCTTTTTGTAATGTTTAAAACCAGCCAACAGTGCATCAGCATGGAGATGTAGCAGCGTCTCTCATGTGTCTCCTCACTTTGCTTAATTTAGCTTTACTGTTTTTTCTTTGTGCAATGAAGTTTTTGTGCTTATTAAACCACCTTTAACATGTGTCAGCCAGGCTGCTCTTAAGCACTAATGAACAAACTAACGACAGCTCCGATGTCTTTCCTGTCTGAGAGATCCTAGATGTGTGTCAGAGCCCTGCCTGTGTTATCTGACTGTGTGTGCGTGTGTGCGTGTGTGTGTGTGTGTGTGCGTGCATGCGTGCGTGCGTGTGTGTGTGTGCGTGTGTGTGTGCGTGTGTGTGAGCGTGTGTGTGTGCGTGTGTGTGTGTGTGTGTGTGCAGTTCTGGCAGCCCTATCTGTAGCTTTCCTTCACGGACGCGTGTGCACTGCAGGCAGTTTGGGCTCATATGTACGCTCAGACGTACACATTAGACAGAAACACAAAACACAACCAATTAGTTTGTGCCACTCAGACTTCATTGGAGCTCCCGGGGCTTTTTGGGCCAATCAAAGACAACGATACTCTGATGCAGGCGAGACCAGGCTGTAATCTGAGTAGCAGACTGTTGAGTCGATGGCAGAAGACAGCAGGGTTTTCCTGTTTGTAGTTCTGACCTCCTAAAGGGGGTTAGGACAGAGTCAAATGTTACACTGACCCCAGTGACCGTGTCTCTCATTTCCTGTATGCAACGCCTACATTTCTGCATTTCTTCCCTTTAATCGTCTTTGAATCTATAGAATTTATTTCTCCTGTCTCGGCTGCTTTTGCTTTTTTTGATTTTGCATTTTCTCCTTCACTGCCTTGTTTCCTTCATCCATTTTCTTTCCTTCTTTTTATCCTACGAGCTGATTCTTGGTAAACATGGAGCTGTGCCTGGCCCCGGCTGCCCAGCCAGCCTGATAATAAAGGACTGAGTGAGAGAGAGAGTCCTTCTCCCTTATCCTCCACTAGACAGGCCAACAGGAGACAGAGCCAAATCAGAATAATGAGAGGCACACTGGCATGGTTCGACTGGAGTGACGCACAGTCACCCATGATCACACACACACACACACACACACACACACACACACACACACACACACACACACACACACACACACACACACACACACACACGCTCTGTTGAGACCTTTCAACAGTATGTCTGTTTGTTTGTTTGTCTGTCTGTGTTTGTGTCTGCTCATTCATCTGTTATTTCTTGCTGTGGCATGATGACTTCAACTCGAGAATCTCACTTCTCCTTCTGTCCTTTTGTCTAAATTTTTCCTGATGGGAATGTTGGTTGTAGGAAGAGCCAGCGCTCTGCCGCTCTGATGATTTCACCATTCTTGAAATCTAAGAACGGCGTATTCCTCTTACTTACGGTTACTGTCTTGGGTCGTATTCTGATTAATTATCTTCCCTAATGAGCAGTGAAAGGCTGTTATGACGTCAGGTTTTTTCCTGTGTTTTGTTTGATATCTATCAGATTGTACTGTTGGTGGACAGTTCAGTGGAGAACATGTTATCAAACCTCACGTTTAATTCTCTACCGTGTCGTGATCCAATAAGGCAAAGGCAGCGGAAGCTCTTGTGCTATACGGTGCCATATTTGAACAATATGCCCGGGTCCATGTTTTGTTAATAAAACGAGCTACAGCTTTAAAATCAGTTTTATCTTGTTCTCTGTACGAGCAATAATATATTCTTTAAACATTAATATGTACTTTAAATGTGTTTCATTATGTGCGTTTAATCCATCCTTCTTCTAACAAGTTAAAGTGGATGATTTTTACATTCGGTGAAGTGGAAAACACGTTAGTGGAACGCAAACGATTCCTTTCTGCCGGAGAGGCCAAGTAAACGCCGATTCACATCTAAACGAACCGTTTCCATTCCTACCAGCTGCTTTCCTGTTGGCATCTAATTTCATTTATAATTACGCTGTTACTTAATTTGCTAGCATGCTTAATTTTGTGCCATCACGTTACATTAGTCAGTGTCTCGTTCTTCTTTGGAGCACATCACCAGCTCAACAAATATCTCACATCGAGTCGTGCATGATTAAGTAATTACACACACCGGTGGGTCTCAGCCAGCATGTGTAATTACATAATCATGCGAGACTCTATGCGATATTTCCCAACGAATGGCTGTTGTATTGCAGTAAGGTCCCATCCATCATTTACATAAACATCTGCATGCGAACATATCTGTATCCTTCGCCTGGGGTTGAAGTTGTGGGAGATGAGCGGGGCGAGGAGGGGAGGGAGAACTTGTCATCGCTCCTCGGCTGTGCTACAGCGTGGAGCCGTGCAGAACTGCCACTCCGAGCCAAAAATACATCTGGCGAGAGAGGACGAGGGAGGGAGAAGGAAAGATGGAGACATGAGGAAGGGAACGGGAGAACAAATGAGAGAGGGGAATGTGGAAGGATGCAGAGATGGAGTGGAGAGTATAGCGTACTGTACTGTACTGTGCTCCTCTCAGCATCATCCAGAGCATGAACATTTCTTTAATCACAGCACAGAAAGCAGAGCGGAGGACGCGTGTCACACCACTCCGTCTGCTCGCATCACCGCCGCGACTCTTCGCACAGCACCGCCGCTTCCCTTTCCCTCCCCCTCTGCTCCAACTCGGCTCACCGTACCGCTCTCCTGTTCTTTCTTCCTTCCTCACCTTTGTTCTCATTCCCTAGCTCTTCACCTTGCCCTGTCTCCATCATCCGCCTTGCTTGTCTGTGTCACTGTGTCATTTGCTCGTTCCTCTTCACTGCTCCTCCCCCCTCCCCCCTTTCCCTCTTCTTGCTCTGGATGGATTGAAACTTTTTGTTTACTACAAGGAATGCTGTTCCTGCCTTATTGACCAACCAACAGGAAGGAATCTCAGCTGCAGCAGAGGCTGGGATGCTTGTTTTTCTGACTGCCAGCCGTGTCAGCCTGTCAGGCGTGTGTGTGTGTGTGTGTGTGTGTGTGTGTGTGTCTCACACATGAGTTGTTGTCATCAGAGACAGGAGGCTGTTGTGACATGTCAGCCAGCTTTGTCACACTTGGGGACTAAAGCTTCTCATTAGGTCCACATGTATGAATCCCATGTACGGTTTAAACAGTCTTGTTTTAATTGGTGGTCAAAGTTCATGACACAAACCTGTGTTTGTTACGGTCAGGCTCATTTTATATAAATGGTGCAATAAGTTTGCAAGACGCCTGAGGAATGTGACCATGTCGGTTCTTAATGTGACAAGTGTCACCAGCAAGTCTTATTTTTGCTTTTTATGCTTCCTGAATGACACGTCTGTCTTTTTCTTTTCCCCCTGTCAGCAATTGAACCATCCCAATGTGATAAAATACCACGCGTCTTTTATTGAGGACAATGAGCTGAACATAGTACTGGAGCTAGCAGATGCTGGAGACCTCTCTCGTATGATCAAGGTAAGAAAGTCTTTACAGCAGCTGCACGTCTAAGACAGCAGGAAGAACAGCTGATTTGCGAAATATATTGAACATTCAGCCCAGGAGCTGTTAAGGACACAGGCAGTGTGGTTCTTCAGATGCAGCAAAAATCCTGTAGTTTTATTTTCTCAGGAGGGAGTGATGGTGCCAGCGCTGATTGTTTGTAGTTTTTTGGTTTTAAACGACTTTACTCGACCCGAGTCACAAATACAGCATCGACTCTTCACAGCGGTTTTTATAATTAGGAGCGGTTTCACCTTAAAGGTACAGTAATAGGATATTGTACTTTTAAATATACACTGATTAGTGTTTAGTTATATCTTCCAATAACTATTTGTGTTCTTATAAAATTAAAAAATACTGTATTTTTCGGCCCATAAGGCGCACCAGATTATAAAGCACATTAAGCGAAACAAGCGTTAGCGTTCATCCTCCAGCTTCACTGTGTTTATGCTATGCTAACATAGCTGCGTCGCTAGCCATAGCACATCATTATATAGCAGCTAGCCTAACTTCAGTAACCCTACAAACGTCACTGCTGTTTAGTTTCCTGTCTTCATTTATGTTGGAAGTGATAGCAGAGCTGTATGTTTGAATTTTTCAGAAATCTCTCAGTCAGAACATGCTATATCATGTTTAGGTGGAAGCTAGCGAGCTAACTTCCTGCTAACTTCTAACTCTGTTAAATTTAATAAATTCTGTTTTCATGGATGCCTGGATGTTAAACTTAATACACCTGGTAAAGCAGCAATGCTGATCATTTTATTAAAGATGAAAGAATTTAGACAGTTTTTAACTCTCAGTGATGCTGCAGTGTTCGTTTGACTTTGGGACCTGAACCAGACGGAGTTTAGGACCCAGATGACTCCGCGAGGCTCCTGACTACGGTAGCCATAATGCTCCGACAATCCATCAGGCGCTGCGGCTTCGTAGCTTAGCAAAGTCGTACTAAAACATTTTTGAGAAATGAAAAACTGAGCGTTTTCAGAGTTTTACAGCCTCCTTCAGACTGTAGATGTGTTGAGGTGGACTACAGATGCACACAGCAGGAGCAGATCCACTGCAGACATGTTCTCAGTGTTGTGTTCGTACTCTGGGTTAGGCTACAGTGCAGAGAATGACTTCAGAGATACACAACTGATCGCACAGTGTGAAGTCTGGTCAGGATGAATAATACCTGGTCACAATAATAGCCGGTCAAACATGGCATCGTTTGGTGTCAGAAGGAATTACCGGCAAAGAGGCAAATAAGTGCTGACTATGCGTTATAATTACAAGATTAGCAAACGTTTTATTTGACAGAAGGAATGAAGCCAGGAAGTCTGTGGTCTCCTGTCGTTACAGGATTTGGACTTGCTGGACATTGAGTCAATGTGAATCATCCATTCCTTTCTGAAACTAAACACTAGCTAGCACTGGGCCTCCCACAGCCTCCTTTTATCTCAGCACCACATGTTGGTGTTTGCCACAGCTGTGAAATAGACATGGTTAAAAAAACAAGCGATGATTATTGGTCATAAAGGCCAAGTGAGTGCGGTTTGTAACAGGATACTGCATCAGACGTTTAGAAGAAGTTGTGTTTTAGTTATGTTTTAATGAGTTTTAATGTCATTAACATTAAAATCTGCGTACAGGGTCAAGAGGCTTTAGTTCTGAGTTCAGGAAACCAAAGAAAAATTCATTATCAAATTTCCAAGTCAATTCAAGTTGAATTTCAATTCATGAAAAAGTTCAAATTAGGGTTCAAAATTGTGGAGAAACCTGTGTTTTCTGAAACACTGGCTGAAGGTCACCTTCATTGTCTCTGCATCTCACGTTCGAGCCAACAGACTCTGGAAGGAAGCTAACGCCAAGCAGCGTTCACAGTGACTTTAAGTTGACATAGCAGGACATTGAACAGTGTGTTGTGGTTGACTAACCTGTCAGCCTGTAACGTACGAAGTGGTTTAACTTGCAGTCGAGAGAAAGAGCGTCAAAAAAACAAGAAACGAGGTGAAGCCAGAAAAAGGCAAAAAGTTCACGGTGAACTGTTCCTCGACTGACCACAGGAGGCTCCTGAAGCAGGTTGCTGGTTACAACATAGAAATATGGCAGAAACACATTTTTATAGCCTCATACAAGGAAAAAAAACACTCTGTGGATGCATCTTCCTCGCCACGTTTGGAGCCTCGGTTAATCACCAGGCTCTTTGTTCCATGTCTAAAAAGTCAACACAGCAGCACCAACAATCGAACACTGAGGCCTCAAAACAGGGACTTCACAAACTAGTGTCGTAGTTGCCACACATGGAATGAATCATTGGTTTTAATGTAAATGTAATGATAAAAAATATTCTATACACAAATGTTTTTGTTGTTGTTGTTGTTTACTACACCACTACGATTTTTATGCCATGTGACCCCTCCTGTCAGTCCTCCTGGATGGAGACAAATACCGGATGGATTTGTCTCCATCTGGGCTCAAACCAGGGTTTTGGTGTACAAACCAGTACACTATGGAAACACTCACTTTGTTAAGTGTTTACACGTCCGAGAACAAATGTCTGATTTATTTATTTATCTTTTTCATTTGCAGTTCAATTCAGTTTATTTGAGGTTTTATGCATTTTTGCATCAGTACCTGAACGACTGTACTCTTCACAAGCGCTGACCAATAAGCTAAATGCAGAGTGAAATTCAGATCAAATGTGTAATAGCCAGTGTTGGGTAAGTTACTTTAAAATAGTAACTTAGTTACATTACTAGTTACTTCCATCAAAAGTAACTCAGTTGCTTCAAGTTACTCGTTACTTTCAAAGTAACTAGCTAGTAGGGAAAGTAACTTTGGTTTTACTCAGAATTCTCTTGTTAATGTGTTGCTTCCATAACTTTGCCAGTCTTCTAGCTTGCTTACTTGCCACAGTGCACTGTGCCACCTACCAATAGAAAGGAAAAGATAATGTGCATATTTCCATGAGAGAAATCCCACGCCTGGACCGTCATTGACTGCCGCCATGATTCTAGCCTACGTCACAGCGTCATGTGCGCCTTTTACATCCAACACAAAAACTGCAGTCGTGGTGCTTTCGATTGTACTCAGAACTCAGAAATTCTGCCTTCTGAATAGGAAGATGTAGGTAACACCAGACTGCAGATGAGCTGCATACATGGCTGGACTGGGACAAATAAATCGTCCCGGGCATTTTGACTGACCGGCACGCCATTATAGGAAAACTCATAAAGCCTTTGAATGAAAATAAACGCTGTTGTGACAGTGATGTTCACTGTTCTGATGGTGTATATGCATCAATCTATCAATCGTTTGTTGTAAGATTCAGATAATTATTTTTTAAAAGCTAGACATTTTAAATGAGAATAACAAAATATTTCTTTGTGCCCCCCTCTCCCTGTTAATGCCCTACCTGGCCCCCTGGCCACACTTTGCTAGACCCGCCCCTGCACAGTTACCAGATGTCAGCTGCTTAGAAAAGGATCCTGGTGTTATTTGTCTCTCAGAAACAGTTCATAACTTCAACTCATTCATGTCACCTAAAAGGTAAACCTGTTTCTCCATCACCTGTTCAGCTCTGATGATCCAGTAAGGACATCTCCTGGTTTCATCTTCATGTTTCCCTCTCACCACATATCCAAACCGACATCATGACCAGCAGCTTTACAGCTGTGGCTCCAGCAAACATCAGCTGATACTAGAAATTAATATTAAATAAATTCTAACAACAGCTGATCAAGCTTAAACGTGCTGCTGTTGTTTAGCGCGACATCCGCTGGTTTCCTCTTTCTGGCGCAAAGTGGGCGATAAATAAACAAGAGAGACGATCAGCTGATCATTGATCAGTTTCATGATTGAAGCAGAAATGGGAGAGAGAGGGGGGAGAATGAAAGGAGAAGAGGCAGCTGTGCAGCAAAGACAGAATAACTCCAGCTTTGTGCCTTTTTCATTGTAGCTGAATTACGGGACAAACTGTTCCTTTTCACTTCAATAAGAAACGCGTAATATTTCTCTGAATACCAGACGGGACGGTTGGCAACTCTAATAACTTATGAACAAAATAAAGTTCAACATCATTAACATCATAGCACCACCCAGCTGTATAGAAACTCCATCATGCTAGCTAGCACGCAGTACGGGAAAAAGTCAGAATAACGAAAATAAACTCCACCTACACTTGGTTTATATCTGACCCAGAGAGACTGCAGGTCATAACTTCTTACCTGAAGTTCAGTTCACACTTGGACCGGCGGCCGCCTCGGGTCTCTCCTCCTGCCTCCCCTTTCTCTCATCCACCTGCTGGCCTCCACCACTTGCTAATGTTACTGAATCTGTGGAAGCTCCGCGATGCCACCACACGAAGTAACGAGTAACGACCCTATCTAAATCCCAGTAACGACTAACGCGTTCCTGGTTTTGGCATAATAACTAGTTACCGTGCTCGTTACCACAATAATAACGTAGTTACTGTAACGCGTTACTTAATAACGCGTTAGTCCCAACACTGGTAATAGCATTAAGCACATACTGTGTTGCTTTGATCCTGTTAGCTTTCTCTGCGCAGGAACTGAACAGGATATTTCAGAAGTAGCAGTGATTATATCCCAGGCTCACCCTCGTCTTTGAGCTCGACCAAACCTCCCGTTATTATAAAAACCTGCCAGTATAGCAAATTAGTGGTGTGCATGTAAAAAGCCTGGTCTTCTCCCATGCATAAATGATGCTGCAGCGTTGTATCAGCACAGCTCGACAAGCTGTTTGCAGTCATGCTCAGCAGCTCCACATCCGCATAGTTCAACACAGCAAATTAGGAGAGGCGAACATTAGTGGTACAAGAGAGTGAACATGGCAGGCACAGCAGCACACACACAGATATATATCCGGTACACATACACTCGATACATATGGCGCACTGTGTAAGCAAACAATATACGAGCATGCCACCAAATGTTCAGAGATGCACTTTACAGAGACGTAACACGGCAGTCTGCAGAGGTGAGACAACCAACCGCGGAGCGTCACCTCTATCTTAGCTAAGCTGCCGAGGACGCTGGGAGCTGTGTCACATCCTTATGGCTGCTGACAACACACGCTCACGTGTGCACGCCTCTTCTCTGCACCATTTGTCTTCTGCACCGCTCTAAATGATATGTTTTTGCAGTGTAACAGTGGCAGTCCAGAGGTGCGTGCCAGGGCTCAGTCGCCCCCCCCCCCCCCTGCGTGGCCATAATGTGAAGTAAACACATAAGTACAGTGTGCCATATGTAAAACAGACGCACCCCCCATGCATGAGTTTAACATTTTTTATTCTGTTTGATTTCTCGTCCTCCACGCTGCTCTCTCTCTCCCTCGCTTCTCTATTACTCTCTCTCTTTCTGACCATCTCAGAATTCAAATGAAATCAAATGGTCCTTGATTTGCATGCACTTACAGAATATTGCATGTGCAGTGTTTGCTGTTAAAGGCGTGGAGAAGAGCGCGCTGGTGGTGTCGGTGGGCGTCTATGTGCTCCCCCATTGACATCAAACGGTCCTCTGATATGGAAATGGGAGGGCAAAGGAAGAATGGCTCCTCACTGAGGCTTTGTTTGGATGTAGGCCAAGGTCTATCCCTCCCTCTCTCCTTCCATCCATCTCTATCCTTCCTTTCTTCCTAACCTTAATTTTCTGCATCTCTCACCCTCACCTGCATCGTTTCCTTTACTGGCTCCCATCGTTAGACTGTTTACACTCTCACATCTTTCATTTCCTCTTTTTTAAAATCTCTTTTTATATTCTGCAATAATTAACAGCCCGATCCTGTGACTTGCTTCTTCTTCACTGATGATCACATTCTTCTGTGTGGCAAAAACGCAGAAACGGTCGGGATGCACAGATTGCATAATGCAGCGATATCAAACATCAGACGTTTGGCTCGCTGAAATTGTTCATGTTGACTGATTTTAACATATCGACAAACAACATTGTTGTCACAGTGTCGGGGGCCTATTTTTAGTTGTAGCATGATTTCCACTTTATGTTTGCTAAATGTTTCAGATGAAATGTGATGAAGACGGGAACGACCTTAAAACTGCAGCTTGTTACTAAATAAAGAGCGCAGCCTTAAGCTAGGTGTAACTGTGTGAACAGAAAACGTTCGAGTAAATGTTTACAAACAGAAAATAAGGAAACAAAATATGTTTATTGATGATCATTTTAAGCATTGCTGTTGCTATTGGCCCTGAAGTTTAGAATTGTTTACAGTAACATTGTTTATAGTAACAATTTTAAAAGTAGCCACTTTTGTTACTATTTGTTCTCCCGGCATCATTAAATTTGGTCTGATTTGAAGCAGAGCAGCGACAGCCAGAGCCACGGGCCGATACAGTCAGTTTCCACTAGTATTACTCAATCATCATATACATCATACATGCACATTCCTGTTTCAATTACATATGTTATTAACCTTTGGTGGTGTGTGAGCAGTGCATCAGCGTTTCAGGCAGGTAACTTACTGGAGTGTTCCACTTTGAATTTTTCTAAATAATTTGTTCTAAATACTTAATTCTCGTGTGCATACAAGCCAGGCTTTTTTTTACACCCTGCAAATGGAGCCACCCCATAAAACTCTGATGTCAGCCATACTTTATGCATTTGGTTAGTCTGCACTGCTGTCTGAGGAGGAGCTCCTATCATCGGTTCTTATTTTCAGCCATCGTAGGTCAATAAGCTCTGTCATCACGAGGCCTTTTCTTGACAGGGACCAGTTTGATGAATGAGAACACTCGGCTCTCCGGAAATAAATAAATAAACCTTTTAAACTACTGGAGCCACCGTGCCACAGAAAGCTGCACCTAACAAAAGTGCTGCGTGCCAGATGGGAGCATTTTAGATGGTACCACAAATTTCTTCTGCCTGTCTCTGAGGATGCATGTGCTTTCTATTGTAGACCATAGAGAAAATGAGACGGAGCTCGGTTAAGCAAATGGACAGAGCTAGACGAGAGTCTGGGTCGCATTAGGAGCGGAGTCGCAGAGAACGGGAGCGATACTGTACAAAGACACACACTTGAAATTGTATTCTGTGCCACACGGGACTTTTTCCATTTATAATAAAAATGTTTTGTTTGTTCTTTCCTTCACTTGTATGTCATTTTTACTTTGATGTCCTGATTGTGTGTGTGTGTGTGTGTGTGTGTGTGTGTGTGTGTGTGTGTGTGTGTGTGTGTGTGTGTGTGTGTGTGTGTGTATTTACTTCACAGCACTTTAAGAAGCAGAGAAGGCTTATCCCAGAGAAAACAGTGTGGAAGTACTTTGTTCAGCTCTGCAGTGCGCTTGAACATATGCACTCTCGGAGAGTCATGCACAGAGGTATGCACACAACACACGCTCTTATTAACACAAACAATTAGAGGACTTTTTCATTCATTACAAGTCTTGGAAAATCCCTTAAATTTGTCGTTTATTTTAGTTTTTGGGATTCTGTGCTACCTTGAATATTTAAGATTACTTACAAATTTGTGTGCACTGATCTGCTCTCAGCACGGGAGTGACAAGAAATGGACTGGATTTAACTACGAGACCCAGTAGAGCTCGTATAAAATCTGATGTAATCCTGAGTGTATTATTACACAACATAAGGAAAAAGAACTTATGAGTAGTTTAGTGCACTGGCTGTCAGTAGGTTTCCCAGACGTGGACTAAGTCTAGTCCAAGACTAAAAGAAACATTCAGTGAAGACGTCCACTTAAAAACAGTTTATGGTCTATAACTGTTAGTAAGTTGGATCCACGTCTGGCAGCGCGAGCTGTTCAAGTATTTTTAGTAGCTCGCTAAACTGAAGTGAGAATGCTGAAAAATGTTGGAAAATGTTCAGTGTTTTTCTGTAAAGGTGCTTTTTAGTTCAAAGTCAATGTGCTTAAAGTGAATTTTCTTTAGTGTGAATGAGCGTGTTTCATAAGGCGGGGGCTTAAGTGTAGGTGTTAAACAATACATAGACCAGAGAACACAGTGTTTATGGGCACACGTGCTTTGAATAGGGCCCAGTCAAGTCGAGTCCTGGATTCACATGCATAGGCTACACACACACACACACACACACACACACACACACACACACACACACACACGCACAGCTACAGGTGATGTACTTCCGTTTGGACTGACTTTGATTAGGGCTCAGGGACACTAATGAACCCTGAGCTCTGAGCTTTAATGACCACTTAGCAGAGACGGCCTATTCAAAAGCCGCTTACAGTTATACGGGAGTAGTAAATTTCAAAGCCCGACGTGGGTCACATTACCAAGGTGTTTGAAACTATGTTAATGTCCAAATGATATTTTCAATAATGGACTTTATGCTTCCAGTTCAGTCATGTTTATTTGGTTGAGACTAAAAGTAAAACTTTCCTGAATTAATATGAAGAAATTATCGTTTGCAAGCTGTCACTTTTCCTTCACTTTCAGACATCAAGCCAGCCAACGTATTCATCACAGCTACTGGAGTAGTTAAGCTAGGAGACTTGGGACTGGGGCGATTCTTCAGCTCTAAAACAACTGCTGCTCACTCGCTGGGTAAGTTATAGCACTCTGTACATATGTGGATACACCAACAACCCCCACTGCTCAGTAATCTCCCAGTGTTGGATGTGTTTCATTAGGCACGGGCAGCTCAGAGCCATGTGTCATGTAGTCATTCTGCCTGCGCCGTTCTGTGCCCGGCACCTCCGCTGGCCACTTAGCTGCTTCCTGTTACCTTGACCTTTAACCCTGACACAGATGAAAACTGAGGCTGGCGACACAGAGGTCCGATTGAGACTGCGCCGCTTTACAATCGCGGTTATTGTAGAGTTGATGGGTGTTTGTGTCACAGAGGAAATAAAACTGCGTTATTTTTGTTTCAGGAACTGTCATTGAAGCCGCCGCAGTAATTAGGTCTTTGTCCATTTGGTTAATTTTAAAATGTGACATATCATATAGCCACATGACTGCAGTCAGTGCAATAGTTTTTATTGTTAAGGAACAGCACGGTGTTGGGATGACCTGACGGCCAATAGTTTGGTTTTTAGCACAAAAAAGATTCTTTGCATTCAAGTTATTAGTTTTCTGCACTGTTTGGTGTTTTTAGTCCGTCTCCTCTTTGTGTGTAATAGACTTCATGAACAGATGCGTCACTATTTTAAATCTGGAACATGTCAACAGGAGAGAGGACAGCATTGTGCTGAGTGTGTTTAATAAAGTCTCTATTTTAGTATAGACACAGAGGCATGCTGGCAATCTTCCCCAAGTAAGAAAAAAATTCTCTTTTTTAGAATAATTATTGGTTAAAATTCATACAAAATTCCCATTTTTTTTTGTTGTGGTGTTTAAACGCAGCATCTTAGCAACAGCACATACAAATAAGCGACGGCTGCTTATTTCATGCAAATGATTTTAGATACTTTATTGAGTGTTTTAGAAATATAGCCCAGAAACTGCACGTGTGTTCTTTGTTGTGCTTGTCCGTCCTTTTTCTGCATGTTCTGTATTAAAATGGTCAAGTGATGTGTTGCACTGCTTTAGTGAAATAGTCGAATGCCCAGAAAAATATAATAAAACGTGTTACTGATCATTGATGGGACTCGGGAACACTGGTTATAACTTGGCCTTTCTGCGGTACATGAAGGTGCTATCCAGTATCCCCTGGGCAATTTCAGATACTTCATAGATTGGAAAAAGTAGGAAAAAAGAAGAATTCCTTGGACAAATATAAGTACTGCCGTTCACACCGTCTCACTTCCCTATGTCAGACTGTTATTACCACAAACAGCGTGCTATTCTCAGCCTCGTACAGCAGCGGCTCAGCCTTTGAGAAAGTGTGAATCACATGATCAAGTCAACAGAAGCCCTATCAGCTGCAGTGCCTGCAGAGCGGGGTGAAAGCGCCTGTGATTGCTCATTAAACGCTGAGTCCACAGCGCCCTCTTTAGGCCGACAGAGGACAAGCAGAGGGGTCAACTTGAATACCCCCATTAATCTGATGCTATCAACATATTTCTTTAGATTTAAGTATGCAAATAATATTTTTATAATGTTTTTTTGTTAATTCTATAATATTATTAATTAAAGTTCATACAAAGTGCAGTAAACAACAAAACTAAATTAAATCAAACCTTGGCATAAATATATTTAGTTCCATCTCTCTAGGGCTGTCTCATGGTCTTCCATGAATTTGAATAAGCTTGTGAAGGATACATGTGAGATGTTTGAATGATTAATTGCACACATGCAGATATTTATGTATGATCTCGTTCTATAGAGGCGTGTAGCGTCTATAGGTTAGTGAGACCTGCCCACATTAAGGACTAGGAGCGTGTCGTGCTGTCTCCTCTCTTTCTTTGCCACCTCTCTGGCTATAGCTTTTCTCCATCCCTCCCTCTGGTGCTTTGACTTTAGTCAAATAAGGATGAAGGTGTAGGTGAAGGAGAGAGATGGAGAAGGTGCGAGGATACTAGAATCTGAGAGTAGAAGGGAACCAATACTGAAAGAGTGAAGTGAGAAAGAGAGGAGAAAGCAAAATGTCACAAAAGGAAAAAAGCATAAGAAATGAAGAAAGGGTGACAAAGAAACAGAAAAAGAAGTGTAGATGTCCCAGGTGTTAGAGAAGAGTGTGACAGAGTGACAGAAGAAGAGGAGAAAAAGGAAAGAAAAGTTAGTAGGAGCAGAGTAAGAACAGAATATGACAAAAGTGACAGGAAAAATGGAGGAGAAGAAGGAACGCGAGAAAGAAGGATGGAAAGAAAAACTGTGAGGAAGAGGTGTGTGTGTCTGTGTGTGTGCGCGCAATCGCGTGGGTATGTAATGAGCCCAGCCACACAGCTGAACAGTAGAGCAGGGCGGTGGAGCTGAGATGGAGGTCCAGGCATACAGCCTGTCAGCTCCTAGGCTTTCAAGTCAGCTGCAGACCCCCCCCACACACACACACACACACACACACACACACACACACACACACACACACACACACACACACACACACACACACATTTTCTCTTTACACTCTTGCCCACGCTGAGAGAGACAGTCTTTTTGTCTCATGTATGGATGTGTCTGTGCACACAGATGCACATTCATACGGTCTGAATTTATGCACACGCTCATGCAGAGGTAGATAATCATGCAGAAATTTGCAATGTGCGTGCACATTAATGTGCACCGTATCCAAACTTCCAGATATAATACCAACCAAAAAAATCAAATCAGTATTAAGAACACCGAGCTGCTGAGTTACTTAGATTTAAGGTGGATACTTGCATTTAAGCAAGAAAACGATTGAAAGAAAGAGCAGGACCGGGAAGAGGAAGTGAATAACTACTTATTACTGCCAATTGGCAGTAATATAATATACCTGTAATTAACACCTGTAATGAGAAAGGTGTTAACGATGAGTTCTGGGGGTGAACGAGGAAAAGGAAAAAACAGAAGGGGAGGATCGCATAGGTCGATGTTGGAAATGATTTTGGGATTTTACGCGTTCATATAAAGCCTTGGTTATGTTATAAAAGCGGGCATAAACACAGAGGCATAATATAAATGCAAAGAAAATCATAAAGGGTTCACTGGTGTGGGGTTGGTTCAGAACGGCTGCTAATGAGAAACGCAGCGATAGCTTTGGAGCGGCACACAGATTAGAGGAGGGTTACCCTGGTAATGTAAATGCTTTACTTAGCATTAATATGACAGTGTTACAAGCTACAGTGAGTGCAGTCTAATCAATAGTTGTATCTAAAAGGGGACGAGCTTTGGTTACATTTGCAGCAGATTCACGAGTGCACGGGCTTTATTGTGGATGGCTTCTCACCTCCTATACAACACTTATCCTGTTAGGCAGAGAATACAGTGTTGTCATTGCTATTCACAATAATGGAAATCAATCCCAACATGACTTTCAATTTATTTGCATGAATAAGTAATGTGGCCTTAATTCAGCTTGCTGAAGGAGCCGAGCCGCCGCCGCTGCCTTTTTTATGCCACTATTAGCATAAGAGAAGCTCATTCTTTTTAATCAACTAATAATGAATGTTAAGGGAGCCTGTTCAGACCGCACCATGAGACCTCACACACACACACAACCTGATGACCAATTAAAACAGCCATTCCCAGTATCATGTATTCTTCCACTGGCTCTCTGGCTTCTTCTCTGCCGATGCTGATTATTTTCGGACTGACAGGTAACACTTCATTATTCACAATCACACATTTAACAGAAAAACACGTTTTCTCAACCCAATTAGATCTGCATCGAAATTAAAGCCGTCATTTCAGTTCCCACAGACTTCAAATCTAATGCCCCCTCTGTAATAGTTTTATTAAATGCAGTTACAGGATTCGAGCTTCCTCAGACCTGTTAATGTGCAGAATAGCCCCGCACGCCAGCGTAAGAGAGCGCTAAGACGGCAGTTACGTTTTCACGCAGGCTGACGTTTCTCCCGAGTTCTTTCCGCTCGAGAGCCGTTCCCGCCCTCCCAGCTTCCCTCAGCGTTTGTGTGTATTTTAAACTCAACAAGTCCATAAAAACTCTTACTCCCAGCTCTGCACGTTTCCCGTGACACGTTTTGTTTATGTGCTTGAGGCAAGACTGATCAGGTTTGGATCAAACAAACAAAGAAGAAACACCACCCCATTTAATTAATACTTTTTGTGTGTTTCGGAGCCATAAAAACACTCCTGCAATGATTTCAGTCAGTCTGTAACATCACATAATGTTTAAGATTTAATTCTATTGGTTACACCTCAGAATAAGAAAGTTAAATGAGGCGGGGCTTGGACTGAAGTTTAACATACTGAACCAGGTTATATGTTTTTGGTTTTTTTGGCTTCACTAAATCAAACAACTGCGAGAGAGGAGGATAACAAAAAGGTGCTTCTGCAGTCTTGTTTTAGGATCAGAGCAGCCTGTTGCAATAAATAAATGTTCCTTCTCTCATTGATGCTCCTTAACAAAAATCAAAGGGTTCATATCTCCAGCATCTAGAGCCCGTTTGACTTTGTTCTGATCTCAGAGGATTTTCTGAGTGATGACATTATTTTCTAAGAGGATTCATGACTCAGCAGGAAGCGTTTTTGTTTAACTAGTGATGTTATTCTGAAGCGCTGTCGTCACATTAGTTACAAGACTAAAGCTAAAATCACGCTTTGCAGAGGTGTGCCAAAATCTGGGCTTAGAGGAAACATCGATTACAGTGCGTGAATAGACTTATAAGTTAAAGTTAAAAACTGACCACTGAAGTAATAAAGCCTGATACAAAATAACCGCTTAGTGTCAGGTTAATAATCAGCGTGGAGCCTAAAATGCATTCAAGCTAATGTTGATTATTATTGAGCATATTTAGCTGTTTATCTTTAACTTTATTCACATGATCTGAGGTGTTTTCAGCAGGTTATGGTGCTGGTGAAATTCCCATCTTTTATATGTGACTAATAAAAAGCCTCTGCTGGTGTGCTTGGTAGACTTTTACATGGGAAATCACAATAAACAGAAAGCAGATGAAAAAAATCAAAGCTTGCATCAAACTCATCCTGCAGAGTTACGACTGTATGCCGAGCTGTGGCTCCTGGTTGTGTCCAGTTGGCTGACGGTCTGATTTCCTGGAGCGCTGCCATTCGCTGTGGCAGTTTGGGATTCTTGAGTTTCAAAACCAGAAATGGGCCGACCGCTCCCCGGGCGTATCCTCTGACTGCTGTTTCAGATCATTACGGAGCCCCAGTAATCAAAAGTGATTGATAAATGGTGTGTGTGTGTGTGTGTGTGTGTGTGTGTGTGTGTGTGTGTGTGTGTGTGTGTACACAGCTTTGTGTTGTCTTGAACTTGCATGCATGGTCCTGGTATGTGTGCTGATATGTGACCTCACATCCAAGCTTATTTCAAAATGACACAGACGACACACTTTGTTACAAAAACACGTTGAAGCTCCATCACCGTGTGAGCCGTGTGGGTGTCGTTGTTGATGTGGAGGAGAAACAGGTTTGCAAAATGTTAACGCTCATTTTGTTTTTGTCCTGTTTCCTGTTTCGTCCACTTCTCTCCCCCCTCCCTCCTTCCACCATGTTCCAGTGGGTACTCCTTACTACATGTCACCGGAGAGGATACATGAAAACGGCTACAACTTCAAATCTGACATCTGGTCGCTAGGATGCCTGCTCTATGAGGTAAACTGGGAACGCGTGCACACACTGTCACCTCGCACTCGACGGTAGGAGTGACACGAGAACACATGAGCTGACACGTGTAAACAACCCGTTCTCATCCATTGTCGTGCATGAAGATATGTACACACAAGCAGTAATGGGAAAAATACAAACACGCACGCTTCGTTAGTGATATTATCTTCTAGATGTTCTGTCGCTGTTGTTTTCCTCTCGTCTGATCGCGGCTCGTTCAGGCCTCGCAGTCTGTTCTGTAGACCTGCTAAACATTGAGAGTCTGCTGAGTGAAGGGAACTGACATGGCCATGTGTTTTAGATGAAGCTTTCCGGTGACACTGACTAGTTTGATTAGTCGGGAGCAAACCACCACAGGGCGCTGCTGTAGACCACACTGAGTGGAGACAAGCCCGGGAGGAGCACACACAGAGGGAACAAAGGGAAAGGAGTGAGGAGCAGAACGATGATAGACACGGATGATAGCAGTCAATCTGACATCGCAGCTCGCCGGCGTTCCCGCGCAGACACACACGGCCGGGCACAAAGTCAGAAACACACTGCGGGCTGAGGAAATGCCCACATTTTCCTCCCCTCGTCTCTCCCGATTCCCCTGAGCTGCTGATCATTTGGGCTGCATTTCAACGCACCAGTGACTACACCTTCTCTAAAGCGCCTCAGGCACAGAGGTGGAGAACGCGTAAGAAAGAAGTTTGAGCTCAGCTTGCAGGTCATGGTTGCTCAGAGACCACAGTCCTTCATGCTAATTAGCTCCCCACAATGCACTGCGGCAGCGCACGTCTGTGGTTGGTTGAAGGATGTGGATGCTGTAGGTCACACTCAGTGTTTCTGTGTGTTTGTGTGATTGCTTGCATGGAAGCCGCTCCTGTTACTGTTAAGAAAACAGCTGGGCTGCACTGGGTCTGGCACGCCTACAACAGTCCCAGCCTTTACTCTTTACACATCAGACTTTGGTGTTACATTAACATTTTCCAGCAGGCCGCTGTCTGTCCATTTGTTAAAACTTTCATCATGTGCTGCATCGATTGTTTTCCACTTTTAGCTGGCACACAGCACTTTGATCTTTCATGCATTTCACTGGCGTCACAGTCTAGACCAAATGCAGAGAAAGTACGATGGAGACCAGAGATGAGGAGAATCTGGGAGTGAGCTCGAGAGCAAAAGTGAAAAATGGATGAGACTGTTTCTCTTTGAGTAAGCCAGAAGGCAAGGAAGAAAGATGGAGGGTGAAAAGGTTTAGGAATCTATATATGAACAATATAGGAAGCTGGAGAAGGGTGGGGGAATAGGCAGGAGCCATAAGAGTGAATGAAAAGAGAGGAGATGGAAGGTTTGGGAGCAGAGGGGAAGAAGTGAAAGAGGAAAAAAGCGAGAGCGGGGAAGTAGATTGCTGGAGCGAGGAGAAGGATGGGGGGTGCTCATTCAGAGAGAAAGTACTGCAGGTACAAGAGCAAAGACAGAACTCCAGCCATCAGGTCAAGGTGAGCCATGCAAGGTGCCTGTGGAGATAAAGATTTTACAAGCTTATTGTTACCAGAGCAGCACTCACCACGCCATGCATATTCTCTTTGAAGAGCAGCCTCTCGCCTTGCACTGTTCTTACTGAGAGGGCTCCGCGGTGCATTCGTTGTCTGGAAACTTGCCTCTCTCCAAAACTCTCTTCTCCATTCCTCTTTGCTCACATCTTCAGCTTTCTCCGAATGCCTTCCTTTTCCTCACTTAACCTTCAGGCATAAGGAATTCACACAGAAATCCACGCCTGATCCCTTCAGTGCTCATTGATTTCACTACAATAGGAGGATCGCGCTGGTTTCTGAGCGCGTGCGTCCGCGAGCGCGCGTGCGTTTGTAACCCAGGGAGTTTGAGAGAGCCTGCGTTTTTCATCCTCGTGCCTGGGGGTTAAGTTCGGGTCCAGGGGGCCGCACGTCAATACCTGGTCATTGTATCTGCGTCCGTCTTCATCTCCCATTCTGTTTGATCCCCTTCTTGTTGTGTCCAACTTCATTACATCATCTGGCCCCGCGCCCTCCGCCCAAACCGCCGACACCGCCGTAAACGGGGACGCTCAGCTGGGTTGTCTCCCACGGCGACATGGTCACATGGTTGCAGGGCAGGCAATGAGACTGCTGTCTGCTAGCGCTCGTTACAGTCGAAACCACCTCATACTTGAATCAGTACCACACACACACACTCACACACACACGCACTGTGGGTCGCCTGCTTGCATAGATCTCTTGCGGTTTCTGTTTTGGTCTTAAAGTTGGAGGAGGAGAATATGTCAAGAAGTTTTACTGGAATGCGTCTCCTTCCTGTATGAAGCGTAACCATCCGTACCTCTGACTGTGCCCACGCCCCCTCCCCTCTTGTTTTGCTGGAGCTTTTACGAGGCCCAAAAATGCCGGGTCCTCTGAGCAGCTGGCGTTTGCATGTGATGAGCTGTGGTTAACCCTCTGTGTGGCAGAAACAGAGATTTCTGGTTTTAAAGGCTTTTTTCTGTGTTGTTGAAGCTCCTCGTTTGCTCTCGGGCTGCGACTGAAGCATGAATAAAAGTGGCTCTACCTGCTTATCTGTCAAACTTTATTAACAAAATATTATTTGTAGATTTTAATTAGGCAGTCGATCACACACACACACAGACACACACACACAGTGTCTAAAGGCAGGCCTGACATTGTGATGTGAAACCAAACTAGTGCTGCAGGCGTGTAGGTGCATATGTGAGAAAGAGAGAGGATGAAAACACAAATATAGTTTTTATTTTGATACATTTATGGTTCGATGTGTATTTTTATTTATAACTGAGGGTTTGTGAGGAGCTCTTTAGTCTCAGGCCGTTAAGGCTCGAGGGATGGAGGTGGTTGGGAGGGGGGAGGCGGGAGTCTCACGCAGCTCCTTTAATTGGCGTACAGGGAGAGGAGCTGGAGAGCGAGCGTGTGAGATCAATGTTAATTACACTGGAAGGCCCTATGCAGACCTTTTAGGGAGGGATGCTACCTATACATGACCTGGCCTAATGCAGAGCAGAGTGGGAACGTTTGACGTGAGGCTGTTCTGATGGTCATTACTTTATGATAGACTTTGAAACAGCTGCTCGAGGGTTACGAGTTGGTTTAGAGTTAGGATATAAATCAGCTAAGGTGGTGGTTTGCATTGGGGTTTCCCTGTGAAGCCGTGATGTTACATTTCAGGACGAGGGGCTGGGAAGTGCATCGTGTCAGCGATGGTCCTCACAAATATAGAAGCACAAACCTACGTGCGCGTGTGTTCTGCCACCAGCAGCTCACAGCCCTCAGACAGACAGCAGGCATGCGTGTGCATTGTATGTCTCTCGAATATCAATGAAGCATACACACATACACACACAATCGCGCACACACACCGGGGGCTCAGGGGTCAGAGAGTGAGTCAATCATCTAAACCGTTGCGACGACACAGTCTGAAAAAAGGAGTGAGTGTGTGTTTGTTTGTGTGTGTGTGTGGGTATGCATCTTTATGGTGTGTGTGTGTGTGTGTGTGTGAGCAGGGGGCCGGCAGCTGTCAGGGGCTAGGAGCAGCAGGCACTAATGAAGCAGATGAATAGTGCAAAAACTCCCAAATACAAACAGGACAGTTGACATTTTTCATCTGTCAAAAGCAGAAGATGCATGAAAATACGACGGGGTCTTGTTTAACCCTTCACACGCTGCTGTGTGGAGTGCAGCTCTTCTTTTTTCTCCCTTTCTCTCCCTCCGTCTCACTCGCTAATTGGGAAATCTGGATTTTTGGAAACCGCTAATTCTTACATGGATACCTCAAAATATGAAACCTGAACATGGACAGAAATGTGTATTTTTACATGTAGAAATGAATCGAGTAATGATGATGATCTTTGTCAAAAAAAAGTCTTTTTCTGTTTTTGTCTTGTTGTTGTTTTTTTAACATGGGAGTGAGCAGAGCGCCTAACACTGCGAGCTTTGGCATTTTCAGGTATCGACTGTGGTTATTCAAAAGTGATTGGATTCTGAAATGAAAGGGCAAGATGTCCACTGACCTCGGTGGCAAATGACTCATAGGTTCAGCAGCCTTGTTGGGCAGATGATTTATTTACAAGCTGCAATGAATGACTAATTAGATGGTCATTTAATTGCAGGTAGTGAGCTGTTGTCTATGGAAATGCATGTTAAATAAGGGTCCATAGCTATAGCACACTGAGTAATTAACATGTTGGAATAATAATACCTTAACTTGTTGCCGCCTGTGTTAATGGCTTTTTAAATGTAGTACTGTGTGTGTGTGTGTGTGTGTGTGTGTGTGTGTGTGTGTGTGTGTGTGTGTGTGTGTGTGTGTGTGTGTGTTAAATGTGGAGCACCATCTATGTGGGAAGGTGCTTTTGTGCAAACGTTCACCAGTATTACTTGTTTTTGTTGAGTCCACGCGTGTGCTAATCAGCTGTGTAACATTTAGCATCCTTCAGTCGTCCTGTGAGTGTGCACACGGCTGCTTCTGCTCGCCTTGGTAACGACAGGATCAGGTTTTAAATTGTGACTTTGTTAATAACAGAAGTGCATCATTGATGACGTGCATGAATATTCAGCTGTCAGCTGCTGGTCTTGCAGTCGAGGCAGAGAGGTGTTCACAGACAACAGAGGGAGATTCTCTTTCACTGGATGTGTTTTGTGAGCATGAACAGCAGAGCAGGGCGACCAAAAATATTTATCACGATATACATTTGAAAATTTGCGATAACGATATAACTGATGATATAATTGATGTGAGACAAAATACTTTACAACTCCTCAACTTTATTAGTGCAAAAAAAAAACACATCAATGTATTTTCACTTACACAAGCAGCTGTTTTTTTTATCTGCATTAAAGTTCTATAAAAATGTAACAGTGCAAATGCAAATTCCTCGTTGACAGTTTAACCAAAAGGCGTTTCCAGTGGAAACTGGCCGACATATCCTCAGCATAACCATGTATAATATCCACAGAACTTAAAGAGGTTATACACACACACAGTACGGTAACATTATGTTGAAGCACAGTACGTATCACTCCGCGAGGCTCCGCCTACAATAGCCGTAATGCTCCGACAATCCATCAAGCGGTGCGGCTTCGTAGCTTAGCAAAGTCGTACTGAAACATTTGACAGATTTTTGAGCACCGTGCACATAAAATCGTTTCGAGGTCAGTAAACACAACCAGAGTTCATACATAAGGCACACGGGATTATAAGGAGCTCTGTCGACTTTCAGAAAAATCAAAGAATCAGAATCAGAATACTTTATTGATCCCTGGGGGAAATTATTTTTTGTTACAGTGCTCCATTTTAAACCAACGGATGATTTTAAGTGCACCGTATTTTCCAAACAACACGGTAATAACGACGGCCCGCTAGCATGCGCTACCAAAAATAGTGCTTTGTTGTGTATCTGACGGACGAAAGCTAAACCAGTTCCACACCAGTGAAGCTGCAGCATTTTTACAAACCAGTTCAGGTTCATCTGTTTCATTCAACGATCCGCTTTCGCTCTTCTCATTCTCCGCCGCCGCCATGTGCGTATGTAAACAAAGGCGCACTGCGCATGCGCGTTTTACCCATAGTCTATCGCGATATTTCATTTTCTTATCGTTGCCCAACATTACACCGGTATTACCGTGAGCGGTATGATATAGCCCAGCCCTAATGAACAGTATTCATGTAATAATTAACACGATTGTAAACGCTGCTGCCGTCGTCTTGATTTCCCTCCGCGGGCTTGGACAGCCGAGATCTGGCTGATGGGAAACGTGTTTTCTTTGCTCTAAATTTGAAACGTTTCATTGAAGGCAGCCATGATTAAACCAGCTACTTTGTACTGGTGCATTAGAAACACCAGCACACTAGGCACGACTGTTTTCTTGTCTCTGCAGCGCTCGACTGTACGTGTTAGCTGATGAAGACAGAAAAATAGTCTGTGAGGAAGCTGAAATAATCCAATGAGTTTGTGTGTGACACTAGATGGCCTCTTTATTCTTTTACCTCAAACACTTCCTCCTTTCTCTTTGTCGGTCCGATTCACACAGACATATTTTCCTCTGCAGCTTCTCATTTTGGTGAAGGTGGTGTATTCTCACTAACCTGCTGTACTCTGTGTGGAAGCTTTGCATTTGGATTCTCGTATGGAGACTTTGTTCTCATCTGTTTTCACGCTACCAATTAGCAGATTGTCAAACACACACTGTACTTTCTCCGAGGGACACCTGAGCAACGCTTCAAATAGTAAGGTGTAATCTTCCCGCTGATTGGCCCGCTCTTCTTTCCAGTTGCTTTTCTGAAGTTTGGAATAAGCTCACGTACCGGTCACTAGTTTTGTTACAGACACATGATTGGCAGCCTGCAGGTAGCAAACAAATCGAAGAGAGAAGTGTTTCTCACAAATAGACTGTACAGATCACGAGATCACCCAGGAGTGATTCGACTTTGATTGTACTCTTACTGCAACTCACAATTTCCTATTTAATGTGTTTTTGGTGCGTGAATAAAAAGGAAGCTCTGAGCACTTTCTCACACACAGCAGTGATAATGACCGAGCACTTACACGCTGCTTGTTTTTGAAAGCACTGAATCAGAAAAACAGTAAGCATTTGGCGGCTGCTTGTTATGCAAGTGTGCTGCAGGCTTCACCTTTCTACAAGAGGAAGTGAGTCAGTCACCGAGTCTGGGAAAGATGGCGTGCGTCTTTCATTATTCTTAGAAAGGCAGCGAGGATCCTTCACCTCCTTCCACTCACAAAGGTTTCCATGCGCTTTCCCTTCTTCCTGCTCGTTCCCATTTGCCCTGCCTCTGCTCTGCTCGCTTGCGTTTGTTTTCTAGAAAATATACGTACTCGTCTGGCAGCGCATCGTCAGCATCGCAGGAAAGTCCACCAGCCTGCAGCGAGAAGCTTCCAGTGGATTTGTTTTGTTTTGGTTCGGCTGAAGTTTAGACCGGGATGTGCTGATATGTACACAAAGCTCTACATATTGACTTGTTGTCTTCCTGCACCCAATCCCCATAATAATCAATAGGATGCACGTCAGTAGCAGAGCTGCAGACTCTACTGTTAGCACAGGGTGCAGAGCCGTCTGCCTGCCACCTGTTGAGAGCTTGATTGGGTGTTTTACTTCCCGTTTTAACTTCACTCACTGACTGCTCTTGTCTTTTTCCCACTTTCTGTCTCTCTCCACGTCTTCTTATGTCTGTGCTTCAGATGGCAGCCTTACAGAGTCCGTTCTATGGGGATAAGATGAACCTCTACTCACTTTGTAAGAAGATAGAACAGTGTGACTACCCCCCTCTTCCCTCAGATCACTATTCAGAGGAGGTAAGTACTCGTATCAGCTGCCTTTTACTTCTCAGGAACAGAATAAATATAGACTTGTTCAGTGTTTGTAAAGCAGCCACCATAGTCTTTAATACAAATCCCTGTCTCTTTCTCTTGATGCCACTTTCCTTTTACTTATATCGAACACTTAAATTATATTTTTATGTCGGTGAAATCCACCCGTCTGCCTGAGCTGCAGCACAGGACTGTGATCAGAAGGCTGGATACGATTTTAGCCGCGCGTATCAAAAGCATCTGGCCGCGCTCGACGGTGGGGTGAAACCAAATGTGCCAGAGTGTCACGTTTCCTTTAGTCAACGTTAAATCGTCTGCCGTAATTCTGCGAAGACTGATCCGTGCGCAGAAACGTAATGCAGCCGGGCTGCGGTTAAAGATCACCTTATTGCTGATTAGTGCTGACATGTGCATGAATCTGCGTGTTTTTCTGTTTGCGTGCCCTCTTTGTGTGGGTGGCGTTTCCCCCGTCTGTTTCTTTTAAATGCGTGTAGTGAAATGCTCATAGGCTGAGTCACAGGCGCACGTGCACGTGTAGGTATTGGAACCTTTTTCGGTTATTGGCACATTTATTAGATTTGCACTGTTTAAAAAAAGTTGCCTCATATCTGATTAAAGTCAAGAATGCCGTCGCGCTTTATCATGTTTGAGGCCTGGTGCTATTGAAACTACTGCAAACTGACATCACCCCACAGCTAACCTTGTGGTTTAGGTTTGAGTTTGCAGTTCAGATATGTTTAATAAACTGTATGAACCATCATGGTCAGGTATGACTTTAAAGCACGCCGATGTGGTTTTTACCTTTAGTGCCGCTGATCTGTAGCCAGTGTGTCTGCAGAGGCTCATTTTAAATGGCTGTTCGTGTCTCCAGTGAGCTCGTTTACCCTGCAGAGAGAGGCTTTTGTTTTACTCTGGTATTTACCTCATTAGCCTGATAAAGGCTAATTGTGAGGTGTTTTAAGCCTCTGTGGTTGCTCTGTGTGTGTGAGTGTTTTAGTTCTTGCAAGTGTATATTTGTTACATGAGCTCTTTCCACACACACGAGCGCCACGCTGAGCCTCTGCGTTGCCCCACATGTCACCCCCATCCAGGAGAAAGGAAGACAAAGCGCAGGAGAGAGGGAATGATGGAGCGAGAGACAGGGCGATGGAGAGATGGAGATGAGGGGGGTGCCTGCAGCGCCTGTCTGGATGTAAACAATGCTCCTGAAGGATCGGCAGCAAACTGTCAGCTGCTCATCTTTGTTGTGTCATTTAACCATCTCCATCTATGCTCCCCCCACCACACACACGCCTCCCTTCGCCAGCTCCGCCACCCCCCACACGCACATGAATATTTTACATATCTGCATCTCGGCGCCCTCCCCATCTCCATTCTGTGCGACTAATTCTCAGACTGTCTGAATTTGCATCTTTGCCTCACTTTCTCGCTCACACGCACGCTCGCGCGCCGATACACAAAACTCGCCCGAGCGCCGCGCAACAGCGGCCGGGAAGTCGGCAGACGGTTACCATAGCGACCTCATGTAGATGTTTTTTTTCCCCCCTTTCTTTCCTCGTCTTTTATTATCTTTTTTTTTTTTTTAATGATGGCGGTGGCTGTTCCGCCTGCGAGCCTGTCTATCTGCTCCAATCAGCCACCGCGCGCCGCTTCAAGTGGAAGCGCTGTCTCCGGATGGCAGCGGAGTGGCAGCTGTGTGCGTGTGCACGCGCGTGTGCGTGCATATGGGGGGTGTGCTCAGGTAACAGTGGATTCAGCAGACCAATAAATGATTAGCGCGCTACCCCAGCCACGCGCCTCCGTCTCAGTCGGCTTACCTGTTGCTCTGTTGTTGTTGCTATGACGGGAGAGGTCACCTAGAGGGCGCTGTTAGCAACTGTTAGATTTGTCTAGAGCTGCTCTTCTAAATTCCTGTGTGATCTTGTTTCACTGCATCTCTGACAATGTTTCTCTTCTTTTTGTCCCGTCCGCGCCACCAGCTGAGGAAATTGGTAGATATGTGCATCAACCCGGACCCGGAGAAGAGGCCGGACATCACCTACGTGTATGACATTGCCAAACACATGCAGAGCATGACGCAGGGCAGCTAAGCCCAGAGTTACGCACACTATGCCTTGCAGAACTCCTGTCCACGACCTTCTTGCTTTTCAAGCTGGACTCGTCCGTCTTCATTAATAGAAAACTTGCTCCAGTTTCTTGTCATCAATAGTAACACGTTTTTTAATTTTCAGAGTGCTCGTTCAGTCTGTAACCTTTTCTCCCCTCGAGTAAAGAATATATTATATTACCAGTGCAGCTCCTTTCCTAGACTTTAATGTGTATTGTATCTCACCGATGTGTCGCTATGGCTTTCAAACACGTCATTCTGCTCATGTCAGACTGTTTCTCAGTATACGTACTGCTAAAGCAGAGGTACTGGAAAGAGGTGGGCGCAATGTTCAGTCAACAGTCGATCAGTGCAAAATATCATTAAATTTGACCTCGAAAGCTCTCGATGACCTACAGTCGCCTCAGATGGCACAAAAAATAAAATTAGTGTCTAAAAATGGAGCGAAGAGACGTTCGCTCATTGACAGCAACTCTGCAGAGTCTAATTGCGGTTGAAGTGTTGTTGTGTTGCACTTTTTACCCTGGTACTGGAAGGCTGGCAGGGTGATCATGTCTAATGAATGTATTAGAAAAGGAAGGATCGTTTAGAGGGTAGACTACAGCTGTGCTAGGGGGACACGAGCAAATGTCTCCACAACACTTTGAATGTAAGTCATTGTGACGCCCATGTATTGTCTTTGAAAATATCACAGTGTGTCTTTTCTGAGAGCCGAGCAGGCAAAGAAACTGTAACAGCAGCAGTGTTACATGTGACGTTCACGTCCTCACGATACCAACACGGTTCCCTCCATGACTGAACTAACGAGAGATGAACTGCAGCTGCAGAGTTTCGTTTGTGTCCGAGCCATCAGAAAAGTACATTAGCTACACAAAACTGCGTTAATGCTGCTGTGTAAGTTGCAGTGCGTGTGTCTTTTATGTAACAAGTGAGAAGTTACTGATCCATGCTAAAAGTACAGCACAGGTAACAGCCAATCAGAGGAGAGGAGACGGTTTATATGTGGGAGAGCATCTTTATGATTTCTATGCTTTACCAATTTGTACTGAGGGGGAAACATTTAGTTGTACTGTACCTGGAAATAAACACCACCAAAGAATAACAAAGGAAACCATTAAAATGATCCGTTTGTGCCTTTAGAGGCAGACGACTTAAATAGAAACAGGAAGTGGTTTACGTAACGACAGCGACGATACAGCGAAGGTGTAGCCTGTAAACGAGGTTCGACGCTGCTTTATTTCAGTGTCTTACACGTTAGCGTCAGACTAGAGCTGGGCAATAGAACGATAACGATATGTATCGCGATATAACTTTTACTCGATAGAGAAATTAAGCTATCGCGATAGACCTCGCCGCTCTTGTCCTCTTAAAAAAAAAAAAGAAAAAAGAAAAAAAGGTCAGCCAATCCAAATTAAGTAGCGCAGAGCCGAACCAATCACAGCCGCAGCGTCACGTCGCGTGACTTGTTACGTACAGCACAAGTGCCAAGCCGCACGTGTGTTTGTTTGGGAAGCAGCCAGCGGGTAATGGAGGAAATGAGTGTGCCGACTAGAAAAATCAACCGAGCGTGACCGAAGAGAAAACAGATGATGGTTCCAACGCCGGAGAGATTGTCGAACGGAAGAGCCATAGAAGCTCCGTAGTGTGAAGGTATTTCGGCTATTTCAAGTCTGACAAAAAACAGAGTAGCGTGCACTGTAAATGTGCCGAAAGCAAGTCTGGAAATACAATAAACTGGTGCATGCGTCACACTGTGCGCCACGTTATTGTTTCGGTGAAATGAATTTCTACAATACTGTTAATTCTACTCTCTGCAGTGTTTAAATGCTTACATATACACACAGTTACTGTCCCTCCACACATACGACTCGGTTCTGCTTCTATGCCCCAGCTTTGTTTACTTTTTCCCACCGAGGCTTCTAGACTTCTGATTGGCCAACATTTCTGCACGGTTAGGAATCTAGCGCCACCTGCTGCTTTGGCATGTTCATAGCAGCGTTTTCCTTCATTTCTGCCTTTATGTGTGGACGGGATTATTTTTAAAACGAAAACGGAAAATCTCCGTTTTCAAAAATACCCGTGTACGTGTGGACGTAGCCTCAGTCTCTGACTGGAAGCGCTAATTCGTCATTCGGCTTTTGTCAGACTAAAGTAACTGTTAAAACTGTTTGAAAAGCTCAGCTATACAACAAGGAGAGATTGAGAATTTCCTTTTAGTTCTCAGTTTATTTGATACTAACAAAAGTTAGTCAGTTTTGTCTGTTCTTCTGTAAAACAAACTAAGATTTATTTTTAGAATTAATATTTTGTTTCTAAGTGGAATTGACAGTTTAGTCTGTTTCATTTGTTCTATTTTGAAACTTAAACGCTTTAGCGGCTGCCTTTTGTGTAGTTTGCAATATTTGCCTTTATTTATCTGAAAAAGTCTCATGTTCCTTAAGTACATCTACCCTGTTGAACTTATTATGGGAAATAAATATTTAAATAAAAACAAGCTGCTGATTATTTCACATTTTACTTGTGAGCAACGGCACATTTAAATCTTACAAATATAGTTATTTGGCTTATATCGTGATAGATATCATTATCGCCTGAAATGAAAAAAACATATCGTGATATGAAAAAAATCTCATATTGCCCAGCTCTACGTCAGACCCTGTAAACTCACACGTCCTCTGTTTCTAATGTTTGTTTTTGTCAACATACGAAGTCCGAGCTTCCAGGTCCGAGGCAGCGCAGGTTCTTTTGTGTTCACAGAAAATGTTGCAGTTATTTGTCTGATACTTGCAAACGCAGTATTTGCAGTTTGTGTTTGCAGTTTGTGTTTGCTGCCGTTCACCTCGTCCTAGATTTTGTTCCTTCGTTGTTTTACGTTCCCATGGCGATAAAAGTGTTTCTGCTCTCTTAAATTTTCATCATCTTCACCTGCAGTCCTGTTAATCTCGTCTGTGTAGCACCAAAACATTGCAGTATTTTAGAGTTTTTAAAGGAGCTGTGGCACTATTTTTATTAAATATTTTGCTTTGATGCTATACAGAATTCCTACGCTCAGTGTTTTAGGGCATTTTATGCTTTTTCTTTGAAGCATATCTAACTAAGGCACCTGATCATTTATGTTAAAGTGCATTTCTAACAGCAGCAGAGCGCCGCAGATGCGGAACAAATGTTAATACTTTGTTAAAATCTTCTGTTGGTCCTCACACAGCGCTCGGTCACTTTAACCATCACGGCGCTCGTGTTGTCTTGATGCATCGCAGCGCTCCACTGTGCCTCTTTTAGCTTTGCCCTGTTTATCTTCCACGTGTCCTCCTCAGCATAGTATTGAAGAGTCCAGGTGTCGGCCACAATGCAAAGTACTGGTAATTGATATTTATTGTTTTGTTAGTTTAGTTTTCTCAGTGAACATTTCATGTCAGAAACATACCCGTGACACGCCTTGTACGCAAACTCGATGTAATAAAGCTTTCAAATGTCATTTTTCTTCCTTTTGTCTTGTTTTTCTTGGAGAAGGTTTCAATTGTGACAAACGTGCTTTCTCTGCAAAAACACAAGCACAGCTACAGGTCACAGGGCTCAAACATGCGGCCTGGGGGCCACTTGTGGCCCATGTCACTCCTACTTGTGGTCCATAAATAAGTTCTTAAAGAGATATTTGAAATGTTAAAAAAAAAAAAAAATCTGAAATATTTCTGTGTTTTCTTGTTTTTTGTACTACTTGAACACTAAAGCGACCGTCCAATGAGACTGCAGTGTCAGCAGTGGCCCGCAGCTCATGTAAGTTTGAGACCCTGGTTTTAATTTTGGGTTTTAGGGGCCTGGATGGTAAAACTGGTCCTTTTTACTTCATTTCAAAGTAAGAACTTTAATATTTCCCTTGTAAGGATACCACAGTGTTCCAGCTTAAAGGTAAGTTGTAACTTTCATTGGTTTGTACTTCAGAAAACTTTCGTTCCTCATATTTGTTCAATTCAGCTCAACTTGTCATCTGTGCAGATAAATTAGGCTCATCCTGAAAACTGAACTCACTGACATCATTTCAGTGTTATTTACTGATAGAATCGCTGCATATTATAAGAATTTTTAGTACAAACAGGAAATCACTGTATAAATGTAACAACATGTAACAAGTATCAAGTTTGCTGTAAAAGAACCTTTGATGTCATCCACTGGGTTGAAGTTTTTCTACAGAATAGTTTCAAATATAAAAGCACAAAAATAAAATGTTAACAAATCATTTCATCTAAAGGTATTTAGACCCTCTGCTACACTTCCATGTTTACTTTTGCTTTTATTTAACGGAAGCTAGTATTTAATTTTTCTGTTTATAAAAAGAATTATACTATGATGTCAAAATTGAAAAGGAAAAAAAAATCTTTAAGATGTGTCAGAAAGGTCATTATGTTATTTATGAACTTGATACCAAAGTATACGACACGTGGATCGGCTCCATCAGACTCGTCTCTTCTGTTAAGCGTCTGCGGCTGTTTAGTTTCTGGACTTGATGCATTTCAGATGGTAGATCTTGTAGACTCCCACAGCCAGGGCCGAAGACACGATGAAGGCGAAGACACAGATAACAGTGATGACGGCATTACTATTGTCTGTATAACAGAAGACTATCCAAGTGGTGACATTCAACATGTAGAATAAGATGTATATACATTTGATATGGTATTATGAAAAGAACAGGAAATGCTTCTGACAAGTAGGGTTATTAATATGGTTTATAGAGCGAGTCAGCTGGTGTTACAAAGAAAAATGCATTTCCTCTCACATCCATCAGAACTATTGAATGAATTTACACAGATCAGACTAATGACATCAGCCTCTGGCAACAAGATTAGTGTGTTTTTAAATGCTACTCGCACTGTGGAGGCTCAGCGGGTGTTTCAGTGGCTGCAGGACACATTCAGATCAGATGAGACGGCAAAACAAAATCTAAATATGTTAATATGCAGCAAAAGCATGAAAACAATCAGGATGTGCACACCTATATTTACTCTACTTTTATATTTACAAAATTACAACTACAGAGTCACGATCAGGGCTGAGTAATCAGACCCTCCTGATTCAACCTCCTAGGACCTGAACTCTTTCATGGCTTTTTAACAGAGGTGGGACCAAGTCATTGTTTTGCAAGTCTCAAGTAAGTCTCAAGTCTCAGGTCTGATTGGCTGTGCTACAGCTCACGCCCACATACGTACGGAGTGTGGTTGGAATGAATGAATTGAATTAATGGTGCACACTTTCTACATAATATGTGTGTTAAATTTTAGATTTGGGGTGAAATATCAAGTCTTTTCAAGTAAACAGGTTCAAGTCCCAGGTCATTGGTGTAAAAGTCCAAGTCAAGTCACAGTCTTAGAACATTTTTTCAAGTCAAGTCTAAAGTCATAAAATTAATGACTCGAGTCCACACCTCTGCTTTTTACATTTCTCTTTGCTATTTGGGCTGACTGGGACCTGATGAATGTAAAAACAAAGAATTACCAGATTTTTGGTAAATAGAATCCACATATGAAGGATTTAAATTTAAAGTTTAGTATTTTTGTCTGGACAACCCAAAATATGATGTCCACATATGTGGGCACCAGGTCCTAGGAGGTTCAAATTCAAAGGCAAAGACCATGCGTTAAATACAGGCTCCTGTAGAGTACGGTGAGGATATGGAAAAACTCAGTTATACAAAGTGTTTTTTTTGGGTTTTTTTAACTTGTTTGTTGAAACACTGAACACTGTATATGAGTCAATCAAGCATAAAAAAAGGCACTTAAATCAAAGTAATAACCAGTTTTGTGATTCAATCTAACAGACGACTTAGCAAGGAGCCAATTTTAAACTGTATCTGTAGGTAGTTTAGTGAGTAAAAACAAATAATTGTTCTATTTTATTTTGTTGAATCTATGAAAAATGTCAATGATTGCACAATTCGACAGCATGAAATTGGAGCAACAAGGTGAAAAAGTAAATGGCTTAAAACTCGGCAGAGTTCAAAATCTGACTGAAAGACACATCTGACCCTTCAGTTGGCCTTTCTACTATTTACTGGAACCTCAGCTGGTCTCAGTGGAAAGGTGGCTTCAAGACGCCGTTCACAAGGAAAGGAAAAGGTGGGAGAAAACGCTCAGGTACGCCACATCACACAATACCTGGACTGAAAAATCAGTGGCTACAGGTTAATAATTATAGTAACTACAGATGTCAGGAGAGACGTACAACCGTGAGTGTCTACAGCAGGGGTGTCCACCTCCAGGCCTCGAGGGCCGGTGTCCTGCAGGTTTTAGATCTCACCCTGGGTCACATGTTGACGAGGTCATTTAGCCATTTAAATCAGCTGTGTTGGATCAAGGACACATGTAAAACCTGCAGGACACCGGCCCTCGAGGCCTGGAGGTGGACACCCCTGATGTTTTCTGAGGTCACAGGTCAGTGGAGCTGAGCGCTGTTTTCCTACAGACTTCTTCTGTATAACTAGACTAGGAGACTTTCTGAAAACAGAGGCTTAGCCCACGTAGAGAAAGACTATTTTCATTGGCCAAAATCTTCATATATGGTCTGTGAGTACTTGTGGATTTAAACACTGTTCGAGCGCTACTTATTAATCAGCACTCGATTAATAGCTAAGCTACATAAATCTGATCGCAGTTCCACACATCAGAAATATTATATTTTAGTTATTCAGAGGCTGTTTAAGGATACTGGGTAGTTTAAACATGTGCACTGTGGGGAAACGTCAGATAATAGTTGTACAGTCTGTTATTATGCACTATGTGCTGCTCTTTGTGGGTTTAGACGACTGGATTTAAGAAGATATAAGCAGATGTGTGATGAGATATACGGCTGATTTCCGACCCCTCCACACTTTAAAGCAAGAAACCTGTGAGCAAATCTAATCAGCATCATCACCTTTGACTTTCAGCCGATGTCTCCTTTCGTTTATGTGATATAACATTAACCATGAACACCGACAGGCTACTCTGCTTACGCTCCCTCCTCTGTGGGTCAGCTACATGAATCCCATGAATGCATCGCACGGATGAGAAGAAAAACACTGAAGGTGAAAGTGGACTATGGCACGACAAAATGTTGTTATCACTGAGCAAGTATCTCCATGCTGCTGCTGAAGTAACCCCAGGCTACAGCACACATTCAACATTAACCTGGATTAATCTGCCCATCAAATCTAAGTTCTCATGTTATTCTGGATCATCCAGGCTCGCTTTAAACCGCGATGAACAATCCTGCAGTTTTAACTCACTGACAGAAACAAGGTCAGTTATTGTCCTGAGATATTTCATCACTGAAACTGTAACTGTGCATGTTTTCACTTCATATAGCACAGTTGGTGTCATTTCCATTGTGTGTAGTAGGTCTGGGCTTCTCTGCGTAGGCTGCTGCCCCCGCGACCCGGCCTTGGATAAAGCGGATGAAGATGGATGGATGGATGGTTATTTAAAAAAGGGTAAAAGGTAAATGGCTGCAAATAACTCTGTTTGCTAAACTTGTACATATGATTTTAAAATTGACAATTGATATTTGCATTTAAAGTTATGAAATATGACTCATTAAACATGTTTGTGGTTGTTACAGAAAGAAAATTATCACTTTTACTACTCTGATTTTATGTTTCTTTTTTATCTGATTTTAGATCAATTGTGTTAATACAGTATGTCAAAATGAAAAGATGACTGTAAATTCAGACACGTGAGGTTGTGCTGAAAAGAATGATACCAAACAAGGCAAAGTAAATAGTTTTTAAAGGTAAAATGTGGAGGGAAAATCAAAAGTAGTTAAAAATGGCCAATTATATCCTGGACCCAGGAGGGTTAAACGTTAATTAACAGTAATTACTACAATTAATTTTAGAATCTTGTAACTCAGTTACTGTTTTGAAAAATTGACTAGTAACTATAATTAATTACTTTTTCAAAGTAAATTGCCCAACACTGGTAACAGCCACTAAATGTTTGCTTTACTCACTTGCTTCAAGTTCCATGTCGTCATTCACGTCACTGTGGAGGAAAGATAAGGATTATGTTTATAATAGATGCATCACTGTGCCTCTGCTCTACAGTAAACATAAATTAATGATGACATTAGCCTTTACTAGAAATGAAAAATAAAGTGGAACAAAGTGAAAGTCAGACGTGTAGAAAAAGCACTCGTGGACTTTACTTTGTGGACGTTCTGAACTTCTGAATGTAGAACTTGTAGGTGATAAAAAGAAAAGCCAGAACAATGACGATGAAGAGGAAGACACGAAACCCAATAACAGCTTTGTTGTTGTCTGTGAAATAATATTAAAAATTACATTTACGTGAAAGACAACATTTGTAGAAACATGTGTGCTTAAAATGAGACGAAGCATTTATGTCAGTAAACTGTATCATTAATGAAAACAGGACGTACACAAAGTGCTGATTTCACTTATTTGAGGGATGCTCTCATAGTGTCCGTTGTGAGCCGTCACCTTTAAAGACAGAATGTCAGTTCACTGTGAATTACAACATTCAGGAGTCTAAAATAATATTTATAAGCATAATATCTTCTTTATTAAACCAAAAATGTTGGATTTAACAAACCTTCACTTTGTAGCTCGTAGAGTAGCTCAGATCTTTGAATTCGACTTCATATTTTGTACCTTCTAGCTCCTTCTTTGTCACTTCCTTATCATCAGCTGTATTTAGACGTATTATATATTTTCCCTCAGGTCCGTTGAATGTAGAGGGTCTGTGCCAGCTCACTTTGATCGTATTATGTTCGTGAACGTGTAATTTCAGCTCAGTGACTGCAGCAGGTGCTGTAAGAGAAATTTAAAGGAAGCCATATTTAAAGTAAAAAACTGACAGACCTGCGACCCTTTGCTGCGTTTCCTTCCTGTTTATCTTCACTGCTCAAATATCCAGTGAGAAATCAATTCTAACATTATGTAATAAAAAGTTTGATTACTTACTTCCAACCTTAGTTTGCAGTTTAACTTCACCCCCAGTGGAAACTTGAATCTCGTTGTATTTGGCTCGGACTCGACAGGTATAACCAGTAAATGGATTTAATCCAGTAATAACACACGTTCTTCCATCAGGACTTGTGGCTGTAACATAATTTCCATGAACCATGTGAAGTGTTATAGATTTAAATCAACATCATCATGTTAAGAAACTGTAAATGACAAATGTCAGGTTAAAGTTTCACAAACACATCAGCTGGTAGTTCTGTCAGCTGATCCATAAACTGGCACAAACCTGTTTCACTTACAGTCTGTTCCTGCTGACATGAAGCACTGATGCTACAAGCTTCTCATAGAAACTACGTACATGTCAGAAAACCAACAGACTGACAAACTGTTTGTTGCTTTTTATAAAGACAATTACATTTCAAACATCAGATGTTACCTTCAAACAGCTCAAAGCTTCTCATCATTTCTTCTGTGTGAAAAAGTGAACTCGACTCTGATGTTTCAGCGTTTATTCTGTTTTATATTTGCTATTTATTTTAATAACTGTATTTATTCACACCCAGTCAGAGGTTTGGTTTTTCACCTGCAGTCAAAGCATCATGAACATAAACACATAAGAGGAGAAGCCGTCTCACTCACCTTTACCTGTCTGACCATCACAACTGCAGTCATAAGAAAGCTTATGAAGGAGGGGAAGGACCTGTTGACAGTTCTTACTGGTTGTTTTCCAGCTGAGCTCAATGGAAGTACTGGTTAAATCCTTCTTTATGTAGGTTATTGTAAGATCTGTTGGAACAAAGTAAACATCAGTAACAGTGAACAGCGTTTCCTTTGCTTCAAACTGTGTGAGAATAAAAGCTTTTATTTTGATGAGCTAAAGGAAATATAAACTCACCACAATCAACCCTGACGTGGACAGATGGAGTCGTCTTATTTATGCTGATGCTGTTCTGTAAGATCAGACCAGCACAGCTGTAGTCTGTGAACGGCTCCAGCTCAGACAGTTTCACATCAGCTTTGTTATTTTCTGAGGAGACACAAAGATGACGTCATTGTTGGTCCTCAGTGTGTGAACATTCATCCTTTGGGTTTAGATTCAAACATGAACACATTCAAAGAAATAAATCTGAACAGATTCACAGAGAGCACAGAGCTCGTGTCTCTAACTCGTAAAGTTTCCTTTTACCTGAACAGGTGTAACTAACTGAGAGGTTTTTACACTTTGGTAAATCAGGTAACGTTGTGGTAATTTCTGCAGGAAGTCCAGTGGGTTTAATCTGCTGTATTTCACTGGGATTTAAGAAATCTGTGGAAAAAATGAATGAAGACAAACATGATTAAATGAGGTGTAAATGTTTGAATCTCAGAGCAGACGTGGACTCGTTCGTACGTACCAACACTGATGCTTTTGGTGAAGCTAAAGGAAGAGCCTCTGCACTCTCCTGGAGTAAAGGTTACAGTCAAATCTGAGCAAATGTCCTCGTTAGCAGGTCTGACACAGAAAGTCTTCTCATCATTTCTACATCGTACAACTGAACGGTTATTTGGTGTTGATATTGAAGAGCTGATGTCCCAGTCACTTCCATAACAAACATATCCGGGGATGCAGCTGGTTTCAGTAACGTCTCTTTCACCTGAATTAAACAAGTGATGCACAAATGTGTCAGTTTATAAAAGATTCATTTGTTAAGTTAAAAGAAGATGGATGTAAAACACAAATATATGAATTAATTGAACTCACTCATTGGATCTGTTCTAAATTTATTTTCCGTAGAGCGACAGAATATTTCTTTTCCAGTATCATTTAATGAAAGTGTTTCAGTAAATGAAACATTAAGACTGTAATCAGTGCACGGCTTCAGGTGTCCAGTTTTCCCCACTGGGATTTGATTCAACTGATCAGCTTGGATTATCTTTCCAGTCTGTGGTCGGCCTTCTTCAGAAACAGTCAGTGTGTAGTTACCACGGGGGTTTATTTTAATCTGCAAGCCAGACGTGTTGTTGTTTGTGACATTGTAAGAACCTGCAAAATGTTTGTCAGTAAGAATCAGTCAGTTACACTTTTTATCTCAGAAAGTTTCTTCATTCTGATGTTGACCGTGATCAACATCATGGTGAAGATGAAAATACATTTTCTATAATCAGTGTAAAAATACTTTCATTGTGATTCAGAGTAAATTTAGAGAGAAATGCTGAGCAGCAACAACAGTGTTTGAAAACATTCAATAAAACTGATCTTTTAAACTGATACTCACACTGTGGAGAGGCTGAGAGGACACATTTCAATGAGATCAGAAAAGAAGAAAACAAATCATTAGTATATGATTATAATTATGCAATGAAAGTACCAGAAACACCTCAGAGCACCTTACAGCTGCTGGTACCTCAGAGGTGTTGGTGATCTCTGCTTTTTCTGTTACCTGTTTCTTGCAGGTAGGTGGAGCTGACCCAATTATAGATGCAGCACACCTGAGAAGGCCAGTCCCAGTGTATATAAAGACACCTTGACTGAACCAGCTGACGCTCTTGCGCTCTCTGTCTGGCACCCGTCTTGTTCATTTGGAAGTTTCAGTTATGGCTGTTATGGTTTTTAAATTGTGTTTAAGTTGCTTTACCTTATTTTCATTAAATATGTCTTACAGCCTTTAAAAACCTGTGTGTGGTCTCCCACTTGCTTGTCACTTCCTATGAGCCGGGTTGTGACACTGTACACTATATGTGAATTCAACAATCTTATCACAGTCCTGTACGATAAAAACAGAAACGTCCAACCTTTGGTCGTAGCTGCCACTGTGGTGGAGGGCGGAGTGACTGGAGGTAGGGATGGGTACCGGTATCTGACATAAACGGTAGTAACCAGACTGAAAAGCAGCGCACATTTCGGTGCTTTATTTCGGTGCTTTTTTTTCCTGAGCTGTGATACACTTCTAGCCAATCATTTTACGTTTCCGAGGATAGTAGGCGGGCCCAGGTACGTACGTTCTTTTAGAGCAGAGCTACAGATTAAAAATGTCCAAGGCGAAAAGTCTGGCTGTACTTCACAGCAAAAGATGCAAACTCAGCAGCCTGCAACAAGTGCTTTAAGCTGATACTGTGATACTGTCAAAGGAGGTAACACCTCAAATCTGATGAAACACCTGGCGACGCATAGCGTTTTTTTTAAAAGCCGAGAAATGCGCCGTATTTGATAGCTTGCTGCGAGACCTCACACCGAGCACCGAGCACATCTACTGCGGGTGTGGTGCCTGTTATCGGACCCGGAGTTAGCAACATCCCCCAAAAACCCGAAGAGGAGAGTCCTGGCCCCTAGCCCTGCCAGTGTAGCAGAAATGATGAGGATGATGATGCAGCAGCAGCCGTTCTTCTCTGTGTGAGTAGCTTAATGTTGTTCGTGTGTAATTTACGTTGAGTAGGCTAACCACGTTATTACATTAATGCATGTAAGGTGAACTAGCAAACACCATAGTTACATGCGGCTGTCTTCTTGTTTGATGGCAGATACTCCCTTCACCCTGGCCAAAAAGGCTAAAATGACCAAAGAAAAAGTGGAAAACAGTTAAACATGAGAGGTTTTTGGACAAAGTTTGTGTTTTTTCCATTGTTTAAGCACTGCTTCCAGCCAAGAGTGATACCATATATGCCCCATAGCTGCAGAAAAGGCTAACATTGTTATCTTTTTACAAAAAACAGCTGAACATGAGGTTTTTGGACCAATTTTGTGTTCTCCATTCTTTAAGCACCGGTTCGAGCACCGTTTAAGCACCGGCACCGTTTCAAAAGTACCGGTTTGGTACCGGTATCGGATAAAACCTAAACGATACCCATCCCTGCCTGGAGGTGAGGTCTGGGTGTGAGAGCTGTTTGCCTGAGAGGCTGGTTGGATGCTGGATGTATTGGATGTGGGTGAGGTCTCTTTCGAGGTGATTGGAGGAGCAGTGACTGCTGTTGGAGAGCATGGTTGGAGTCAGCTTTAGGCAGAAAAACCTAATGACAGCAGTCTTACCTGATATGCTGTTTAACATTTTAGGACTTTGACTTGTAAAAATAATAACTAATGCAAAACTCAAGCTGAGGCTGAATACATTACCAGATATAGTAGTTGAACTGGATTCTTGAACTGAAGACTTTGATTGGGAGGAGAAACTAACTGAAGAGCTGGAAGTGCGTGGAGGTGAGGAGGAGGCTGTTGAAGTGGCTACTGTAGCATTTGTAGCCGTGCGTGGAGGTGAGGAGGCTGAAACAATTTTCATTCCAAGAAAAAGAAATCAGCATGACGTAAAGATGTTTGCTGTAACTGTAGCAAATGTAAAATGTTCTCACTGTAACATTTTCACTCTAACAGTCGTGTTTCATGTTGTTAGAAAGATGCTGTGCTACTTGTCACTGCTATCCCATTCCCTATGCTAGCAAATTAAATATAGTCCTATTAATACTAATTATTGTTTACAAAACACAAACAAAATGATCTAAGGATAAGAGTAAGATGGATCAATGATAAGTTTTTATAGACAATAAAAGACTAACTGTTGTGTTGGATAATCAGTGACTTCATGTTACATGTTACTTTCATGCAAATTGGATCTAAATCCTAACAACAGAGAGCTGCTGCTCTGATTTGTCCAGACTCACTGAACTTGAACTCAAATGCATCTAAATTAAATTACAAGGAATCTAAAGTCAAATTTAACGTACAGGGACTTCGGGCAAAAGAAAGTATGGAACAGATACATTATGTGCAAAGCTATGAATTATTACACATAAATATAGTTCATTATAATATGAGCAAACAGAGCCTGCCCAAGAGCCTCAAATCACGCAGCCCGGTACCAAACGACCCGGACCACAGAGCGACTGGAGACCGCTGGTATACAGCATGTTAATTTGCTTTCATTCAGCTTCACAGAGGGTAAAAAATGATTTGGAAAATACTTGATCACATATATGTGATTACCCATTCATGGAAAATTATCTGTGCAAAACAGCTGCTATATGAAAACAAGGATTTCACCTTTTTCACAGTAAACCTATGATTAAATGAAGACAAAGAACAATACATTTTACACATTTTGCAAAAACATAACTGTTTTTTGTTTTTGGTGTTTGCGTTTAAATTCTGTCTGACACAGATGACCCAGATCGAAGCTTCTGTTCATCAGTTTAAGTAAGAAGACACATGTCTGTCATTTCATAGTAAGTGTTTGAGGACTGTGTACATTTACACATGAGGCTGAGGGAGATGCATGCTACATCAGGAAGCACAGCAGGGGGACAACTGGAATTAAACAAGTCTGAAAACAACATAATAAGAAGTAAATGTTATAAACTGAATAACATCATAAATATATTGGAACTCACGTTTGTTGTCATCTGGAATTACTAGAGACAAGAATGTCAGAATTAGTGTTTTGGTCATGAAAACATTCACTGTGTATGCAGGAAAACACAAACAAACAAAAACACAAACAATGAGTGATTACTAAATATTTGTCATGATGACTACGAGAAGTGAACGACTATAGAGATTCAATAACATGATAAAGTATAATGGTACTCACTTGTGGTGGTTTGAGCTGTAATTAAAAGAGAAAAAAAGTGTAAATCAGTTTGATTGTGATTAAATAATTTATTGTATTTGCAGGAAAAAGAAAACAAAACATAAACAACCAGTGATTACTAAATAGTTTTACACATCCCTCTGTTGAACACAGCAGGGTGAACTTTGTTACCCAGCATCGTGTGGATGAGGTATCGCTGCTGTGTAACCTGGTTGCTATGACACTGTGACAAAGAGCCACAGTTGCTATATCAGAAAGCAAACCGCAGCTTAAAAACATCTATGTGAGGATAAACTTTGACAGTTTATTGTATAAGATGAGATTAGTACGGAGCCCCGCAGGGGACATGGGAGAAAAAAAAAAATTAAGACGGACTTTTGCGAGATCTCGCAAAAGTTTTAGCCGCATTCTTCGGAGGCCGCCAGCTCGAAGCCGAGCGGGAGGTCGAGGCACGATGTGCCGGGAAAGCGGTGTTCCTCCCGGCTGTAGTAGGTCTCGACCTCCCGTTAGCTTCGAGCTAGTGGGTGTCAGATCTCCAAAAACGTCGGAGCACTTTTGCAAATATGTGATGTCTTGTAAACCGAGCAGGTATCTGACGTTTACACAACTACATTCACGCCTCAAAATATCTTAAAAGTGTATTTTGTGACCCAGAAAGAGTAATATTACAACTAAGTAGCTGCCGCCATTGTTGGAGTTTTGCGAGATCTCGCAAAAGTCCGTCTTAATTTTTTTTTTCTCCCTAATTTTTTTTTTTCTCCCCAATTTTTTTTTCTCCCATGTCCCCTGCGGGGCTCCGTAGATTAGTGAATAAGATGAACCACTCTAATTATAATTAGACTTGGTCAAAGGAGCTTGCAAAGAAAAGCATCTGCGTCTCCTTTGACTACGATGACCTGGATGACTGAGAACCTTCACAGATATAATTAGACTTATACAGCATGTTAATCTTTTTTCATTCAGCTTCATAGAGGGTAAAAATGATTTGGAAAATGCTTGATCACATATAAAATGTGATTACACTTTCCTGATGGAAAATCAGCCGTGCAAAACAGCCACTATATGAAAATAAGGATTTCATGTTATGATGAAATGAACACAAGCAACAAGAAATTTTATACATTTTGCAAAAACAATAATTCTTTCTTTTCAAACATGTGGATCGAGAGAGTTTTGGTTCTCCTTGTTGCCACAGAGCTGTTACTTGGGATGGCGGCTCAGGAGCTACACACCACACGCACTGTTTACTCCAGAGGTCAGCTGATTGCCTGATGTCCGCCAGCTTGTCGGCCAGTCTCACGGACCTACCAGATGAAATCTGGAGAAGCACAGCGTGGATGTAGAGGGAGACGACGAGACAGGGGAGGTTTAAAGAAAGAAGGAGGTACAAACTGTGTCTCCCATCTAATATAAAAGAAAACATTCGGTTGCTAGCAAGAAAGATGGAGGAGCTAACAGCGCTAGCATGGTGTCAGAGGGAATATCGAGAGTGTAGCTTGATGTGTTTCATCGAATCATGGATGCATCCGGCATTATAAAAGGGCAAGATCAGAGCGGCTAAGGACAACTACAGCACGAGAGGTGTGGAGCTGCATGAAGACAGCCATGCCATCCAACACCACAGAGGTGGGGGCGGTGAGGACAGAGTCAATGAGTTGAATTGTTTTGTTTTTAACAAATCTGACACTGCAGGGCGTGCTCACCACCCTACTGACAGTGGTCAACGGTAACTTTATTGTCTCTAACGGGAAATAGATTTGCAGTATGTCCATACAGAAATGTAAAAAAACACAAACAAACAAACACATCACATACACACAAAAAAGAATATAAGCCCCGAGAAAACAACCTACATTTTATCATTAAAAAGGTGCCGTGTGCAATGGCAGCAACACTTGTGGTTTAGTGTTATTAACCATGATAATAGCAGCAGGTGCCAAAGACAGTCTGTCTCTTTGTCTTCACTGCAGGCACTTATAACAACGACCTGATGGAAGCAGTTGAAAATCATTAAAGAGACGATGATCTGCACACAACAGGACAGAGGTTGCCTTCCTCAGCACCTGCCTGTTATAAAAGTCCACAAGCTGGACCCGAGACCTCCCTGAAATCTGACCAGCCACCAGGTTGTTAAGTCTGGTCTTATTATTCAAGGACATATTACCGTACCAGGCAATGATACAGAAGGTTAAAACAGATTCAATGAAACTTTTATAAAAAGGAGTCATCATTTCAGATGAAACATTAAAACCTCTCAACCTCCTTAAACAGTTTTTGCTGAACCTTTTTCACTGTAGCAAGATGTGACTCAAAGGACAGAGTCTAATCAAGAACAACCCCCAAATACTTATAACTGTCCACCAGTTCAATGGCTGCACATTTACCACTGTTAGTGCAGGATGGGGGGATGACTTCCTGAAGTCAATAACCATGTCCTTGGTTTTCAAGGTGTTGATCATTAAGAAGGACTGATCACTCCACGAAACAAACTCATCCCCAACAGGCCCATGGGAATCCTCTTCACCATGAAGGAAGCTTACAATGACTGTGTCATCTGCGTATTTAATGAAATGCCTGTTGGCCTGTTGGCCTGTGTGCTGCGACAGTCATTAGTGTACAAAATATACCGTAGAGGAGAGAGACAACAACCTTGTGGTGAGCCAGTAGAAGAGTTCAGCTGTTTGGAAAAACAGCCGTTTCCTCTCACACACTGAGATCTGTCAGGTAAAAAGTCTAAAATCCAACCAACGAGATTAAAATCAAGTTTAAACTGGTTAAGAAGCTTATCAACTAAAAGATGTGGCTGGATAGAATTAAAAGCTGAAGAAAAATCAATAAATAAGAGCCGAGCATGAGCTTTGGCGCCATCAAGATGACGATAAAGGAAATTCAACAGAGTGACCACTGCATCATCCACACCTCTACAAGGCCTGTTTGCAAATTGTAGAGGGTCGATAAGCTTCTCTACTTGCTGCAGGATCTCCTTCCTGATACATTTTTCAAAGGACTTCATCACTAAGGATGTTAGAGCGACAGTAGGTTTTGTGGTCTTAGCAAATAGAGAAATAATTGATTTTTTTCTCCATACCTCTGGAACCTACGGAGCCCCTCTGATGACATGCTCCAAAGAATAAATAAATTTTGGCCACAAAATATTATTTCAAGGGCACGAAATAGGTATAACGTGCGCACGAAATGCTAATTAGTGGGCACAAATTGGGTATAACGTGGCAACGAATTAGGCATTTGTGGCAACGAAATACATAACGTGCGCACATCATATTGATACATTTCCTGGACAGCTGCGTAGAGACACAAGCATAAGAGTAGGCTAAACCTATACACCATGGCCAGAGACAGATTGAGTTTTATTTTTGTCATGGTCTGCGTGGCAGACCGTGGGTGTGTGGGGAAGGAGGACCCAAAATGCGAAACTTTGTGCGAATAATGCAGTGCATTTATTTACAGTGAATTAAACAATACACAATAATAAATCCCCGTGAGGTGCTCTCTTTTAAGAAATCAAATGTGTTTCTAAAATTTTAATTATCATTGAATCTCAAATAAAATCTATTCAGCTCATTGGCTGAGAGTCTGAACTAAAACCAGGGAGACTCCTCTTATTACAGTCACTGTAACAGTGATCAGTCGTGTACCTGTAGTCATGAGCCGTGGTTGGATGCATCACTGATGGTGATGAGACAGAGCACCGGGCTGTGGTCGACTCCTTTGTCAGTGTGACAAAGATCAAAGAATTGCAGACTTTAGGAGGAGCAGGAAACCAGTGACCCCTGTTTGAATCCAGGGGCTCTATGTGGACATGGTGGAGAACCAAAAATACCACAGAGTACACTCTGATAATGAACTGGACTGGGTTAAAAACACCACTGCACTCTATGAGGATGAGGGTTGCAGATGCCAACAGACTCAATAAACTGACCTGCAAGGTCAATAACATTGTGGGGATGGAGCTGAACTCCCTTAAGGTGGTGTTGGAGAGGCAGATGTCCAAGATAATTGACAAGGACGATGCTGGACAACAGCTCCTACTCACTCCATCATGTGCTGGCCACCACAGGAGCAGGTCCAGCGAGAGACTGAGATTAGTAGGCCTGGGTTTAAAAAATTGAAATCGACTTCCCCGATTCACCAAACAGCCAATGATTAAACCTGACGGCACGTACGCAAACAGGTGCATTTCATCCGACGACATGAAATACCATCATGTGTTGGATCCGCTGTCCACCCGCCATGTGATGACCCTCCTCCAGGATCCCTCCACCCAAGGGAAATGCCCCGCTCTCAGGGCGCTGCTGCTGCGGCGCTACTCCCTCTCTGACGCCGAGAAACTCCTCTCTCTCTCGGGCCTGGTTGATGGTGTTGCTCTTGGGCTCACGGAGAGCACGCGGTCCTTGCTAGGACCAGATGACGGCGGATTCTTCTTCTCTTACATCTTCCCTCCTCGCTGCTGGCCGCGAAGGATTACCACTCACCGAAGAAGCGGATCGCATTCTGCTGGCTACCAGGAGCTTCGGTATCCAGGCAATAGTTCCCGACTCACCGACGGCATCTCCCGTGCCCCCACCTATTCTCCCCCGAGCCTCCGACTCATCGATGGTGGCTGGGATCGCGGCACGGTGGAAAAGAGCTGTGTTTTTACCATCAGCGTGACAGCACCCTGCCACCTTTGCAGTTTTAAGGCCCAGGGAAACGGGCCCGCCAGTGCTCTGTAGCGGCCGCGACTGCTGGCGATAAGGAAAGGCTGCTCTTCATAGAGGACTCACGCTTGGGGACATGTTTTGCGGTCGACTTCGGCTCCCAGAAGAGCCTCGGGAACTCTCATGTCTCCTTTGCATACCTCCACAATGGTGTATTATTTAATCTTAAAAAAAATTTGGAGATTTCCTGGATACCACCAGAGAGAGCCCAAGTAACACTAGTGGTACGCGTACCGCAGTTTGAGAACCACTGGTCTAGAAAATGTCACGCCCTCGTCATGAAGCCTCTGTTTTAAACACTGAATTTAAGTCTTTTTATGACCTTTAAAAAGTGTTTGAAACAGAGGTCTGAGACCAACAGCTTTCCTAAACACTAAACTGACTTCTATTAATGCTCATATATAGTTACAGTTACATAAATTGTTAATGTCTTTGACTTTTTGTCTTTAATTTTATACGCGTCTGTTCGATAGATACATTTGAGTCGTTGGTGCTTTTAAAATGGAATAAATAATTAAATAATTAAACGCATACACACTAACATCAGTGAAAGATTAAACATACATTTTGACTTGGTTCCAGTACATAAATATTAGTCTTTGCAAATTTAACCCTGTTTCTTTTATTTTGTAGACATCAACTGTGTTAGTAACAAACTGAGATATCAGCTAGAAACAAAGTGATTGCACAGGCAGGAATACCGCGAGAGTTATTTTTAATCCTCAGTGAATCAGCTTAAATCTGTCATGGCGAGATATTGAAGTGCAACTTTAAAAAAAAAAGGAAAAGGTGTTACTGTCCACTGTCAGATGTGAAGATTAAAACATGCTGCTGTTTGCACATATTTAACAATTAGTTGTGCACAGGACCTGAAGGAGAGTCCAGCCTTAAAAGTAACTGTAACGTTAGTAAGTGACTGAGCAGCCGTGACTTTTCTGTTTCTCATATAAGTTGCTTCAGTTCCTCATCTTCAGTTGAAGCTCTGAACATCCCTCAGTTTAGTTCAGTCAGAGCAGGAGAGCTAATGTCGGAACTACAGCAATGACTTTAATCTACATTCAAGCTCAGGGTGATTTCTTTAGTCTGGGTAAATTCATTAATGTGCACAGAATAAGTAGCGAACATGGCTTTCCCTGAGAGCCAACTGCTTGTCTTAGCTAAGAACGTTAATTTCTGGTTACCTTACAAAATATTTACCTTACCTAAGAAGTATGGTCTATGGAAGTCATGAGGTCAAGATGCAATACGCCCCCTACAGTGGTCAAGAGGGAGCTAAGATCCTGTTCGACATACAGACAAACATAATAGTGGTGGTCAAGCAGAGGAAACGTCTGCAGTGATACTGAATGACAGCAAAGTCAGGAAGAGGGAACATGAGAAGCTGAAGAAATACCACTATGTAAGAGAGGAGCTGGAGCAGCAACAATGGTCCCAGTGGTTATCAGAGGGCTCGGTGCAGTGACCCTCAATCTGGGCGAGTGTCTCCAGCAGATCCCAGGAACAACACCCAAGCAGGCAGCAAAGATGCTGCACAGGACCCTCAAGCTCCGAGGCCTCCGATAGACGACCCGAACTGGAAGGATGTGTCAAGACAAATGACCAAACATCTTCTGTCTCCAGAGGGGCACCGGGCAGGGATGCCCACTCTCCTCCCCACTGTTTGCAATTTTTATAGAACCACTAGAAGCAGCAATTAGACAGGATGTAGTGATTAAGGGCGCAGGGGCGGATTGTGCCAGACCACATTTTGAACAACACCATGGAAATTTCAGATTTCATACAGGTGGTTGGTTGTTGCGCTCTGGAAATGGAATGAAAGTGAGTGTTATCAGCCCTCTGTGGTCCACGGACACGCTGCACCTCCAAATCACATGACTGATTTAAGCTGACACAGCAACAAGCTGCAGCCACGCTGAGTCTTTCAGTCTGTTGAAAGTTCGGACTTCAAAGTTTTAAAATTTTAATTACAGGCCAGTAAATCGAGAGTTATGATAAAAAAAATATATAAGCCATGCTTTTTTCTAAATGCTGTCATCATGTTTTTTGTTGGTTTTTTTAAGCATTTTCTAAGGACAGCGTGAAAACAGTAATGAAAGGGGGGGGGGGGGGGGGAAGCCACCTCTTTCCTATGCGTGGCAAAATGCACCACATCGACCAATTTTTTAAAAAGTCACCACGTGGGATTTGGTTGTTTAGGAAGGCGGGAAAGTTTTGGGAGTGACGGTAATGGCGGCGAGACAGAACGAGCGAGCGAGTTTTTAGAAGTGGGAGATTTGTGACGTTTAGCGTGGAGTGTACAGTCTGTCGTGTAGTCGTGGATTTTTGTTTTGTGTGTCAGTGAGGGCACTAATGAACAGTGTTGGTCAAGTTACTTGGAAAAAGTAATCAGTAACTAATTACTGATTACTTATTTTCAAAAGTAATTAGTTACTTAGTTCCTTTTAAAAAGATGATTTACAACCTGAATAGGTGATGAAGTGATAGATCTGTCAGCCCAATTCTACTTTCTGCCTCATCCATTATGTTGGAGCTTAAACAGTTCAGGCCATATTTAAGTATTTGTTATGATCTTTGAGTTTCTAGTTATGATCTTGATCATTTTATGTTATAATGTAATATGCTGCGCTCCATAAAGTAATCCTGCTTTGTTAGTCTTTTGTGTTGTTGTAAAGTGTTGATAGATGTCGTAAAGGGGGTGTGTATTTTGCCCACATGTGGGGGGGAGGAAAGGTTAGGCAGGACGTGGAGCAACAGTTTTCTGACCGTCGCCGTTTAATGTTGTTTTCGTTGGAACATAAAGGGAATGTAGACAGAGCTCCCATCAGAAGCATTTGTTTGTATTTTTCAGTTTGTATGGAGAATAAATGTTTTGCCCTTTTTACCTTCGCCTCATTTTTGCTACTGAAAGGCAAATAAGCGATTCAAGAAAAGCACGAGTCAGAAACTTTACGTCCTGCACAAGCGGCAAAAACGGACCAAAGGTTGCCGCTACACATTATATAAAATGTAATCAAATGAAAAAAAGTCTCTTTTTAAAACTTGTTTTATTAGTTTTAATCTTTTAACTTTATGCATCAAGCAAAAATGTAATTATCTGCATCATTCTCTGACTTGAATAAATTAGTTTAACATTTAAACCTATTTTCTGCACATTCCAGCACATAAAATAAAATATTTTTTGTGTTTACACTCAGTCTTTCAAATAGATGCAAGTAAAACACAGCAGAAAATAAATAAAGTCAAAGACTCAGCGGTCCTGTTGCTCTATTTTCACCTGTAAAGCAGGAGTGGGGTAGGCGGAGGTTTACCCTGGTGCAGGTGTGCCGCGGTCAGTGGAAGAATCCGTGAGTTTCTCTGTGAGTTTCCCATTACGTCGTAGCTACTCGGTGCTTGCTTGGAAGTTTAGGGGTTTTTTCGCTGTAAAAAGAAGTTTTCTTCCCACGCACAGCGGACACTAATGTTTTTGTCACTTTTTATGGAATCAAACTCAAAGTAAGGTCAGTACTTCCACGCTTTAAACGCTGCACGCTCATACTCTCTCTGCACTCGATATATGATCCATTGTTGATCTGCACACAGCTGTTGTCACCAACGTCGCGGTTTTAGTAACGCAGCATGCTTACGGGAAAGTAACGGTAATCTAAGTACCTTTTTTGCAATAGTAATCCCTTACTTTACTCGTTACTTGAAAAAAGTAATCGGATTACAGTAACACGTTACTTGTGATGCGTTACTGCCCATCTGCTAATGAATGTCACAAAGGCACATTGCATTGTAAACACTGTCACCAGGTAGAAACCCAGCGGAGTGATACACCTGCTGTCAGGCCTGCAGGTTTATCCCTGCCTCTTCTCCTCTGTCTTCTGGTGGACAAACTTTTCTTTTCTTACTGACACACATCATTTGTGCGGCATCTTATTGGACACCTGATTGTTCTCTCATTTTAGTTTTAGTAATATTTTTAAATGGTTGCACAAAATAAAGGACAGCAGGTGTATTGGCTGCATTTTTAGATAAATAGTTGTATATATTTACAAAATGCGTGCATAAGTTTTCAAAATGTACAACTATATTTGCAGGTATAAAAAAAAATTACTCAACATGTCTGTGTTTTTTTTTTTTACAGTAAGAAAACTACTACTAGGATTTTAAGTTTTTTGTGTGATTTCAGATCAGTAATATTAATACAGTATGTCAATGAAAAATCAACTGAACTCAGACACGTGAGGTTGAGCTGAAAGGAATGATGCCAAACAAGGCAGGAAAAAATAAAATGAAACAACTTGAGGGTGAAATACAAACTTAAAATCAAAAGGAGTCAAAGATGACCGGTTATATTTTGGACCTCAGAGGGTTAATCTAACAAATCGTGAAAAATTAGGTTTCAGTTTTTGTTCATGACGGTGCAGATTTCTGACATTTTGTGTAATTTAAACATTTAACAATTTGATTATTTTCTAACAAAAAGTGTGAAACTTAAGTTAGATCTGTGTTTGTAAATGAAGCGCCCCATGTTGTGTAGTTTTCTGGATTTTATACTTATTGGGCTGCATATTTATTTATTATACAGGCTGTACAGTACATAACATCAAAACTGTTTTATGTAAGTAAAGTGTTTAACTATGTGGGCTACAGAAAATAATTAAGTTACAGACTATATTTATATGAAAAACGTGTGTACTTACTGCATTTGAAACATTTTAACCATATGTAACCACCTGCATATGTTTGGAAAAATACGCTTTGATTTTGCCCCCCCATTTGATTCCTTTGCCACCCTAAGAAAATTTCCCGAGATCCGTCCCTGTAAGGGCGTAAAATGGAACAATGTGGAACATGTAATCATCTTCATGGGGCGATCGTGGCTCAAGGGTTGGCAGTTCGTCTTGTAATCGGAAGGTTACCGGTTCAAACCCGGCTTGGACAGTCTCGGTCGTTGTGTCCTTGGGCAAGACACTTCACCCGTTGCCTACTGGTGGTGGTCAGAGGGCCCGGTGGCGCCAGTGTCCGGCAGCTTCGCCTCTGTCAGTGCGCCCCAGGGTGGCTGTGAATGTGTGGATGACTGAATGTAGTGTAAAGCGCTTTGGGGTCCATAGGGACCAAGTAAAGTGCTTTACAAATACAGGCTATTTCCCATTTATGCGGATAACATGTTACTTTTTCTCCAGCATTCACAAACCACCCTCACTGAAGAAGCTTTCTCAAGTTTCAGATTATTTGATAAACTGTTAAAATCCACAGTTTTCTGATGAATTGCTGCTTCTATAATTCTTCCTCTACCCCAGTGCTGGAAATATAAAATATTTAGGTATTCATGTTTTCTCCGAGGCTTGCAGATGATTACAGTTATATATATAACGGTGTGTGTGTGTGTTTTAGCCATATTATACTGTAAAATATTTTTTTAGATAAACTATGCAAATGGGAAGGATGGCGAATGTTGACGAATGAAGAATAAGGCAACTACTCAACATTAACTGTTAAAACATTATGAAAAGCATCTCTTTTCTTCCTCTACAACATTCTGCATCAGGTCTGAATTTGAAATAATGAAAATTTACTTACAGCTGGTCAAAGCAATGATCCCAGCCCAGAACAGCAGGGTCCTGGGGCTGCAGAGGTCTGTCATGTTCAGCAGTTGATGTACAAATGTGTGGAAACCACTGAAAATTATTCACACACCACAAAGATGCTTTATTTCCTCTTAGTATGGAGGGTGAAAAAACAAAACCACTATTTTGCCATATTAGGCTTTGAAACAAATGCCAGTAAGTAGTAGCAGTTAACAAAGGGTTTGTGTCTATGTGAAGGTTCTCAGTCATCCAGGTCATCGTAGTCTAAGGAGCTTGCAAAGAAAAGCGTCTGGACTTCTTTAAGTTACTTGAAGACGTTTCACCTCTCATCCTAGAAGCTTCTTCAGTTCTAAGGTCAAATGGTGGAGAGTCCCAGATTTAAACCCAGTGGGAGTTTCCCCCCACAGAGGGGCAAAAGGACCCCTGATGATCCTCTAATCGCCTGAGCCAAGGTGGGAAACTGGGCGTGGGTCCCAATCAGCCAGAGTTTCAGGTGAGCTCATTGTGAAACCTGGCCCCACCTTATCATGTGATTTCCTGAGGTCAGATGGCCCAGGATGTGAGTGGCGTTAAGGCGTCTGGGGAGGATCTCAAAACTGGATTGTAGATGGCAGGTTTTGTGTCCTTTCATGATATTTTGCACCGAACTTTAGCTTTACAAAAACTCCCAAAGCACGGCCTGGTCACCATTTACAAATTACACGTTCTCTTTTTTCCTCACAGGTAAAATATTGTGTCACTTGTTCCAGAGGCCACTTTCTTCTTTTCTGCCACTATGTTAATGTTTGCTGTGCTTGAGCTTATTAGCTTAGCAGAGTGTTTATGGTCTCTTTCCTCCTTGCATCCCATTTCTACCTCCCTCCCACCCCTCATAGGTTATATAGGTTCCCTCTATTCCACCCATCAAACTGGGATGTACAGGACTGGCCAGGGAGCAGTGGGGATGGGCACTGGCCTTCTCCGTGTAATAAACTCCAGAGATTTCTCCCATGGAGCCCTGAACACAGTAAAAACACACAAAAGTAAATATATGGAATTAATATAAATAAATAAATAATTTTTTATTTCTATAGCACCTTTCAAGACAGAATCACAAAGTGCTGTACATAAGATTACAAGTCATAAAAAGATTTAAAAAGAAAATAAAACAGGCAAAACTTTAACCAAAAGCAGTTTTAAAAAGGTGAGTTTTGAGTTGTTTTTTAAAAACAGCTACTGAGTCCACAGTTCTTAATGTTTGGGGGAGAGAGTTCCACAGTCTCGGGGCCACAGTGGCAAAAACTCTATCACCCTTAGTCCTCCTCTTAGTATTTTTTATAGCAAGTAAGCCCTGATCAGATGACCTCAAAGACCTGCTGGGGACATCAGGCTGTAGCAGATCAAAGATGTAGGCTGGTGCCAGACCGTGCACAGCTCTGTAGGTCAAGACCAGGATCTTAAAATTGACTCTAAATTTAACAGGAAGCCAGTGTAACTGAGATAACAACGGTGTGACATGTGAGTACTTGGAGGATTTTGTCAAAAGCCTCGCTGCAGCACTTTGCACAACCTGCAAGTTATTTGGTTATTTCTTTTTCACCTGTGATTCCAGCCTCAAGGAGACTTTTGCTTCAAAATATATGGGTTGATAGAACGTGGCTCTGCAGTTCAGGTGTAGTGACTGGAAAAGTATTCAGTTTGTATCCTAGCTGTTTGCCATACATCCCAAATCCATGCATCCTTAAGTCCATCTTGTGGTGAAAAGTTCTTACTACACTTCAACTAGTGACTCATTTAGAAACATATGAGTGGGCCTAAAAGACCAAAAGGCCTTAGAGAAACCAACGAGTCATCAAAGAGTCCTGCAAGAAAACACAATGATAACACCTGCAGGAAATGTATTTAATCTACCATTAGATTATTAGAACATTAATTAGTAAAACACAAACTCAAACCTTTACATTCATCTGACGACTTGTTTTTCAGAATTTCTATAATGAAATATTACTGCAGAGATGACAGAGGAAGTACTGCTGTCAAACCTGCTCTAAAAGGCTTCGGTTCCTGTGAGCGTGCAGATCATGACCTTGTTTATTATAAGATTCAGAAAAACAGGAAGGATTACACACATTAACTAAAACATATAACACATCACGTTTTCATAGTATTTTATATTCAGGTTTGTATGCATCATGTTTATTATAGAAAGTAGTTATAAAAATATAATAATCTTACATTGTTTGCAAGTGAGCCCTGTTTGCAGAAATATGTTGCTGTTTGGTGGGCACTGATTTGGGCTGAACGCAGCCCAAATAGTTTTTTTAAAGTCTGGATTATCAATATTTTTTGTGCATGTTTGGCGACTTTTAAGAAGAGAAAAATCACAAGATGGTCTCACAGGCAGCAACAGCAGCACAGTCATGTTCCTCATTTTAAAAATACGTTTGAACTTCAGTAACTTTACACAGGTTTCATTCATATTTAGAACGACTTTTGCACGTCTGTAAACATGCATCCATCAAGCCAGCACAGAGGAGGCCCAGGCAGCCTGGAGTTAGCTGAGCCAAAATAATAAGCCAAGTGACCCACTAAACTCAACGGGGGGTCCTGAAAGGCATGCATTGCATCTCTATCGCCCATCCAGCTGCTCTACAGGAGGGTTATAAAAAACCACTGAGCAAAACTCAGAAGCTTAACTTAAACTCAAAAATTCTAAACATGGTCAAAAGAAACCAGAGGGACAATTTATAGGTGGTAAGGGGTGTGTAAGATGTAGAAAATGCACACAAACTCGCTCGCGCACACACACACACACACACACACACACACACACACACACACGGCTATCGATTTTTAAAGACTTACTTCCTCTATGGTTACTTATTGGTGTCAAATAGGAAGTAGAAATCACGCTCTGCATGTTTGTGTGGAGGAGGGGACCTAATGAGGAAATACAGAACTGCTAATGTAGCCTGATATGTACATGAGGGACAGACACACACTAGAGCGCACTGGAGCTGGGCAACACATGGAGATGATGAACTGCCACAAGGGGAGACGTGAAGATCATGAAGCAAAGCTAAAAGCAAACAACAAACAAACAAATTAAGCAGAAGTGCAAAAACTAAACATGAATACTACAAACACACGAATAAACTAAACAGAGAGAATTTGATGGAGGAGGAAGAAACAATGATCAATAAAACGAAACCAACTGTGAACTAAGAATGAGACCTAAGACACTAAATACTCAAAGCAAATGTAAACATGAGAGAAATCAAGAATATGTAAAATATTTTTTAAGTAGATATTTAAGTAGATAGATATCCTTATTTTTAATCCCCACTCGCCCCTGCAGGCGGTCTTCAATCTTCCAGCTCGGGTCCTCTACCAGAGGCCTGGGAGCTTGAGGGTCCTGCGCAGTATCTTAGCTGTTCCCAGGACTGCGCTCTTCTGGACAGAGATCTCCGATGTTATTCCCGGGATCTGCTGGAGCCACTCGCCTAGCTTGGGAGTCACCGCACCTAGTGCTCCGATTACCACGGGGACCACCGTTACCTTCACCCTCCACATCCTCTCGAGCTCTTCTCTGAGCCCTTGGTATTTCTCCAGCTTCTCGTGTTCCTTCTTCCTGATATTGCTGTCATTCGGAACCGCTACATCGATCACTACGGCCGTCTTCTTCTGTTTGTCTACCACCACTATGTCCGGTTGGTTAGCCACCACCATTTTGTCCGTCTGTATCTGGAAGTCCCACAGGATCTTAGCTCGGTCATTCTCCACCACCCTTGGGGGCGTCTCCCATTTTGACCTCGGGACTTCCAGGTTATACTCGGCACAGATGTTCCTGTACACTATGCCGGCCACTTGGTTATGGCGTTCCATGTATGCCCTGCCTGCTAGCATCTTGCACCCTGCTGTTATGTGCTGGATTGTCTCTGGGGCATCTTTACACAGCCTGCACCTGGGGTCTTGCCTGGTGTGATGGACCCTTGGTGACTCTTCTGGACTTGCCTAACTCTCTGTATTTGGTGGTTGCTGCTCTTGCCTGTGGGATTCCCAGGTACTTGTAGCTGTTCTCAATGACTGCAATGTTGCTTTCTGGCAGTGTGATGATCTGAGTTAGTTTCTTCGTCTTTCTTCTTCTTTCTTCTTACCATCTAAAGATTCAAGATTCTTTATTTGTCACATGCATAGTTATACAGGTGTAACACGCAGTGAAATGTGACCTGATACGCTCCTCGACTGTGCAAAGAAAAAAAAGAGAGACAGACAGAACTTTATATACAGTAAACGAGTATATACAAGGAGGACATTATGTGTCATCTGACTACACGTCTGCAGTCCAAATGAGAGTCCAATGTCATTGCTGTCCTGGTGGATCAGTGGTCAGTCCTTGCATACAATTTGATGTCATGAGGCGGAGCTGGTCACCAGCCTCGCCTTGTGCTTGCCTTAGACCTCCATGCTAGATTCCTTAAACATGAATCTCACGTCTGTCTCATTGCTGTGTTTTGTGTCCACGCTGTCACGTTTCCCACGCCATTTATGTTTCGGTGCAAAAATGAAGAAAGCTTGTGTGAAGCTAACAGCCGTCTCCACACTTGGTTCAGCACCTGAGCCCAGTTTTGGTACAGGCCTTTGGCCTCTTGGGACTCTACAGTTAGCTTCTTTAGCCAGTAGGTCTGAATCATGTCAGGGCCTGCAGTGATCAGCTCACAGGCTTTATGTTTTCCTACGTCTACAATATTTAATTGTATGCCATTCTTCCAAATAGTGGCCACATGCACATGTGCTCAGCCCCGATAAAATAACTACTCTAGCCAAAATATTAGCTGTCCTCCAATAATCAAATCTGTCAGCTCAACTTAGACAGCCCTGAAGAGTCTGTTTGAAAAAGGAAAGTTTTGCTGCTTAATAATAAAGACTAATATCTTATCTTATCATAAGACCTTTAAGCACTTTACTTAAAAACAGGTGGTTGCTTAAATCTGTTTCTGAACAAAAGATCAAAGTTGAGTTGCTCTCTGTAAAGTCATCTGTCACATTATAACTGTTCAGACCTATAACTCATGCAGCATTTTATAATACTGCACTTCCCCTCTCATTACTGTGGTAGTGAACTGCTTTTATTAACAACAAAGCAAAATTAAAGCCAACACGCACGTGCACACAACTTGAGCTTACAGACATTTCTGTATCTCGCCTCATAACAGTAACGACTGGGACAGTAAAATGATTGGTGGTCTCAGATTTAGGGCACGCAGTCTGCTTCTCAGGAGTGTTTTTGACAAAGCTAAGATGTGTTTAGGTCCTATACGCAAGGGACAAGAGCTCCACATGACTGTGTGCTGTTAAAAGGAAAAAGGGAGGGGTTGATGTACCTGGCCATGCTGTGTTTCCATGTTCCCACGGTCCTTTCTGTGCAGCAGCCAGCTCTTCCACCCCCTGTGCTTGGTTCCCTGCCTCCTGTGTACACCGACTGTACCGCCTCTGAAGTTATGGAAACAAAGCTTCTGCCTAAAACTGCAGTTTAAAGGTTGCTAAGAAGGCAGTTAGGATGGATGAGAGAGCACACAGGGAGTCTGAGGCTCTGTCAGCACATCCTAGTTAAGGTTTGAATGTCAACTTTGAGAAGTAGTTAGAAAATGAGACTTAAGACAAGGCATTGTCTGGTAAAAAAAAAATGTATCACAAGCTGCACCTGAAAGACAGGCAAGGAGCCAGACACACGTTTTCATGGTTCAAAAGAAAGAAAGAAAAAGGGGATAAAATAAAAACTTGGATCACCGTGAAATGCCGTCTGTTCTGGATATAATCAATAGCTAAAGAAGAATCCAGTTCAGGGTTGTCTCTCATATTTCAATCCCTGCTCTTCTGTGATCAATAAAAGTGAGCTGAAATCAAAGCGAGCCCTCTTTACTATTGTCTATTCAACGTTAGCAGACAAAGACTGAGGAGCCTTTGATCGGCCTGTCTGCAGGGCCCACAGCTAAACACAGACCCCATCCTCCCACTCCCACCCACCACCTCCAGGTGAGCAGTGTGTGTGTGTGTGCAAGCTTTCCAAAATGCTTTCTCTTTTGTTTTTTGTGCGCATACATGAGCACACGAACAAAAATAAAATAGTACCTTTTATAGGATTGGCAGAGAGGAGCTCCACAGCGAGGTCATGCTGTCAGCTGGCAGGTCATCACACGGGTTTCTGGCCACTGCATTAAACGTGTTTAACTGTTGGGGTTTGCTTTGCTGTGCGTCTCCATAATTTCTCCTGTTTTGTCCTCTCTCTGTTGCTCGTGTGTCTTCTTCGTTTTAATTCAGTGTTTCCTCTTTGGTTGTTTCCCATCATCATGATTGCTCTCTCTGATCCCGTCTCTTCCTCCTCAGCTTGTCTTAATTATTTCCCGTATTTTTCCATGTTAAGGCCCTTTAAGTAATGTCTTATGTATTTCATGAATTTCTTCTGTATCAAACATATTTTTGCTGTCCTAACACGTCGTCTTCCCTGTTTTTGGTTCTTCCTCTTTGTCACTTTCTTTTTTGTCCTAATGTTAGTTTTTCATCGTTTCCTCTCTGACCTTCTTCTATATTTTCTTTTCTGTCTTGTTTGTATTTTTTCTTTCTTATCCTGTCCTGTCGTTTCATTACCTACATTCAGGTTTTTGCTGTCCTGTGTTCTTCTTTTGCATTTTCTTTTTGTCATTGTGTTCCTGTTGTGTTTTGATGCCCCCTACTGATTTTATTTTTTATTAGTTATTTAGTTATTAGTGTTTTGTTTAATGATTTTGGATATTATTTTAATATTATTCCATATTTATACGTATATAGTTTTGGAGCACCGTGTGTGGTCTGATTGTTGTTTTATTCTGTGTTTTGAATCAGCAAAGCGTCCTGACGTTTGTTGGGTTGTTGTTCCTAATCACTTTGTTCAGTGTTTCATTTTGAATCGTAATGTTTCCACTTGCTGCTTTAGTGACTTTGTTACTCTTAAGTTTAACATGATTTATTCAGGTTCTGCCCAAACTTCAAAATAGATCATATGAACGGACGCACGGGGCGGCTGTTTCTTCTTTCATACCTTTTTTGTATTCCTAGTTACATTTATCTTACTTAGTTAGGTTGATAACTAAGTAACAATAATCTCATCATAAGGTTGTTGTACATATTAAATCAGATAAAATTAGTTTTAATCATTGCATCTGTTTGCAGCATTATAGCAAATACACACATTCATCATAAACTGAGCAAGGCAACAGCTAATGTAACTTAATGTCCTTACCTATCACACCATGAGCTGAACACGAACTTCTCGTATTCAAGTATCGTGTGACTGATGACTCAGCTGATACGACGTTATCACTCATCCTTTCAGATCTTCAGAGCTAGCTCCAGTCAGTTACCTGAGCATTAATGCAACAACAGCAGGTTGCATTAATGTCTAAGTCTGGTCCAAAGTGCTGGATTTACAGGTTTCTGCAAAAACCAAAAGAAAACCCAAAAGGACATTTTGAGTTTTTGAGTTTTGCTACAGGAGGCAAACAAATTTGTTAAAAACCAATTACTTTATTCAAGTTACCCTTATTATAATATGAGATTTCATTCAGTGACTAACGACCTTTTCACTGCATCTCAATGAACTTACTGAACCTGAACATTAGAGCTTGATAATAAGGTGTGAACTGTTATCATTGTCTAACCTGGAACCAAATGCAGAATCAGAGGCAGGGATGAAGCCATTGGTCATTGGCACGTTCAGTGGTCCAGGAATCTTTCTGTAACCTTCCCAAGACCTGTGCCTCAACACAATCCAGTCTCAGAGGTCTACAAACAATTCCTTGGACATGGTTTGGTTTGTGCTCTGACATGCTCTGTCAGCTGTGGATATAGACGGGTGTCAGACAGGTGTGTGCGTTTCCAAATCATGCCCAATCAACTGAACTTACCACAGGTAGACTCCAATCAAGTTGTAGAAACATCTGACAGATGATCAGTGGAAACAGGCTGGGCGTAAGCTATGAATACTTATTGTCATTATCCTAATGAGTGTCTGGTGTTTTTCCTTCTACTTTACCTTCTTCTCTTTGTGCCTCCATTTTTCTTGCTAAGACTCGGCTTCAACTCACCTGCAGTGCAATCAACCGGATGCTGCTCGCTCCTGTTAGAACTCACAGAGCCAGCCTGCAAACTCATTCCTTGGAAGCGTAACTACTCACCAGTCCCACCTGCTCGCTGTCACCTCTGGATCACTGGAACGATAAAGTCAGAACCTCACAAGCCCTGCTCTTTAGCCAGACGTTCGCTCGGCTACCCTCCTCGAAAACCTCTTGCCTTCAACCTGCGAGTAATCCCTTAACTATTAAACTCATTCTCACCTTCGGTCAACCTCGGCTCCTCTCTGGATTTATCCACCCTCTCCGTCTGTTTCAGTGTCTCCACGTCAGAGGACCTCCCAGCGTTCCCCATGTCTCCCATCTCATATCACTGTGTTCAGTAAAGCTTTGTTAAAATCTTCCTGTCGTTAAGTCTGCTTTGGGTCCAATCCCATGTACTGGCCTCCTGGCCACTTTGCACATGGTATATTTATTACTAAATTTGTTATTATGGGATATTGTATGCAGCATTTTAGAGCAAGGCTGTGTGATGAAATGCTGTGAAGACTTCCTGGATGCACAGTAACCAGATATAAGTGGAACCTTTTTTGGTGAAGCAGCTCCGATCCAGAGGGAAAAGGTTTTTGAAGGTCAGTGGATTTATAATTGGCAGAGGGTGACACAGTAATGAAAAAACGCAGCATGTATTTTATTTAGTGTGAGTGTAGCTGTTTGAGTTTCAGGGCTAATGAATTTTCTCAGACAGCAGCAGCGACTGTTCCTGCCTTACTGTGCAGCAGTGATGTGATTGTTTACATGTCTGATGTTCAGTTAGACTTGTTTTTAATGTCGACGTATCCAATACTCGTACCTCTCTCACTGTTTTTCTATTATTTAATGTTCCTATATTTTTAACGCTCACACTGGGTGACGGTGGTGACAGCCCTGCCTGTGGCTGTTTGCCTGTTCCAGTCCATCTTTGCATTTAACTCTTAATTAATACTCTTGTTTCTGATGTGTCACCAGAGGAAGAAGCGCTCCCGCTTCTCACCAGCATTCCTGCTCATTTGCCGCTTGTTTTCTAACTTGCTAATCTGCCACATTTCCATGTGAGCGTGTGTTCCTCTTCCATGCTTGTTTAATGGGCTGTCACCGAGAGAGAGCCAAATTAAAACGGTATTTTCTTTCACATCCACCTTTTGGAAAAGGTTAAAATGAGTGATGACTTGTCATAAAAATTCATTAACGAAAATAATTAAAAAGTCGCATCTTCAAAGCCAGGGGTCACTTTTTAATGTTTTAAAATCGAATAAATGCGGAAATATTTTTCAGATGCGTCAGAATTAATAGACGTCTGAACTTTGTAACATTGCAATGTCGTGTTGGGGTGTAAATCAGTGCAGAATAAGAATCATATGCATTTATGCAAGTGAACAAACATGAGCCTGGGAGGCTGTTTTGTGAATTTGTCTAAAGGCCAATATTAGCATATAGCGACAGGCAGGCAGAGTCCTGACTTCAAGTCGAAATCCCCGGTCCACATCAACTCTCTGGTGCCAATCACCCCACACCTGTGAAACATGAAGCGCACCCTTTAAACCCGGGTGAAAGGTGCCAACCTTCCAGCTCCAACTTTTTCCTGTGCCACGATACTCCAGTTTTGCGATTTCAAAACAAGAAAAAGAAAGGTGGAAGTAAGCAGATAAAGTTGGAGTTTAGTTTTCCTCTCTCCATATATGCCTAACCTTTAAGCTGAGCGCCCCCCGTGACGCCCGGATTCCTGATTAGCTTACAGTATACTCCCAAATCAGCATAATAAAGCGTGTGATGAGGCTGATGAGATCTAACAGCCTGCTCTTGTTTACCCCGCCGCAGCACCAGCTCCTTCTCTGCATGTATGTGTGTCTGACCCCGAGGCACCGAGTCACTTGATGCGTCTTGCATCTCTCTCTAACTCACATTTACACTTGCGCACGCACACACACACCCACACAACCCCCCCACTGGTAGAAATCCTAGCTGCACTGCCGTATCTCAGCGGAGGCCAGGAATTCACATCCCCTTTAGGCTAGTCCTGGGGTGCATTCACTCCACACACAGAAACAAACACGAGCCCATAAATACATGCATGTGCACATGTACACACAGACACGCACCGTATCTTAATGAGAGAAGGAGATGGTACTGTGAAGGCGACAGCCGAATGAAACCTACTCACCAAGGACTGACCTGTGGTTCAGGGGCGGCGGCGGCTCGGTGGGGAGCTCCTCTCCCAGCACTGATCAGAGGGCTGCACCGCCGAGGCTGCTCGCGCTGACGGCGCTGCAAATACCAACTGATTAAACGCCACTGTCGCCTCAGCTCAGCTGCTATATGGAAAGAAAGCTTCCTCTCTTTTATATTTTTTTCACTCACTGTTTGTTTGTCAGTCTCCTTTGTTTTCTTTGTCCTCTGCCGAGACAGCGGTGCCGGTGGATTGGAGCTGTGAGCGTGAGGGATTTGTGCGTAATTAGCTGAAACGCTCACCCGAGCGAGCACAGAAAGTTAAATTTTAAACTTTTTGAACTATACTTCTTTTCAGCGGTATTTCACTGACACTCTGCTTCCCTTCCGAGATCAAAACCTTGCTGCGTGGTAGAAATATATTTTATATGAGTCTTTGGAGTATGTGGACAGCAAAACAGTGCTGCCAACTTGCAAGTCCTATTAACAAGTTGTGCAAAGTTAAAACTGTGCAAAAAAGTAGTGCCTGTGAGAAAACGCGATTATAGTGATGAGTGACTGAATCCACTGACCGCTGTTTTTAAAGGTCTGATCCCAAAAAGTTGTGCTTTTAAAGCTGTTTTGATTCTACCGAATGAGCTGCATTCATGTTTAAACTGTCTGATTGTTTCTCTCGGGTGCCAAAAGTTCATTTTTTTAAATAAACCAGGTTCTGACTGCGATGCAGAGGTCAAGGACACTCGGTCTGGCCTGAATACCACGCCCCTCCATCCACAGCCAATTCACAGCTTTCTGGACCACAGAATTGTGACTCTGTGTGACCTTATAAGGTGTGGATTTGCCATTGTTGAACGTGGAGACATTCTGGCACAAATAAAGGGTTAGAAGACTCTGCCCATTATCTGTGCCCTCTGGCCTTATTGGGCAAGTCATCCAAGGATGGGCAGCGACTCTGCCAGCCTGGGGCCAGACTTTGCTGACTGCCAGCCTACTCGTGCCACATGGACTGCTTCAGCAAGCTGGTTCTTTTTTGAATTTGCTTTTTTGCTTTTTACAAACCGATTTAGATTTGCTGGAAAATAAATCACATTTTATTTCGATCAATTTATTTACAGAAAAGCTGTAAAATTCTGGAGCAGGGTGATAACAGTGAGACCAGCGTTCACTCAGTTGACCTCCACATGACAGCACTGAACCTCGAGCCCTCGCATGCCACAGTTTGGCCAGGGGCCTCTCTGGCCAGAGTCAACAGATCATGGAAAGGCTGGAATAAAGACAGGATGAGGGCAAACAAAGGAGGAAGCTCAGTGCTGTGCCCTTGAACAAATGAGAGATGGTCTAACAGACAATAGCCACCTTGCACTTTCAAGCCAAGTCAACTTTTCATTTATCTCCCACAGTTTTGTCTACTTTCTTTTTTTTACATTTTGAAAGTTATCCTGTCTCATTTCATAGTCACTGTCCACCTTTTGCCCCCACAGTGACAGCCAAAAAAGACGGGAATAACTCTATTAAAGAGAGAAACAGAGGCTGAGCGATGTCTCATCTCGGCCCACCGGCAGCAGAAGGAAAGAAAAACTAAGGAAGGAAAAGGCAAGGTAAGGAGAAGGGGCAACCGGGCAGGGGCAGCTCGCTGCAGCTCAGAGAAGGAAGGGCTGGCAGCACAAAGGATGGTTCTCCTTCTGTTTTTTTAGCTCCATTAATATCTGAGCTCCAGCCTGCATATATCCTCATTCATTATTCATGAACCAACCAGGAAAGAACACAAGCGGGGAGGAGGATGAGAACGCAAAGGCCAGAGATAGTTCCAATCAGCCCTGGTTTAAATGACACTGAGTGACAGAGCCTGGGGTTTTATGGCTGACTGTTCATATGAGACACTGCGCTCATGGTAGAAGGTCTGCGTTAATGACCAGCAGGACGTATTAGAGGAAGCACCACTCATAAATGCTAGCTACCACACTGAGCAGCAAATGAGCCCAAATTAACTTATTGTGGATCTACACGGAAGCGCTGTGTGAACACTGTGCATACTGAACTAACCTACACCTGAGCTACAGAGCAGCTCGATGCTTTATGTAGGTTTGCATAGACCCGGAGAGCCCTGAATGTACGGTGCTTGGCAAACTGTTCGGCTAACCTGAATATATATGTGTCTGAGGTACAAAGACTGTCACAGAAGCTTTAAAGGATTTCAACACGATATAAGATAAAACGCAAAAATATTTAATGCACCTGTAAACATCATATAGCTCACAAGGTCAGAACAATAAAGGCATACATTGGATTAATGGGTTCAGTGTTGGGGGTTAGAGTGCTGCTGGGAAACAAAGTGACATTTGTGGGATTTAATAGTAAAAACATAATAAAAATAGATATACTAATACAAGATCTAGATTGAGGCTCCTTACCTGGGCTTCGATGCTGAGCCAGAAATCTGCTGGAGCCACTCTTCCAGTTTCAGTATTACAGCTCCTCATGTTCCTGTTACAACTGTGGCCTTCTGCTCCTCATAAAGCATCACTATGTATCATTGGTCCCATGAGGCCTTAGCCCTGTTGTTCTCAGCGACCTCTGGTGGTGTCCAAAGGTGGGAAGTAATGAAGTACAATTACTTTGCTACTGTAGTTTTCAGGTGTCTGTACTTTTTACAAACTTTTTACATTTACATCTTCAAAACGGGCTCTTTACCTTTGGTTTAAGACATTTTAAGGGGAGTCACTGCAGGCCTTCAAACATCGAACCTGTTTCTGCCTAACACATGAAAAGTGTATCAGTCACCAGGGTTAGTGCATCGAACAACATAAAGAGGCCAAAGAGAGCCATTGCAGGGGGGGTGTGGTATGAAAAGAAAAAAAAAGAATGCTTGCATCATGGACAGGTTTTTGACGGGGTGCCCACACAAACGCAAAGCAGGAGATGAAGCATCGCTGATGTTTCCAAACCAACTTCCTTCCAAGCCAAAGACTAGAAAATATGGTGAAGCAAATCTTCCCTTTGGCTTCACCTGCACAAGTGCCGAGGTAGGTCTCTGCGACAGAATTAGTTTCCCCTGTGTCAGGAGCAGCGCTGGGCTCTCCAAATCACGGACAAACAGGATCCCACAGCTGTTTATGTTTTTGAACCCATTTTGCACAGAGAGGCATTTTTGAAAAATGTATTGACAGCAATGTTGAACATTATTACACAGGAAAAAACAACTACATGTAAAATAATCACAGCGTGACGCCTCTGCCTTTGTAAATGGAGGGACAGTAACTGCGTGTAAAACCTGCAGAAAGTCAGATTAACAGTATTTCGTCTCTATCTGCCGTTCTGCAATTCATCCCATATAAACAATAACGTGGTGCACAGCGTGACGTGAAAAAGGCACATACCTTTGACGTTGCGTGACGAACTCTGTATTCCTCGTCTTCACTTTAACGCAAAAAATGAGATTTTAAAAAATCTCAGTTTTCGGTGATTCGAAACGCCGTTTACGTGTGGACGAAACAGCTGCGTTTTCAAAAATACCCGTGTAGGTGCGGACGCAGCATAAAAGAGTTAGTAGTTTATTTTATTACCTGTAATTTACTGCAGTTTTCTTTTACTTGTTTAATTGTTTACTAAAGGTTTCAGGTGTGAAATAAACCGCAATGGAGTTTGAAAACAAGCTGGAGGATGAACGCTAACTTTTTTCCCCTCGATAAAAGTTAACGTGAAGGTTCCTGATGGTTAGGGACAAATGCAGTCGCATGGCAGGATGCTGTAAACGGACCAAACTTCAGTCAGGAGAACAACTGAGATAATCCATCCACAGTACGAGGTTAGTCATTAATATACTGCTGCATGGGCTGGGCTGTAGTTCTTTTTCCTGTTTAGGTGTGGAGAGAAATTCACCTTCTAATATGTCGGCAACAGAAAATAGATTTTAATAAAATTAATTAAATTTGTTTTAATTAAATTTAAAAAATGTAATTGAAAAAAATTGTAAAGTCCTTCTTATTCCATGTTCATATTCTGCATAACTGATTCAAGCTGAGTACATTAGAGTTCATTAGAATCAAAATCTAGACTGAAATTAAGTTTGCATTCACGTGCACTAATACAATTTTATTGCATTAACATAGCACAAGGTTTTTTTGCACAAAGGTCCTCAAGTGTACCTTTTTTTGCTTTAATTGAGTAAAAAAGTTAAATCAGAACTTCAGATTTAACAGAGTATTTTTAACATAAGTATATAAACTTCTACTTAAGTACATAATCTTGCCACCTCTGGTGGTGTCTACCATCGGGACCTGGGGACTTCTAATCCATATGTGGCACTATCCCATCCACTTGGTTGTTCTTGTTAGTGTCTCTGGAGCACCTTTGCACAGTTTGTAACTGCAAACTGAAGCTTCAGTGGATTTGGTGCTCAGGGCCTGTTCTTGTGCTGCCATGATCAGTGCCTCTACTGTCCCTTAAGGCGGCCTTTTCTAGCCACTGATAGGATTTCTTAATGTGAGCCTCTTCCTCTGTTGATGGTGCATCCCATGCAGCGGCTTGGTCTTCCATGAGCAGTCTGAACTGTGGCTCTGACACTCATTAATCCTCGCCCTCCCTCTTTCTGTTGCTCATAGAGCCTCGGGGTGTTGGACTTCAGGTGGAGACCCCCGTGCACTGGGAGGTGTTTTCATGTCTTGACATCAGTGATATCTATCTCTTCCTACATTCATCTTATTATTCCAGCTTGGTAAGGCCAGTAGGGCGTATGTATTGGTGGCGTGGATCTTATTCCTACTGTTGAGCTGGATTGTCAGCGTCTGTTGTACCTGCAATAGCTATTTGGCTGTGGCTGATCTTTGTGCACCTTTATCATAGTTCCCATTGGTCCGTTGGATACCCAGGTAATTGTTGTATCCTGTATGTCTGCTACTCTACCTTCAGGCAGTTCCACTACTTTAGTCCGGATCATCTTCCCTCTCTTTGCCACATGTATCCAACTAGCATCCCAGTTTCCTGTTATAGTCCTTAGTCGGGTAGATCAGTGAGTTGATGTGTCCTGTCTTTAGCGGTCCCTTTGAGTTTCTGGTGAATATTGTTAATGCACTAGTTATTAATAGCAGCGCATTAATAGCTAGATTCTGTCAATCACTCCAGTATTCAGGGCATTGCTTTATACACTGATGTATAACTCAAGTGTGCCTGAGCTTCGAGGTCCCACCTGACTGGAAGATGTTCTCCTTCAGGATTTTGCCAGCAGAGAGCCAAATCCGTGGTTCCATCAATAACAGCAAGTCGTCCAGTCCAGTCGTCCTGAAGCAGTAAAACAGTCCCAGACCGTCACACTATTATATTTTCCCAAACATCTTGGGGAGAAATGTGAGATAAGCCTTGTTGTTTCATTCAGTCAGCAGTCACTTTCACCATGAGCTCTCCATGGATGCCATTTTCTTATTGTTGTTCTTATTGTCGCTTTCCAATTGTTGAACCATGAACTCTGACTTTAGGCAAGCGAGGCCAACAGTTATTTAGATGTTGTTCTTCGTTCTTTTATGACCTCCTGGAAGAGTCAGATGGTTCATCAGTGTTCTGAGTTTTCTCCAGTTGTGGATGACGGTTCTCACCGTGGTTCAATGCAGTCAAAGCCTCAAACGTGGCTTTTTAACCCAGCTTAGACTGTAATGTCCCTACTTTACTTTGTCAGGCTCTAGTTAAGTGAGTTGGTCCTGGTGACGCCGGATCACTGTGTCCCTGTATTCTTCATGAAACTTCAAACCGTCTCCATCATTATTCATTTCCTGCTGTTAATATTAATGCAATTTCCTTCTGCCTCTGTGGGCTCAAACATACGTGAGTAGAACTGGATGTGGTGCTTCGTCACATCAGTGATGCTGCTGTCCCTCAGGGTCTGATGTCACTTTAAAAATGCCACATGCCTGCCAGGATCATTGTACCGAGATTAGCGAACAAAAATGAAAACAAGCCTTCAATGAATTTGTTACAGTGAAAGAGAATTTTTAAGCAGAATGTACAGTAAGCATTTTGCAAAAGACTCAAAAATATTTTATCATCTCATGGGGCATCTGGTGTGTGTGTGTGTGTGTGTGTGTGTGTGTGTGTGTGTGTGTGTGTGTGTGTGTGTGTGTGTGTTTTCCTCAGAAATGGTAATGCCCTTAACCCCAATGCAGGGGAGACTTAACAGTTGGTATTGACTTTGTGAACATATACCACTGAGGATTCAGACTATTCAATTCTATTTCAACTGAGGGCTGCAGACGAAGAGGGAGGAAGTCCCAAGGCGCCGTGTTGCTCACATACAAACACACACACGCGTGCACAAGCACACACCCATACACACACTCAGACTGCGAGTTGAATCTGTTATTCTCCAGTGATATCGACTCAGTCGGATTTTAACCCCTCTCTGCCGTACAGAGACAAATGCTCTCAACATAACAAAGGCTTTGTGTGTGTGTGTGTGTGTGTGTGTGTGTGTGTGTGTGTGTGTGTGTGTGTGTGTGTGTGTGTGAGTGTGAGTGTGCTTTTTGCATTGCTGTTTCAGATGTGTAGCCTTTTGAATAATCACCACACAGGGGAGTACAAATGCCACTTCCATCAATGCAAATCAAAATAAAACAATGATTTATGTTTGCATGCACTTTTTTACTTCATTTTTGCCCTGAAATCAGTTTTTAATGTGACAAATTGATGCTTTGGGAAATATGATTTCTGATAGAGCTGGCTCAGTGAGAGGATGGATGTCACTGCTGAATATGTCCTTTAAATGTGGAAAATTAGAGCATCCAGTTAGCCTAAGCGAAAACAGCTAACTCGACTGTTCAGCAGAAAGAAAACGGCATTGAGTACTAACTAACTTACAAAGAATAAAACCACCGAGAGGGATGGAGACAAGAACATCCTCAAGTTTCTGTTGGTTCCCTGCTAACTGCTCTCTAAGGCTACCTCCTCGCGTACTCGGGTATTTTTGAAAACAGAGATTTTCCGTTTCGCGTTTTTTTGAAATCCCGTCCACACGTGCAGTTTTGTCATCGCTAAAATGAAATGTTGGCCAATCAGAAGTCTAGAAGCCTGGGAGGGAAACAGGGTTTTTGTCCCCTCACAAAACATTAAGTACTTCTGAAACGTTTTTGTTTTTCTGGAAAGGCAGATAATTTGTGTTATTTTTCAAGTGCCTTCATCATTTCACATGTTAATAACAAAAGACAGCATTTTGTTGTTGTGTAGACTCACAACTTAGGAATGAACAAAATGCATACAGCATACATAAATTAATATTTTTTAATTAAATTTATTCAAAACTGACGTTGAGATTTGGGCCCAAAAGCATAGAAAAATCTGCGTTTTCAAAAACCCGTGTACGTGTGGATGCAGCCTAAGAAATCGACAGTAACTATAACCACAAGCTGTCCTCTCTGCATACAGGGAAATATGAGATTGTATGATTGTATGGTTAGTTAGCAGTGGCTAAATTTCCAGAGTAAAATAGTCATAGTGCTTCTACGGTGTATTTCTACAATGCAATGACACACGCATTTACTTCTAAGGCCTCCTTGGCCATTCTTTGCATATCTTTGCTCTTCTCTGTGCTCTGGGAGCACTTTGCGGTTTTCTGTCCTCCACCATTTGTCAGCTTCTGGCCTGTTCCTCCCACCCACGCTCTCTGAGGATTGTGTCCACTCAGCCACACATCCTACACCCCCTTCAACAACCCACCCACCCACATCATTTATACATGTGAGCATTAGGACTTGTCACAGCCTTTCAGTCAGGGCAATTTATCAGTCCAGGCCATAGATCCTCATTAAACGGGTGAATCCCCAGTCCCTGACACTTGGGCCATCACATGTCCACTCTGCCATCTTACCACTACTGACCATTTGTCCAATCCAACTGGACAGATAGTGGAGAGATCCCTGGATTGTTTGCCTCTCAGGATGCTAGACTGGGATTTCACACTGCTGTTGTATTACACTGTAAAACGTTCACGTTAAAGTTCTAGAAAATTACGCAGTTTGTTCAAGAAAAAAATAAATCCTACACGGAAAAGCAATTATGTGCCGCGTGGTCATGACTGTGCCTCTGCTTACTGTATCTTGACTGGATGACGGGCTAATCAGTCGAGCCGGTGGTCAAACGCGGTCAGGAGATAGCCGTCTCTGTGTGGTCACTAGATAAGAGACACGGATCCTTAAAGGCCGGGCTAGCTGCCTCGTTAGTGCTGGGTCAGTGAACTGCCGTCCAGATTTCTAAATGGCCACTCAAAGCCGAGAACTGGATTTGTACGGATGTGTGTGCGTGAGAACGATGTTACTGCCGACTCCCTGGACTTTCTCACTGAAGGGTGCTGTGTTTACTGCAGTTAGCCGAGTCCCTTCAGGATGTCTTCACAGGGGAGAAGTGTTTAATAGGGATGTTTGTATTCCTGCACTGTTGCTGATTTGAGATTAGAGTTGTTGAGCTGGGGATATGCACACACACACCATCCTGAGGGGCTTTGTTGCAATATTAAGGCGGGTAAGTATCAGCCGCATATAGTATTTAGGGGGTCTCATCCAGCCCCTTGACCCTGTGTCTGTCTGTGTACATGCTCACATTCACACAAACACAGACATCCAGCTCCTGACCCCCACAACAGAGAGGCAGTGAGGTCTGCACTGCGCTGCTGCCTGATTGACTGGCAGTTCGTATGTGCGTGCAGAGAGATGCAGGCAGTGTGTACAGTAGTGTAGGTGTGTGTGCTGCAGAGGCCCAGACCAGCAGCAGGAAGCAGGATCTCCTGGGATGGCCGCGTGTTGGGTCGGGAAAAGAGGAAAACAAGAATGGAGGAAGGGAAGAGGGGTAGGAGACATGGAAGACATGACTCCATTGGTGTGTTCCTGCGTGCACGCACACGCGTGTGCAAAATGTAAAAAATGGATGCATCCTCCACCTCCTTCTGTTTCGGCTATTTGTTCGGCATATGGGAATCTCCTGCACAAACCTATAGGATAATAGCCTATGCATGCGTGTGAGGGAATCTGCAGCAGATTTTGATTTATACACATATCGTACATATATTTTTGATACTATACATCAACATTTAATGGCAGCAGAAGGGTGGGAGCCTGCACATTTTTCCACCTCCTTTTCAATGCACCAGATCTGTCACCGCACGGGGGGTAGAGAGAATGTCATGGAGGAGGTATGTCTTTCTTCAACGTATCCATCCACATAGTATTTTAATTGGGTTTTCGCTCCCTCACAGAAAGAAAGGAGGTAACAGAGGTGAGAGGAGGGATGAATCATGAAGGCATGGAGGGGGAGAAAATGTGCTTCTCCGGGTTTCCATCTTCACCTCGCCAGCTATGCCATCTCATCACCGAGGCCCTCACAGCACAGACACACTCGTTCGTGCACCTGCACCTCCACCAGCCCGTATTGTTTGCTGCCGTAACGTGTTTGTATTGAACCGTATCGAACAATGGTGCAGCTGACATTCCTTCTGTGTTGGATAAGGCCGCTTCATAGAGACAAAATAATGCTGCTAAACCTGCCATGTCTCCCGGAGACGGTCAAACGTTCCTTCAGCAATGGACGAACTGATTGAGGCTCAGAAGTGGGATGGAGAATGCGTGCAGAAAGAGAGAGTAGATGTGTTTGTGGGTGTGTGTGTGCGAGTATAAATATGGGAGTGTGTGTGCGTGTGTTGTATGTTGATAGTTGATGTACAGGCCTGGAGGGCAAACGCTCTAGGCTGCTCTCGTTAAGAACCTGTCAGTCATCGGCAGAGAGGAACCAAAAGGAGTCCAAATCGCAACACTGAGCGGGTGTGTATGTGTGCGTACACATGTTTGTGTGTGTATAAAATGCATTCAGCCACTTGGCTATTCCCAAAAACAAGTCAGAAGAGAGATATGTGTGAAAGGGAACGGCTGTGCCGCAACGTGAAGCCACACTGCCCTCCAGTGGTTTTCTGTTGCTTCACCACAGAAAACCAGCGTGCTGTGAAACTGTGGAGGCTCGAGTGACAAAACACTAAGCCTGCTACCAATTTACTGTAGAGATTCGAAAACTAGACGAAATGCAAAATACTTTTCTTGAAAGTGAACGTATCGTTACAAGTGGAAGTACTCGGTGTTTGCATAAATAAATGTCGTAGTGCTACAGTGCGCACAGAGCGCAGCAGAGAGCCGAGACAGGAAGGAGAAAGGGGAAGTGTAAAAAGAGGTTCTGACAGCGATCGTTCAGCACAGTCCTTCAAACAAGCGTGTCTCCATTTCGGTGTCTTACGTGGGAAAATATGTGAAAAGAAACAAAGGACGTTTGTTTCTTTTGGATCCGGTGAAACACTGATGAGAACTGAGAGTACAAGTTTCTAAGTTCACGTGTTGATGTGTGAGCAGGTCTTGTTGTGCTCTAATGGCTCATGCTAACGTGAAATGGTGTCAGTGTGTATTTTAAGTCCAAAGCCGGATATCCAGAGCTCTGGGCTGTAGTAACCACCTACATGGTGCGCAGCTTTTAGCGCTAGATGCTTTTAAGAGCACACCTATCAATGCAAATAGCACAGCACGCCAAGTTTACCGCAAGTGTTTTATAATAAGTTTAGACCTTTTGTAATAAAGACAGAGTCAATCTTCTTCCCTCAACTCAACTGCTTTTCTTATTTGTACTTGCTCAGAATCTGACGGTGAAACAAAAAATAAATCTATTTAATCAGGTTTCCTGAAAACTTGTATCTTTATGAAAAGAAACCAAGACTGCCAATAGATATATTTTTATTAGTTTGCTTGCTTCCATTGTGTTGTTTCCATTGTGGCTGGAATCTTTGTCAACCATCTAAAAATAATAAAGTCTTCAAAACAACAGGAAGATGTTCAAAAGCCCAAATTAAAAAAAAAATGCATCATCTGAAACCCTTAACCCACAAAGTGTAGGTGCAGGGTGCAAAGAGTAGAGAAGAAGCTGCATGCATCTATCTGGGTGTAGCACATGCACAGGCATGCACACGCATCGCTAGCAATCCATTTTTATCTCACCTCCCTGTGGTCACAGCTGTGACTGCACAGAGGAACTAACGGCGCACATTTCAGTAGATAGTTTGTGTCCTAGCACCGCTATAATATGTTCACTGCCATCGTCTCGCCCCTCAGACCTTTAGAGAGCAGAGGGAGGAGAGGAGAATAAGGAAGATGAAACTTTGATGCAACAACCCAAAATTGCAGAAGAAATTGGGGAAGCTGTGGCACGGCTTCTCATTCAAACCCCGCCCCCTCTTCCTCGTCCCCTACTTAAACATTCAGACCTTAAAATAGAGGCCTGAGATAGTTTTACTGTTAACGCTGTGAATTATGTTAATTCCTGCTGTGTAGTAGCTGGAAATAATAATAATGGATTGGATTTATATAGCGCTTTTCAAGGCACCCAAAGCGCTTTACAATACCACTATTCATTCACTCTCACATTCATACACTGGTGGAGGCAGCTACAGTTGTAGCCACAGCTGCCCTGGGGCAGACTGTGGCCAACACCAGTAGGCAAGTAGGGTAAAGTGTCTTGCCCAAGGACACAACAACCAGGACAGAGAGCCCAGGGATCGAACCGGCGACCTTCCGGTTACAGATGCGATTCCCTAACCCCCTGAGCCACAGTCGCACTAAAATCTATCTGACCTCAGTCTTCCTATGACTTTTACATTTGCTGACTGATAACAGTTGTACAATAAAACAGATCTTCTCTCTTTTTTTAACGTGCTTCACGTCAGGAATGTACCCCGTCTGAGGTGAGATCAGTATTTCCCCCTGAAATCTTACCAAACAAAGGAAGTTCTGTCGAGTGGGAGGAAAGACGACATATTGTTTCCCTTCACCTTTCAGCCTCACAAGTTTCTGACTGATGGATGTGAAACAGGGAGCCACTAAATAAAAGTAAACCAGGGGTTGGTAAAGTTTAGAGGAAATCACAGTTTGAGTAAGATCTTAATAAACGTGGTTTAGTTTAACCTTTGGATGTTAGTTTGAAAACTGAACTGATTCCACAGCTTTTCACCAAAGAAAGAAAGAAAATGGTGTGTGATAGTTTTTGGAGTATTATGAACAAAGTGTAGTGCAAATAATAATAAGTGTTACTATGTATGGTAAACCTTATTATCATGCACCTTATCAAAGGCCACATGTGACTGTTGTTCATCCAGTCACCTCCTGAAAAGAGGAAAGTTCGTCACCAATTAAAAGCACAATGAGAGCTCTAAGATGAGGTGCTGGTAAACTTACGGTGCAGTATAAAAGTATTTTAATGGGAAGTTTGTGCTGACTGTAAGAAAATGTCTGTCTGTGATTTTTTGGTTTGTGGACTTTAAGCCTCAGTCTTTGCATTTTGGGTTTCTTGGTTATTTGAAACTACACGTACTGACAGGAGTGAGAACGCAGGGACACTGTGCTCTAATATGCCAGTGACTGTCAGTCACACAGTAACCACATCCTAAAGCATATTTATGTTAGAGCTTCGAATTGTCTCCACAGTTTAACAATTCAATGTTATTTATACAGCACCAAAGCACACAGGATGGAACAGGTTTTACTGCCATTCTAGTGCTTTAATCCAGCGCACGCACACACACACACACACACACACACACACACACACACACACACACACACACACCAGATGCCCCATGAGATGATAAAATATTTTTGAGTCTTTTGCAAAATGCTTACTGTACATTCTGCTTAAAAATTCTCTTTCACTGTAACAAATTCATTGAAGGCTTGTTTTCATTTTTGTTCACTAATCTCGGTACAATGATCCTGGCAGGCATGTGGCATTTTTAAAGTGACATCAGACCCTGAGGGACAGCAGCATCACTGATGTGACAAAGCACCACATCCAGTTCTACTCACGTATGTTTGAGCCCACAGAGGCAGAAGGAAATTGCATTAATATTAACAGCAGGAAATGAATAATGATGGAGAAGGTTTGAAGTTTCATGAAGAATACAGGGACACAGTGATCCGGCGTCACCAGGACCAACTCACTTAACTAGAGCCTGACAAAGTAAAGTAGGGACATTACAGTCTAAGCTGGGTTAAAAAGCCACGTTTGAGGCTTTGACTGCATTGAACCACGGTGAGAACCGTCATCCACAACTGGAGAAAACTCAGAACACTGATGAACCATCTGACTCTTCCAGGAGGTCATAAAAGAACGAAGAACAACATCTAAATAACTGTTGGCCTCGCTTGCCTAAAGTATGTTTTCAGGCCCCTCTTCTGTGGAACCAGCTTCCAGTTTGGATTCAGGAGACAGACACTATCTCTACTTTCAAGATTAGGCTTCAAACTTTCCTTTTTGCTAAAGCATATAGTTAGGGCTGGACCAGGTGACCCTGAATCCTCCCTTAGTTATGCTGCAATAGACGTAGGCTGCCGGGGATTCCCATGATGCACTGGGTGTTTCATCATCACTCACTATGTGTTAACAGACCTCTCTGCATGAATCATATCTGTTATTAATCTCTGTCTCTCTTCCACAGCATGTCTTTATCCTGTCTTACTTCTCTCACTCCAACCAATCACAGCAGATGGCCCCGCCCCTCCCTGAGCCTGGTTCTGCTGGAGGTTTCTTCCTGTTAAAAGGGAGTTTTTCCTTCCCACTGTCGCCAAAGTGCTTGCTCATAGGGGGTCATATGATTGTTGGGTTTTCTCTGTATGTATTATTGTAGGGTCTATCTTACAATATAAAGCATTTTGAGGCGACTGTGATATTGTGATATAAAACCTGAAGCCTCCGTTGTACATAAACTGAGGGTTAATTTTCTTTACTGTAGTATAGTGTGCTTCTTCCTTTAACTATAGTTTCAATGACAGCTGAGCTTGTCGACATTTAGAAACAATCATCCCAAAACCACAACTTTGTCCTGCGCGTGCAAGAGCGATTAGTGCTGAATAATGAAAATGTCAAAAATGATTAATAGTCTGCATTAAGATGCAAAATAAAGCCACGAGTCAAATGATTGGATACCAATCTCTAAATATGTATATAAGCATCAGAAAGCACTGCACTAATCGAAAAGAAGTTGGTCATTTAGAATAAATGCTTTCAGATTGTTGAAGTAATTCGTGAGAAAGCAGGAAATTGTGGAAGTTGGTGTTATTTTTTGATGCTTCTGATAAAATGCTTTGTGCAGTGCAAAGATGAGGCAGAGGTCTTTGTTTCTTTCTTTCGTCGAGGTGTCATGAAAGCACATACACTGTAGGTTTTGGTCAGGTTTGGCTGATGAGGGGACTTAATAAAGTCCATCAGTGTGTGAAAGGTTCCAGTTGATTCCAAAGTAAAATACTCGTGGTTTTAATCAGCCTCGTACCAAAAGGAGGTCTGAGGCTTTCACAAGCGGACATGGCTGTTTGCTGACTCCACTGACTGAGACGTTTCTCAGACCATGTGACTTCTGTTTTCAATTTGTGGTTAGTTGGTTTTTTTTTTAGAAATAGCAGTGAGAAACCCAAGTGGGCAGCGTAGCAGTGTGTCATTTTTATGGTGTGACTCACTTCAAAGAAAAGCTTTCATTTAGTATGCCAATGTGTGTGATGGATAAAAAGAAGTAAAGCAGTTCTACCTTGAAGTCTTACTGCAGTCATGTGTGTTGTTATATATTTCATACAAAGGTTCATAGCAAACAACAGTGTGGTACGGCTTCTGTTCTCTTCTCACCCAGAATGAGGATAAAACTTTTACACAGATCTCTGTTACGTTTGTGTGAGACAGGATGATTAGTTACTTTAAATAAAGAAGTAATTGTATTGAATTCCTTTTTTAAAAGGTCAGTTCAGGCCATAAACTTACGTTCGTAGTACCCACACCTTCAGTTCTTCTTCTTTTGGATGCTCCCTTTAGGAGGTTGGACAATGGATCATATTCCTCCAACGTATCTTTAAGAATAGGGTGGAGTACAAGGAGACAAAGGGCTGACAGATGCTAAAGTTCGTGTTCACTGCAGCCATTTCCAATCTTTTTTTGCTAAACCATCTGTACGTCTGTATTTTCTCTCATTTTTCTCTCCTTAACACCGTCTCTACCCAGCTCGTCCCCATCACTTACCTACATGTCCAGTAAAGTGTGCTGCACTATGCCACGTTTTGGGCCTCCTCTCACGTTTGTCCTGTGTCATTTAAGCTCTTTGTGTCTGGTTTCTGATACCATGTTGTGTTAGATTGAGTTATTCTTTGGATCCTGCATTTGGGTCCCCTGTTCTCAGGGGTCCCAATACTGTAAAGGTTTACAGTATTGAATACGCTGTTAAACAGGCATGAGCATTAAACCATAAACAGCAATTTTGCACATACAAGTGCCAACATCTCTATTTAAATGTCTTTCATGCTCGCTGCTACTTTCTTTCGCTTCCTCTTTCTTCTACTCCTTTGCCTCTCTCTTTTAATTTCACCTTCTATCTGCTGAGCTTGTGGTTAAAAAATCCTCCTGAAGGTGGGCCCAGTTCCATTTCCTATTGGATTCCTAGCTGACACGTTTGTTCCTCATTAACCGTTTAACTGCAGTGTGTAAAGACCTGGTTATCTGTCTACTTTCTGCAAAGCTGTTCCAGCACTTTAAACGGTGGTACGTCAGGCCTGTTCATCAGTGTGCTCCTTGCACTCGTCTGTGATCAGTACAACTGAAAGTGCGAATGCAAGAGCAGCTGACCTCAGAGATCATGATCAAGCTAGAAATTCATGGCTTATTACCAAGAAGTACCCTCTGAGGGGCTACTAGAAGATGTGGATGCAGCATTAAAAAAAATCCCTACTGGTACATCACCGAGACTAATCAGCTGATCTACACCACGGCAGCTATGATCACTGAGATGCTACAAGGTCAACAGCCACAAGGAGCAATACCCTCCATGGAGAAGAAGACTATAGGCGAAGATCAAGGCAGTGCAGAGGGAAGGTAGCAAATATAGGAGCTGCAGACAGGTGGGATGAAGGAAGGGAAAGAACAAACCTCAGAGGCTAGCAGCTCTAACAGCAGACCACAGCAATCTCCAGTAACCATCACAGTGGCAGATACCCAAGAAAGGGTCTCAGTATGAAGAGTTGGACAGCACCAGACCCCGACATGGTTCACGCCTACTGGCTGAAGAAGCTGACTGCACTCCACGAGCATCTGGCAGCACAAATGAACCCAATGCTAAATGATGAGAGACACCCAAAATGCCTAAAATCAGGCAAAATCAGTCCGGTCCCATCCAACTACTAATAACCTGCCTCAGCACCACATGGAAGCTCCTGTCAGGCATCATAGGGGCTAAGATGATGGGGCACATGGCTCAATACAGAAAGGGATTGGCAGGAACACCAGCTACTGGTTAATAGAGCAGTCACCCAAGACTGCAAGACCAGGCTCACCAACCTGTGGACCACCTGGAATGACTATAAGAAAGCCTATGTGTCATGCACCGCAGTGCACGCACACAAGCGGGATCCAACAGCAGCCTCAATATGTCAAATGCGAGCAAGAAACAGTTTATTGCTTTAACAAAAGGTGACCCGGAACAACCAAGGAAGCAAAACGAGGAACTGAAGAAAAACCGGGAAGATAAACGACACAGGGAAGCCATAATCGGGACCGTGGGAGATGCAACAGAAAGGGGAGAAAATACTAGTGAGCCGGGAAATAGAAAGACACAACAAGACAGGGCTTTACTAATTGGCTTACGATCAGAGCGGGACAGTGGGACTCGGAAGGGGGGGAGGTGTGTCCGTGGTAAGCGAATCCGAGGAGGCAGGGATGAGGACAGACTGAGTGATCCGAGCAGGCAGGTGGCAGACACAAACGCTGGATCGTAACCTAGGCACACGAAGGCAGAATTAACGTAGTTCAAGTGACACATATGTACAAAGCTTTTGTGGGAAGCCTAGTTACCACTGAGGGGTGACTAACAGACTGGTGTGGAGCATCCGTCAGCGCAGGGTTACAGAGTCCTCCAGGTAATTGCCCAGAATGGAAAGCAGGTGTGCAGGTGATGGCCCAGCTCGGGGGTGTGGCCACCAGGGCATCCCACACACTCCTCAGACATAGGGCCACGGACCATGGCACTATGACTTGATGCCCCACACATGGATCCTAGAATGCCTACAACTGTACAAGATCAACTATGAGCTTCCATCAGAAATTCAGTGGGGATGTGAGACAATCTGAGACTATTCAGCACATAACAGCAGGGTACAAGATGCTAGCAGGCAACATCTGTATGGCCTGTAAGTCCTGAGGTCAAAATAGGACACGCCCCCTATGGTGGTTGAGAATGACTGAACTTAGATCTTGTCTGTCTGTATGTTAGATTTCCACATACAGAAGGACAAACAGGCTAACCAACCAGACACAGTCGTGGTGGACAAGCAGAGGCAGAGCTTCGTACTGATAGATGTAGCTATATGAGCAAAAGCACCATCAGGTAAAAGGAACAAGAGAAGTTCGAAGTACAAAGGGTGAGAGACGAGATCAGGATGATGCGGCGAATGAAGGCAACAGTTTCGTGTGGGGCACTGACCCCCAAGCTGAGCGAGTAGCTTTAGCAGATCCCAGGAACGAAACCCAAGATCTCTGTCCAGAACAGCAAAGATCCTGCGCAGCACCTCCGAGCTGCTGTTAGAGGACCTGAGCTTGGAGGATAAAGACCTGTAAGCACACGGGCACGTGGGGAAATTTTAAATATGATTGTGTGATCAAAAAATAAAAGGAGCACTTTGAAAACACATCAGACTTCAATGGGAAATAAAAATCCTGCTGGGTACATATTCTGATGTGGATGTGTGTGGAATGATTTGATGTAACGACACCCTGAAAATTTAAAGTGAAAAAAGGACCGCGAGGACCGTAAACGTGCTTCAATGCTGTGTGTGTCACGAGTGACCGTTAGAGTGACTTTGGCTTTGCTTCGTTTTTTTTAACTGCCAGATTTTGCTACTTGGTGTCAGACAGCTCTCACACCAAACCTAAATGTGAGTGCATGAATGCACTTTCACCTGTTAGAGCTGACGGGACCAAGAACTGAGAGGTGAAATCAAGCTACAGGAACTTATTTTAAGAATTTACAATGAAGTCCTGTGATTTTGTTCGTTTCTCCACAGGCCCTGTTTTCTTTCTGTCTATTTTATTTCTGATGACGAGTTAATGGTTTTATGGTTTTCACAGTGCAGTGTGAAGCCAGCGGGTTTTTTTTATTTGAAATATTTTAACTTGCAGAAAAAACATCTTTGTCTTTATTTGCATTGCCTGGTGGAAGTTCCTGTCAGTGTGGCTCCTTTCCCCAATGCTCAGCTACATCTCGAGAAGCTCGTGTCTCTGGACTCCAGCTGCAGCTGCTGCCTCGTTACACTCTGCTGCTGAGCTGTCCCTCTGACATACTAATGTCTGAACTTGTCCATCGTTTTCACTCCCAATGAAAATATTAACATCTTCAGCCTTCCTCCTCCTCCTCTCTCCAATGCATACCTCCAGCCTTCCAGGCTCTTTTCCACCTGCCTCAGTGGCAGCTGTTGCCGACTTGTTAACCCTGACTAAAACACAAGTTTGTTATGTAACATTTATGTCACATTACAAAATGCTTCGGGCCTTCCTGTCGTGGATACTGACGGTCAGGAGGCTGTAATTCTTTGGACTGTTCCGCTGTCCTATTATTAAAACCACTGTTGCAAGAAAACCATGTTACATGTAACCATGTCACTAGTTGGTCAATAGATGGTAAAGGTAGCCAGACGACTTCTTCTTTCTCTTTTCATAATGATAACAATCTAACTTTGATACAATATTTAAGAAACCCAAGTTTTCAGTGGTTTCTCAGGAGGAACTGTTCACTTTTTAAACAACAAAACTTTTCTTACTAAATTTAACAGACTGCACATACTTTAAAGATCATATTTAAATTATATCTTGTGATAAAATAATTTAATCCGATTTTGCGATCGTTTCGCTCTGAAAGGCTCGAGTGCTGACAGCATTTTAAGCAGTTAAATGTGATTAAAAGTATTTTTCTGTCTGGCGAGGGAGGGGGGAGGGCGTACACGTGAACACGAGCAACATTCACAGGTTTCATCGTGGTACATTATGTTCTTCATTTCTAAATACAGTGTCTATCTAATGAATGACATGCGGTTACGCTGGTTACATTTCTGTGTAGCTACTAACAGCAACACTGCGCTCCTCATGCAGTCTTGCAGTGACACATTTTATTTGTAACAACAGCTTCAATTTGATTACATGAACATTGGGCTGTTTGCTTAAGAGTCACTTCCTGATTACAAGAATCTGCACTGTGAGAAGTGGAAACAGCCAAATGCATGTGTTTCATTTGTCTAGGAGGAAATCCATATTTAGATTTTTTACAAAAAAGCTGATGTCTTTGTCGGAAACAATGTTTCTGCCGGGTTTGTGAAGTCAAACTAATTTCCACCGAATGTTTCAGAGTGAAAGAAAGAAGAAACTTTCTCTTCTTCAAAATGACTGAAAACATTAAGGAGATCATGTGACGATGACTGCTGCTCTTTTTTAAATAGACTATATATAACTGTGTGATTCATATCAGCTTGTCACGCCATGCAAAGTGTGCTGTGTAAGTTTAAGTAAAAGGTTTTATCAGCTCAGTACGACCGTCTCAGCACAAAGAAGGCTCTGCTTAGTTCCCTGCATTATTTCATATAAGAGCATGAAAAGCTGACTGTGTTTCATCCATTTTTACATCAGCTCCCCCCCCCCAGTGTGTGAGTCTCCCCGGAGAGTTTTCGACTCCCCTCCTTCCTCTTTTATCCCCTATTTTCTTGTGTATGTAAACAGAAGTAAAGCATTTTAGGGCTCCGAGGCAAAGCGTGGTGATCAAACACCATCCTCGATCAATGACTTTGAAGAGATCTAACGCCTCTTATAAATGTCGTTCACGCGAGATGAACTGCAGCAATGAAGAAATTCATTTCTGGAGCCAATGGCCGTGTGTTTTCTGTCTTTAGAAGGAGAGAAGAAGAAAAAAGAGAACAGAGTTTAACAAAGGAAAGACTGCCTCTGGTTTCTTGCACGTTGCAGTGATATGTTCTTGTTAGCTTTGACTGCACGGACGAGCTGTCGTGGGCCTGCAGGGGAGGAGTCAGTGAAAAAGACGAGGTGCTCTAAGAAGTTTCACAACTCTCTGTCTCGCGTCTCACAAGCAAAGTTGCTGAAGTTTAACAAGAATAAAACAGAAATTACTCGGGCCTGAAACTTTAACCTGGAGGCTTCGCCGTGCTCTCATCAGTCTCATCATCCATTTGTGTGCCTCGTGTTATTTGAGCCTAATATGTCAGACGCGACCCTAAAACTGAAATCTTGACCGTATTGGCAGCTATCAGCCTCCTTTTTCAAAGGTCAGAGCGATTTCACCCTTCATCAAATTCAAGTGAACATTAGACGAGCGAAGGCTTCCTGTTCTTAGTGGCGTAGTTGAAATGATGCTTCCTGTCAGCAGACGTTAAGGTAAAGGCAGTCTCTTCAGTGTGACGTCACTGCCACTTGCTCGACTCGAAACCAAAGGCGAGGTTTAGAGTTTGGGGAACAAGTCCAGGAAGCTGTGTCAACCGATAAGACAGAGAACTTATGTCGCTTTAACACAGACAGCTTTTTCTATGTTAGGTTAGAATTGAGGTAAGATTTGGAAATAGGTTTTGGCGTGCGACGACCTGCCGGCTGCTTTCACTGTACGGTGTGTGGCTGTACACACCCTGACTCCTGGACATGGCAGGTCTTTGGGGTCTGAAGATGCTGTTCTGGGCCGGGATCATCGGTTTGACCTACTGTAAGTGACCATCTGCAGTGTTCTCAGTGCTGCTTTCTTTAAGGATTGTAGAAAGACTTTGAAGTTTCTCTCTGTGTCTGTAAACTGAGGAGAAATAACAGAAAAACGTCTGCAAATGCAAATCATGTAGGTGATGAAGTCTCCCCCCTAAACTCGCTGTGTTTGAAGTCGGATGTTGAGCTTGTGATTGTGTATGAGGATTATTATCCCTGTGTGAGATGGAGACGTGAATCTGTCAGCTGAAAAGCTTTTTTACTTTTTGAAAACTGTAAAACATCATCAAGCAAAATGTGACCTTTTAAATAAAAACCGAGGCACGCTTTGGAGATGCATCCGCGTTTGAGCTACTTCACGTTTCTTAAACTTTCCAACCCCAAGAACAGCAGACAGGAACTGCACACGCCTGTGATGTGAAAGCTTAAAAATGACAGGTTTCTGAGCCCTTTGGCAAAAGAACGAACACTCGTGTTCAATCAAAGGCGGCTGTTAATAGGAAGAAGACGCTCTTTAAAACATATGCTTTTATTTGGTGCTTTGGGAATTTTTGCAATCGTGTTTCTGTTCTGCTTTGATACCGTGCACGTATGAATGTGTGATTGTGTACTGTATGTGTGTAACTGTGGGGGTGGGGGGGCTGTGTCTGTCTGAAAGCAGAGACATTTTCTGGGGTGTGTCCCTGCAAGCTGCTTCTTCACCTCAGTGACTGTGGGTGCTGTGTGTGATAAACATTTCAGTGTGTGTGCGTGTGCACGTGTGCACGCTGAGTTACACTGACCTCACTGCCTCCATCATCACTCATAATTCATCTATAACTCAGCTGTTTTCAGCCAGTCTGTGCTGATGAGCTGAAATAAAATCTGTCATTTATCGTCTTTGCCCTCAGTCTGGCTCGTTCGTTTCTAACATACAGAATTTCCCAGCCAGTGTGAAGGTGTGTCATCATCCACCCAAAACATGATTGTTGTTTTCCTTTCAGTCACATTAATTAATTAACTGATCAGCCGTTATTAAAAAAAATTAAATACATAAAAGTGTCCAAAACCAAAATGTCAAAATTTTCTGTTTAGTGATGTATCTCATTTTAATTATTGTACTATATACTCATCATGCACTCATGTTGAAATATTATTATTCTAACTCACTGTTATTATTATTAAACTAACATTGTTTTACAGTTTAACAGATTTTTACATTAAATTGTATCAGTTCATCGTAACACTGTGAACTGTGTTTAAATATTTACTTTAATAAATGCAGATATACTTTTATTTAGTTACATGAACTTAATTACGTTTAAAGAATCTGAATTCACTTTAATAACATTTGATTTTATCCTTTATTATTTATCTTTAGCGAGCTATACGTGTAATCGTTACAGACAAAATATTAGGAACACCGCTAAACAGCCACGTTTTTAATCAATAAAGTTAAATTTGATTGTGCCATTATTAATCTAATGTCTCTTTGAGATGAAAGTCCCTTAAAAAGTTCAAAGACATCTCCCAAAAAGATGTCTCTCAGTGTATGATTGTGTTTTAATATTAAACGCATTTAAAAATAGTTTAAAACTCTGCTCGACTTCTTCATCTTTTTCTATATTTTCCTGCTTTTTTCACTACTTTTAAAGAATTACTACACGCGTGTGTCAGCTCAGTAGTAAATACCAAAGTTCACGCGTCTTCTGCTTAAACTGGGCGAGAGAAGCTGGGCCCTGTTTAACAGGCCGCCTGCATTAGCAGCAGCAGTAGTGTGATCAAAAAGTTTGACCACTTCCGTGTGCCATTCTGAGTCGTCTTCATTTCCTGGCAGCGCAGCGCGGGCCGAGCAGGCCGAGGCACCGCGCAGCAAATGACTTGCGGAAAAAAAAGGGAAGCACAGGGTGTAAAATGAAGAAATGAGGTCAGAAATGTTAAGCATGACTTTAAAACGTTTCTGGGAGGAGGAGAGTGTCACAGAGCAGGACTCTGTGGTGAACGCAAAACATGAGACGGAGGAAAAACAGTAAAACAGAGAAAATCAATGAATTAGAGACAGAGCTGGTTACTGTGTCTGTGTCTTTACTGCATTCAGGGATAATCACATTATTGTATTTGTGATTGTCATAATACTACAACACTGTCATGCAAATCACAAACCTACTCTCCTGAAAACACTTAAAACCAGTTTAAATAACGACTTTAAATAGTGAAGAAAAGGTTTTCTTTATGTTTACGTTCCTGGGCTTCAAACACATCATAACGACATAGTTATGATATAAATAAACCTTCACTAAACCTGTTGCAGTCATCTCCAAACGAATAATCGATGAGCTGCGTTTGTGCGAGGCGCTGAAATGTCGCTGCAAACATGTTGCATCTCTGCACGACTGAGTGAAACAACAACGCGCCAAAACCACATCCTGAGTCTCATTGTTTGACTGTCCCCAATCACCCAGTCATTCAGTTCTCATTTCTATTGTTATAAAGAACAAATGGACAACATCAACAAACCCATTTAAAGTAAACTAACTCATGTACTTGTGAATATGATCCAAATGTGTTTATTTGTTTTTTATTCTTTGTAATGTCGAAAATACAGATTTTAGGAGAAGAGAAATTGAAACAAAGAACAAAAGAGAACTTCATACCTGACAAATATTATCTGAAACCGTATTTATTGAAACACTTTGGTTAAAAATGTATTTTTGGTTGTGTCTGGTTCAGTGACGCGGCCAAACCGACACCAGTGTTGTAAGTATGGGGCGGTTCTAGGTTGGAGTGCAGGCAGGAAGCTGCGGTTTGCTTTCTGATATAGCAACTGTGGCTCTTTGTCACAGTGTCATAGCAACCAGGTTACACAGCAGCGATACCTCATCCACACGATGCTGGGTAACAAAGTTCACCCTGCTGTGTTCAACAGATGTGTAAAACTATTTAGTAATCACTGGTTGTTTATGTGTTTTGTTTTCTTTTTCCTGCAAATACAATAAATTATTTAATCACAATCAAACTGATTTACACTTTTTTTCTCTTTTAATTACAGCTCAAACCACCACAAGTGAGTACCATTATACTTTATCATGTTATTGAATCTCTATAGTCGTTCACTTCTCGTAGTCATCATGACAAATATTTAGTAATCACTCATTGTTTGTGTTTTTGTTTGTTTGTGTTTTCCTGCATACACAGTGAATGTTTTCATGACCAAAACACTAATTCTGACATTCTTGTCTCTAGTAATTCCAGATGACAACAAACGTGAGTTCCAATATATTTATGATGTTATTCAGTTTATAACATTTACTTCTTATTATGTTGTTTTCAGACTTGTTTAATTCCAGTTGTCCCCCTGCTGTGCTTCCTGATGTAGCATGCATCTCCCTCAGCCTCATGTGTAAATGTACACAGTCCTCAAACACTTACTATGAAATGACAGACATGTGTCTTCTTACTTAAACTGATGAACAGAAGCTTCGATCTGGGTCATCTGTGTCAGACAGAATTTAAACGCAAACACCAAAAACAAAAAACAGTTATGTTTTTGCAAAATGTGTAAAATGTATTGTTCTTTGTCTTCATTTAATCATAGGTTTACTGTGAAAAAGGTGAAATCCTTGTTTTCATATAGCAGCTGTTTTGCACAGATAATTTTCCATGAATGGGTAATCACATATATGTGATCAAGTATTTTCCAAATCATTTTTTACCCTCTGTGAAGCTGAATGAAAGTAAATTAACATGCTGTATACCAGCGGTCTCCAGTCGCTCTGTGGTCCGGGTCGTTTGGTACCGGGCTGCGTGATTTGAGGCTCGGGTGTGAAATTCATGGTTTTCAGGGTTTTTATCATTAACTCAGTTTCCCGGGGTCTTTCCCATGTTGTAGTAAGAAATATTTACGTGTTACCATAGCAACCAGGGAGCATTAAGGGGCAGTGAGGAGGATGTTGCTCTCAATGTTGTTGGCACATTTCAGGAGGACGCTGCTAATAAAGTTACACAATTACACGTTTATTATTATATTTACAAAATGCCACAGGTTTTGTCTCGGTCATATCATTTTATTTTGTTGTATTTATCAGTGACACCTTAAAGGCCGGTCTGTGAAAATATTGTCTGACATTAAACCAGACCGTGGCGCAAAAAAGGTTGGGGACCGCTGGTGTGTAGCTCTAGTCGTACACTGTCATGTTTGGGGTTTATTGTGTCTCATAGAGTCCAAAGTACTGATGAGATTTAGATTTTCCAAGTGTTAGAGTCGTGCACACGCAAGTCTATCCATCATTGTAACTTGTAAGTCAATGATTGTCTAACCTGTACAACAGAAGATAATACTATGTTTATCTAAAGCATTAAGTTATTGATAGGATAACATTCACAGTGACATTAAATCCACCTTTACCCAAACATGAAAAGATATGTAGGTGTAAATGAGGGGAAAGATATAAAAGTAGCATATTGATACTGAGAGGAGGGAAAACTGTACATGAAGCACGTTTCACAGCTGATGAAAATACCATCATGATGTCATACTTACTTCTTTTTCTGGGATTGAAAATGTTTCAGCCTCCTCACCTCCAAGCATGACCACAAATCCTGTAACACACATGTTGGTCGCCTCCTCACCTCCAAGCACGGGTGCAGATCCTGTAATAAACCAGTCAGTCGCCACCTCACCTCCACTCACTGTGAATCCTTCCACGGTCACAGCACCTACTTCCACAGCACCTGCTTCCACAATCACAGTCATCCCAACCACCTCCAGCTCTTCAGTTAGTTTGCCAAATAACACCTCCACCCAATCAAACTCTTCATTTCCAGAATCCAATTCAACTACTATATCTGGTAATGTATTCAGCCTCAGCTCAGGTTTTGCATTAGTTATTATTTTTACAAGTCAAAGTCCTAAAATGTTAAACAGCATATCAGGTAAGACTGCTGTCATTAGGTTTTTCTGCCTAAAGCTGACTCCAAGCATGCTCTCCAACAGCAGTCACTGCTCCTCCAATCACCTCGAAAGAGACCTCACCCACATCCAATACATCCAGCATCCAACCAGCCTCTCAGGCAAACAGCTCTCACACCCAGACCTCACCTCCAGTCACTCCACCCTCCACCACAGTGGCAGCTACGACCAAAGGTTGGACGTTTCTGTTTTTATCATGCAGGACTGTGATACGATTGTTGAATTCACATATAGTGTACAGACAGAGATCAACAACACCTCTGAGGTACCAGCAGCTGTAAGGTGCTCTGAGGTGTTTCTGGTACTTTCATTGCATAATTATAATCATATACTAATGATTTGTTTTCTTCTTTTCTGATCTCATTGAAATGTGTCCTCTCAGCCTCTCCACAGTGTGAGTATCAGTTTAAAAGATCAGTTTTATTGAATGTTTTCAAACACTGTTGTTGCTGCTCAGCATTTCTCTCTAAATTTACTCTGAATCACAATGAAAGTATTTTTACACTGATTATAGAAAATGTATTTTCATCTTCACCATGATGTTGATCACGGTCAACATCAGAATGAAGAAACTATCTGAGATAAAAAGTGTAACTGACTGATTCTTACTGACAAACATTTTGCAGGTTCTTACAATGTCACAAACAACAACACGTCTGGCTTGCAGATTAAAATAAACCCCCGTGGTAACTACACACTGACTGTTTCTGAAGAAGGCCGACCACAGACTGGAAAGATAATCCAAGCTGATCAGTTGAATCAAATCCCAGTGGGGAAAACTGGACACCTGAAGCCGTGCACTGATTACAGTCTTAATGTTTCATTTACTGAAACACTTTCATTAAATGATGCTGGAAAAGAAATATTCTGTCGCTCTACGGAAAATAAATTTAGAACAGATCCAATGAGTGAGTTCAATTAATTCATATATTTGTGTTTTACATCCATCTTCTTTTAACTTAACAAATGAATCTTTTATAAACTGACACATTTGTGCATCACTTGTTTAATTCAGGTGAAAGAGACGTTACTGAAACCAGCTGCATCCCCGGATATGTTTGTTATGGAAGTGACTGGAACATCAGCTCTTCAATATCAACACCAAATAACCGTTCAGTTGTACGATGTAGAAATGATGAGAAGACTTTCTGTGTCAGACCTGCTAACGAGGACATTTGCTCAGATTTGACTGTAACCTTTACTCCAGGAGAGTGCAGAGGCTCTTCCTTTAACGTCACCAAAAGCATCAGTGTTGGTACGTACGAACGAGTCCACGTCTGCTCTGAGATTCAAACATTTACACCTCATTTAATCATGTTTGTCTTCATTCATTTTTTCCACAGATTTCTTAAATCCCAGTGAAATACAGCAGATTAAACCCACTGGACTTCCTGCAGAAATTACCACAACATTACCTGATTTACCAAAGTGTAAAAACCTCTCAGTTAGTTACACCTGTTCAGGTAAAAGGAAACTTTACGAGTTAGAGACACGAGCTCTGTGCTCTCTGTGAATCTGTTCAGATTTATTTCTTTGAATGTGTTCACGTTTGAATCTAAACCCAAAGGATGAATGTTCACACACTGAGGACCAACAATGACGTCATCTTTGTGTCTCCTCAGAAAATAACAAAGCTGATGTGAAACTGTCTGAGCTGGAGCCGTTCACAGACTACAGCTGTGCTGGTCTGATCTTACAGAACAGCATCAGCATAAATAAGACGACTCCATCTGTCCACGTCAGGGTTGATTGTGGTGAGTTTATATTTCCTTTAGCTCATCAAAATAAAAGCTTTTATTCTCACACAGTTTGAAGCAAAGGAAACGCTGTTCACTGTTACTGATGTTTACTTTGTTCCAACAGATCTTACAATAACCAACATAAAGAAGGATTTAACCAGTACTTCCATTGAGCTCAGCTGGGAAACAACCAGTAAGAACTGTCAACAGGTCCTTCCCCGCCTTCATAAGCTTTCTTATGACTGCAGTTGTGATGGTCAGACAGGTAAAGGTGAGTGAGACGGCTTCTCCTCTTATGTGTTTATGTTCATGATGCTTTGACTGCAGGTGAAAAACCAAACCTCTGACTGGGTGTGAATAAATACAGTTATTAAAATAAATAGCAAATATAAAACAGAATAAACACTGAAACATCAGAGTCGAGTTCACTTTTTCACACAGAAGAAATGATGAGAAGCTTTGAGCTGTTAGAAGGTAACATCTGATGTTTGAAATGTAATTGTCTTTATAAAAAGCAACAAACAGTTTGTCAGTCTGTTGGTTTTCTGACATGTACGTAGTTTCTATGAGAAGCTTGTAGCATCAGTGCTTCATGTCAGCAGGAACAGACTGTAAGTGAAACAGGTTTGTGCCAGTTTATGGATCAGCTGACAGAACTACCAGCTGATGTGTTTGTGAAACTTTAACCTGACATTTGTCATTTACAGTTTCTTAACATGATGATGTTGATTTAAATCTATAACACTTCACATGGTTCATGGAAATTATGTTACAGCCACAAGTCCTGATGGAAGAACGTGTGTTATTACTGGATTAAATCCATTTACTGGTTATACCTGTCAAGTCCAAGCCAAATACAACGAGATTCAAGTTTCCACTGGGGGTGAAGTTAAACTGCAAACTAAGGTTGGAAGTAAGTAATCAAACTTTTTATTACATAATGTTAGAATTGATTTGTCACTGGATATTTGAGCAGTGAAGATAAACAGGAAGGAAACGCAGCAAAGGGTCGCAGGTCTGTCAGTTTTTTACTTTAAATATGGCTTCCTTTAAATTTCTCTTACAGCACCTGCTGCAGTCACTGAGCTGAAATTACACATTCACGAACATAATACGATCAAAGTGAGCTGGCACAGACCCTCTACATTCAACGGACCTGAGGGAAAATATATAATACGTCTAAATACAGCTGATGATAAGGAAGTGACAAAGAAGGAGCTAGAAGGTACAAAATATGAAGTCGAATTCAAAGATCTGAGCTACTCTACGAGCTACAAAGTGAAGGTTTGTTAAATCCAACATTTTTGGTTTAATAAAGAAGATATTATGCTTATAAATATTATTTTAGACTCCTGAATGTTGTAATTCACAGTGAACTGACATTCTGTCTTTAAAGGTGACGGCTCACAACGGACACTATGAGAGCATCCCTCAAATAAGTGAAATCAGCACTTTGTGTACGTCCTGTTTTCATTAATGATACAGTTTACTGACATAAATGCTTCGTCTCATTTTAAGCACACATGTTTCTACAAATGTTGTCTTTCATGTAAATGTAATTTTTAATATTATTTCACAGACAACGACAAAGCTGTTATTGGGTTTCTGGTCTTCCTCATCATCCTCACGTCTGTGGCTCTGCTTTTTGTCATCTATAAGATCTACATTTTAAAACGCAGACAGTCCCAGTAAGGAAACTTTTGCTTTTGATCATTTACTTTTTCTGAAATCAGCCCTCTTTTTTGTATTGTTTACACATCTTTATATATAAATTGCAAAATTTATTGCAAATTGCAAATTCATGTTGCCTTTTCATTTCGATTTTATAATGTTATCGCACTATTTATGTAGATGCTGAATACAACTCAAAATCTTTGTCTTTTCTAACTTCTTCACAGTGACCTGGGTGAAAATATTCATCTTATTTCAACAACAAGTGAGTTGAGCTTTTTTATTGTCATTTTATTTTTTCCCTCTGTTCACATACTGATAATAATTAAAGGATATTAAATGTGCTGATATTCCACACTGTTTATAAAGTACGTTTATATACAGCAGCAGGACTCAATAAAACCTTTAGGAGCCTGTATCTCAACCATGTCTGCTGAGTAAAAGGAAAGATGTTACATTTAGGATGAAGATGATAACAGAGACAGAAGCATAGCATGTAAAATACCTTCCTTTTCTTAGTAATGAGATTCACTGTGATTTTGAATGATGCTGACCATACAGTGCACATGAACAATGCCAAGAGGTAAAGATCAACACATGGTTGTTGCGTAGGCCAGGCACAGCCATAGTAAGAAAATGCCTAAAGTCACTCATGTGTAAGATCCATGATCACAACATGAAATAACTAAAGCCTTTTCCTTGATATTTGCTTGCTAATATTGTATGAAACACATATGGATAACAATCAGTGGTTGGATATAATTATGTTTATTTGTAATAATCTCTGCTTTTCTGACTGCTTGTTGTAGATGATGAAGAAAACCTGTTGCTTGTTGAGCCGATCGCAGCAGAGGTCCTGCTCGAAACCTACAAGAGGAAGCTCGCTGATGAGGGGAGACTTTTCCTGGCTGAGTTTCAGGTAAATTCATTCATCAGCTTTTTCTCGGGTTTTATTTTAATTATTATTATTACCATTTTTTATTCCCTCGCTTACAACAGGCTGTGAGGGAGTCAATATAAAAACACAAAGGCTTGTTGTTCTTGGCCTAGTACAGAGATGAAAGAGTGTGAATGGGTGCTGGGTCTTGTCTGTAAATAACACAGTTTATATTTGCTTGCAGAGCATCCCAAGAATTTTCTCAAGATACACGGTGAAAGAGGCCAAGAAGTCCTGCAATTCTATCAAGAACCGCTACGTGGACATTCTGCCCTGTGAGCTGATCAATGTTATCAAAATCACTGAGAGTCACTGTGAAGACTGTCATCATTTATTTTATTTTATTTTTTGTCTTGAACTAGATGATTATAACCGTGTCCAGCTAACCACAGGAAATGGAGAGCCAGGATGCGACTACATCAACGCCAGCTTCGTTGACGTATGTAAAAATGTTCAGCTTGTTCAACATAAAGTTCATGACATCTGTTCGATAAAACAGTCAAACATCACTCCTGTTCTTCCTGCAGGGATTCAAAGAGTCCAAAAAGTACATCGCAGCTCAAGGTAAAGTCACGCTCCCGTCCTTCACACAGCTGCACTGAATGACTGTGATGTATGATGCTTATCTACGGTGTTCTCGCTGCAGGACCAAAGGAAGAAACTATAAATGACTTCTGGAGGATGATCTGGGAACAGCAGTCCTCAATTATCGTCATGGTAACACGATGTGAGGAGGGAAACAGGGTAAGATCGTGTTTAAAGTTTTTAAAATGAGTCACAGAGAAATATCCTTTCTTTGAGAAGCTTCTTATCTGATTTGCTTAAATCTTAGACCTTCGTATTGTTTGCTCCGTTCTCCTTCCTCACTGAGCGACAGTCAGCCTCTCTCCTCTCACATCGTTTCACAGGTCAAATGTGCTCAGTACTGGCCGTCTCCTGACCGAGAGACTGAGCTTTATGAGGAGTTTATTGTGAAGCTGAACTCAGAGGACCACTACCCAGATTACACCATCCGCCGTCTCAGCCTGACAAACGTAAGCCTCCGTCACATGTTGAACCGACAAAACTGTAAAAGTGTTTAATGTCTGTAATCATATCTGTGTAGAAGTGTTGCTCAGCATGCACATTTATCTCAATAACTGCACCTGCAGAAGAGAGAGAAGAACTCAGAGAGGGAGGTGACCCACATCCAGTTCATGAGTTGGCCCGACCACGGAGTCCCTGGAGAGCCACACCTCCTCCTGAAACTGAGGCGGCGCGTCAACGCCTTCAAGAATTTCTTCAGTGGGCCGATCGTTGTTCACTGCAGGTATGAAGAGGTCACACTCTACGCTCGGCTCAGGTTAACATGTTTGTTTCACTTTGTTCCATCAGCCATGTCAGTACATCTGTAGGCTGATATTAGGCAAAGTCTGACTGGATGGACGTCTATTTGTAGCCACACCTACTTCTTCAGATCACCGCCTCGTAGTTTAATTCAGATTAAAACACGAGCTGTTAATTGAGATCTAAAGTGCGTCATTGTACATCAGGTTAAATAAGACAACGGCACTCATAGGTGATACTTCTTTCTCGTGCAGCGCGGGGGTCGGCAGGACAGGAACCTACATTGGCATCGATGCCATGATGGAAGGTCTGGAGTCAGAGGGCAGAGTGGACATCTACGGTTACGTGGTCAGACTCCGCAGACAGAGATGCCTCATGGTCCAAGTCGAGGTAAAGTGTGTGTGTGTGTGTGTGTGTGTGTGTGTGTGTGTGTGTGTGTGTGTGTGTGTGTGTGTGTGTGTGTGTGTGTGTGTGTGTGTGAATCAGAAGAATACTTGTAAATACAACGAGTTTGATGCCAATTCTCAGGAAAGTGAATCACCTTATCTGCATCTACAGACAGACAGAACAACAGATGGAAGGATATATGACAAAGATTAACAATTAGTTAAATCAGCTAAACTTAAATATGTACAGTTGTATATATTATGTATATTTTTTAATATATTTTTAAAAATGTTATGTTTATAAAAAGTTGTATTTTAAACATGTACACCGTACTCTTTCTGTCATTTCCTGTCTTCCTCGGTGTTATTATCTCCTGTCTTGTTCCGGTTTTGCTTCCTGTTTTTTTTTTTTTTTTTGTTTCTCCTCTTTGTGTTTGGCCCCGCCCTCTTTTTCTTCACCTACATCTGCAGCTCTGTGTCAGTCAGCCCTCTGTGTGTACATGTGGTCCTGTTCTTTAGTCTGCATGTTCGTATTATAGACTCATTCACCTTTATATTTCACCTACTGTGTAAAGAAATGTATGTGAGGAACACCGCGTGTTAGATGTACATACACTGACTACACTGCACATAAACAAAGCTTCATTTTTTAAAATCCTGTATTAAATAAATGAGGGTAAATGAGATATAAATGCTGCGGCACATTCGAGGTTTGTCTCTCGTGCATTAACATGAGTGCATTTGTGTGCACACAGGCCCAGTACATCCTGATTCACCAGGCCCTGCTGGAGCACAACCAGTTTGGAGAGACAGAGATCAGCCTGTCTGAGCTGCACAGCACAATGAACACGCTCAAAGAGAAAAACTTGGACGACGAGCCCACGCTCATGGAGGAGGAGTTTGAGGTACGCCGTATCTTATCACTTTTATAGCTGTAAACTACAGAAAAGCAGTGCGAGGGACCGAAAATGCAGCTTTGATCGTGTTTAAGTCGCTGAGTGAGTCACAGAGAACTCACGTAAAGAGTGTCTGACAGAGCTCTGACAGAATAATGTAAATGACCCTAAAACATTGATGTAGCACAAACGTCTGAAATCTAAAAATATCATCAAGTGTGCCTGTCGTCCTCTTCTCCATCACATCCTGCACGATGGATTGGATGGAAGCAAAGTTTTAATAGACAAAATGATCTTGCAGAGACTCCCCACCTTTAAAAACTGGAGGACGCTCAACACAGGAGTGACCGAAGAAAACAAGAAGAAGAATCGTTCTTCGTCGGTCATCCCCTGTGAGTTTGCTTTGCATGCACGCGTGTGCTCGCATGTAAGATTACATCTGCTCAGTTCCACTTCTTTCATATCAAACCTGCAGATGACTTCAACCGCGTGCTCCTGAAGCTGGATGAAGGACGAAGTCAGGACAGTGACCCTGACGAAGACGATGAGGAGGAAGATTCTTCAGATGAAGAGGATGAAGACTCCACTCAATACATCAACGCCTCGCACATCACGGTAACGTTCAGCCTATTTATGAACCCGTTTCTATGTAAACTACTAAAAATACCAGCCGATGTCAAACTGTGACAAACTGCTTCCTGTCACCTTCTTTCCTGTTGCACCAGATAACGAAATGTCTCATCTTCTATGTTTGGACTCGATGTGTTTGTCTCCCACACAGGGATACTGGGGCTGCCGTGTCTTCATAGTGGCGCAGACCCCACTGGCAGACACCACGGGGGACTTCTGGTCGATGATTTACCAGAAGAAAGTTTATACTGTCGTCATGCTTTCAGACAGCAGTGAAGGAGACGCGGTACATACAATATAAATAATTTCCCCCAGGGATCAATAAAGTATTCTGATTCTGATTCTGATAACATACTTATAGTGATACACATTAAATGTACATGTGGTAAATATGCTTGTTTTCTCCTGCTCAACAGGACTGTATTTACTGGGACAAAGAGAAGAAGAGCTTTGGGGAGATTGAGGTGGAGGTGACGAGCACAGACAACTCGCCAAATTTCATCAGACGCACCATGCAGATCCGCCACGTCAAGGTAACACAGCCGCCACCTACTCTGCCTCTGTAAGCGAGCCTCGCCCACTGATGAGACCGGACATTTGTAAGCCAGCTGTGCTCTTCTCGTCCTCTTCTATCCACAGAGGAAAGACAGACGGGAGATAAACCATTTCCAGTTCCTGAAGTGGACGAGCAAAGAGGAGGTGCCGGAGAAACCTCAAGACCTCACAGACATGATCAAGGACATCAAGCAAAACTGCGGCACCAGCAGATCACAGAGGAACAACCCCATAGTGGTCCACTGCGAGTAAGAACACACGGGGAACAGTTCAGTGACGAGATGAGAACGGGGCAGCACGCAGCGAGGACGAGTCATCGTTCTCAGCGTTCAGATCAGTAAAATGTGTCGCAACAGCCGACTTCTCCATCTCGCTGGGTTTCAGGGCGGACACTAGTGTCCCTTTGATCAGTGTTTTTAAATAAAGAGCTCGGTAAAATCTAAGCAGCAGGATGTCTTTTAAACAGAGAAATCAGCTACGTAGCTGCATTTCTGCGCATATACAGATGCTGCCACATGTTTTGGTGCAAGCCCTACAGTTGACAGAGCATGCATGAATGCAGCAATCATTTACGTTGCAAATTTTAGATAAAGATCTTGATGAAAATGAGCTCACCCTGCTTTGCAGCCTCACCTCATTTCAAGGAAACCATGCATTTGATTTCCTTTCAGGCATGAATATGTTATAAAAATAGTGTGAACACTCCCAACAGCACTCTCTAAAGACACCTCACACAAAGTGTGATTACCGAGTGTACACAGTAAAATGCATCTATGTTAGTGTGAAAGACAGTAAAGGTCAGCTGATCAGGAATAGTTGAGTATTCCCATGAATTTAACCCAACATCAATTATTCTTTTAAGGAAATCCTTTGTTTGATGTTTAATTAGTTATATTTTTATTTCCTATGACAACAGATCCACTTTTCATGTGATGTCCTTCACAGGCCCACAGCTGTCTAATACATAAATGGATATGTATAAATTAATAAACTCCTGTTTGTAACTTGTGTGCTCCTCAGCGACGGCTCGTCCCGCTCGGGGGTTTTCTGCGCCCTGTGGAACGTGCTGGACAACGCTGAGAGCGAGAAGCTGGTGGATGTTTTCCAAGTGGTCAAAACGCTGCGCAAAGAGAGACAGCGCATGGTCTCCAGCCTGGTGAGAAAGAGGAACACAATCGTTCACACTCTGCTTATAACCAGAGATCAGCGTTGCACATCACCAGTTCCCTGTTCTAGCTCACTATGAAATGTATATTTTATATTACTGTTTTAAAAACAAAAGTAAGCTCAAGTATAAAGATCATTTCTGCCTTCTATTTGATAACAAATCTATGAAAAAGCCACGCCCATTTGTTTTCTCCCTGCTGCTGATGTAAACTTGAGTCATTGTTGCATTTTGCCTGTTTTCAGCAGTGTGTTCAGGCTTATGTGAACTTTTACAGCAGCTGGAAACTGTAATGACTAGTTTGTGGCGACAGTAGAAGTCTGATATGAAGCACTGTGATATCCGTGCTTGTCCACACAGAGTTTAGTAGTATCGGTTCAGTGTTTGTGTTGTGTTTGTGGGATTCTTCCTGCTGGTTATTTAGGGAAGTGTGTAAGACAGCAAAGAAAGCAAGATTCACTCTAACAAGAAACACACTGAAACAATATTTGTTTCCTGTGTTTCTAACAGGAGCAATACCAGTTTATATATGACGCCGTGGAGGCCGTGTTCCCCGTTCAAAACGGGGAAGTGAAACCGGTGCAGGCCTCTGCAGCCGACTCGGTGCAGATCGTCAACGAGACGAAAGCGGCCGAGCAGAAAGACGAAGGCAAGGCTGAGGAGCCAGCCAGCACTACCAGCAACGAGCAGCAGGCGGCAGCAGAGAGCACTCCTCTGGTGCCTGACAAAGAAGAGAAGAAAGAGGAGGCGGAGAAAGAGGCCCCACCCACGGAGACCACGCCACTGGACGACACCAGCAACGGTCCCACTGTCACGGTGGAGGTGTGAGGGTGCCGGCCGTGACTGTGTCCACTGATGGAAATAAGCGCTTCAGTTTTATGCTTTTTTAAATTACCTTATGAATGTATAAACGTTGTAAAACTTTTGGATTTGTGGAAGAATTTGACCAAATATCTCACGTCAGTTTCCAAAGTGTTTGATTTAAATTAAGTTATAAATGTTTCTGAATGCAAATGTAATTTCTCTCTTTTCACAAAGTTTACCAGCACAGCTGTCATCAAACTGGACCCTTTACTGGATATTTAAAGGGGTCTAACAACTAAATCTGAAATATACAGCAGACGAGTTGTTTTGTCCTCTACGCTGTTATTTAGTTCATCTTCTGTTTCCTCATTTATACATAGTAACAAGCATTTTTTGAACATTTAGTTAAAGTCAGTGTTTTATGGCACACTGCGTTTTTTATTACAGTTGTATTTATGCGTTGTATTTGCTCACTGTCATCGGCTTTGTTAAGCATATCTTTAAAAGATAAATATGTTCCTCACTCAGCTTCTTACTACAGGAACACTGAAAGGTTTGAAGTATCTGTTGTATATTTCTCCCACTAATGAAGTTGGAGCAACATTTGAATCAACATTTTTTGGTTGTGCTGAGTTTCTTTGAGTCACACCAGTAACGTACTCGTGGAGCAGACTGGGTCAACAGTTTTCTTTTTCGTTTGCAATAAATTTACCTGATGACATTTTACTCTGGATCTTTCCTTGAATAGAAAAATGTGAAAACGAGCTCAAATCTTCAGGAGGTTAAAATCATACACGTGTCTTTGTTTCTACATATTAGTTTCAGGGCTGAGCGGCCGATCAGAGAGAACACACTAATAACACGTCTCAGCTCGTCTCAGGGCGGCTCTGAGCCAGAAACCAAAACCTCGAGCTTCATCAAAAGTCGTTGCTAAGTGTGTGATTGTTTCAAAAGATGGGAAAACAAAATAGAAAACTGACAGTGCAAAAAATAGACTCAGTCATATAATTAAATCTCTTTAAAACGCATAAATAGAAATATCTCATTTCAATAAATAGGATGTTATTCATTCACACCAGTGTGTGAGTGTGTACAGCGCTATACAAATACAGGCCATTTACCATTTATTCATTCTGCCTTAAAAATGTAGAAACTTTGCTCACTGTTGACATTTATAGTTTGCTTACATTTATTTAATGTGTGAGAACCGCTGGGCTTGTTTTTATTGGCTGTGTTGCATAACCTGTGCTTTGGATCTTCCTTTGCTTAAATGGATAAATATGATTTAAGTGAATAATATGAACTATGAATATTCTGTTTCCTCTCTGCTTAAAATTCTCTTAAGTCCTTCTTTCAGTCTCACCTTAGAAGCAGTTTTTATGTCTTTACTTTTGTTTTATCGAGATTTAGTCTCAACTTTGACGGGACCATGTGAGAAATATCAAGATTTTACAGTTTCGATTATTGTTTGTACCTTTGGAAGCTTTGTGAATACTCGCACAGATGTCAGCACTTTAATCCTCGAGCACGTGTGGGGGGGACGTTGTGACTCCCACTGCTAATTCGCTGTGGTTGGACAGCTTCTGTTTGTTTGTGTGCAACAATATAACTGTAAAGAAGGTTGTTTCTGATTTTAAGAAAATTAAAATGGCAGCTGCTCCAAATGTAGAAAAAACAGAAGATTTATCTTTTATTTTTTTGAAAATTCACATTTACTGTGATCATGTAAATAATTTATCATGTTTTTCTTTGACAAAGGCCAACAGTTACAAAATTTAAGACACACAAGACACAAAGCAGACAGTTTCCTTCCATTTGAATCAAAAGCAACATTTCTTGCTTTGAATCTCAGAAACATTCATCCTAACCTGAAGTCAAAAGTATAAAAAGTCTGTCCTACGAATTTAAAAAATCAAATATGTTTGAAAAGAAAGAAAAGGGTGAGATCTGTGCCCTGTACAGCTGACTGAGGCCCTGTGAGGGTTTGTGAACACAGCAAATGCCAGAATTTAAATCCTCTAACGAACTAAACCTTTACAGTCACAGAGGATTTAACAGCTTCGTAGTGTTGATTGTTTACGCTGTGGCGTCACAGACGTCCACGTTAAACTACGAAGGACTCAAACGTTACAGTCGGTGCACTGGACAGTAACATGTTTCCAAGCTAAACTCTTTTGTGTGCATTCAGCAGACACAATAACACAACACAGTGTAATAAAGGACACGTAGAAGCTGTTTGTCAGCGACTCTCAGTCAGTTTTAGTGAGGAATGAAATCTCAGAGGTGCTACAGCACCGACACGTAGCAGCACTACACAATCAATAGTGTCTGCAAATACTTTGTGGTGTTCAGCTTGGACATGTTCTCTGTTGCAGTGCTCGACATGCTTCGTTTCCTGCTGCAGTTACACCTCGCTGCATACATGCGATCGTGCTGTTCCTGTAAATGTAGGACTCAGTGATGACCTGCAGTCATTGCTAAGTTTAGCCGTGCACACTCGATTGAACATCATTTTCTTGATGTCTCAGAAGCAGCAAACTTACTTTCACTTCTTTCTGGATCCCCCCCAAACCCCCATTAATGCATTTCTATTAAATACCAGAAGCAGCTGCTTTCATAGCTACACTGAGCTTCATGCATCAGTGAGAAGAAGAGAAGAGAGAAGAAAAAGGCCAATGGATGGAGGTTTTGTTTTTCATCAAAAAACATCTTCTCAATTAGTTATTTTGCGTATGGCATTGTGTTATTTTCGCATGCTTACCTTTACAACAGGTAAGGTTTACAATACTTATGAGGAATAAAAACAATGACTGACTATCCAGCTACACTTCATAAGGTTGAGTCTCAGCTGTTAATTACAGCTTGTGCTCAACCAGGAGCCACATGTTCTTGTCCCAGTTTATCATCTTTCCCACTTGGCAGCTGTTTTCATCGTTGCCTTCGTGGCTGTTTCCATTTGTGCTTCCCCGATCCAGGTACCGTCACTGTAACGCATCAGTTCAAGGCACAAACGCGTCCTCGCTGCTGTGTGTTACGTGGTTGGAGTTTATTTGGAATCAGTGACCTCTGCAGAGTGTCCCGCCTCCAGCAGGACCAGTTAACTGGCTCATCATCAGGTTTAACAGCTTGCACCAGATGCACTGGGATGCTTGTGATGCACCGACTGGCCGACCACGATTCACCGTAACAACCAGTGTTTCAGCTCTGATGTGAACCTGCTGCCGCTTCATTGGGCTGGTTTAGCAGTCGCAGGCCGGGCCTTGCTGGGCTCAGCTATCGCCTGAGTGTTATCAGTTCGAGCTTTAGCGGTCTCTGGACGGGTTTTGGACTCTTTCTTTGGCGCTGGGAGGGTCAGCGGTTCCCAGAGGAAGAACTCGTGCAGGAGCGTATTAACAGGATCCGGACACTCCATCATGACCATGTGACTGCCGTCCTCCAAGACCTTCAGGAACGCCATTAGAAGTATCTGATAAAAATAAGGATAAGAATAAAGGTTAGACTCATCACCAGCTCAACACTTTCTGAATGATATTGTCAAATATTTCTGCAAATAACAAACTACAGTTCAAATGAATGAATCAGAGTCAAAGTGTGAATCCAAACAAAACCTTTTGGTCCTTTTTAGTGGGCGGAAAACAAGCACATTATGTGTGTAAGTTGACAGAAGGACACGATTTGGCATTTACATGAATTTCTGTGTCTCTTCTCATGAATCAGCCACTAAAGTTCAGCCGCTGCATCATCGTTTTAGCTGCTGTTTACCTGAGAATTTGTTAAAGCAGCTGATTTTTTTAAACATTCACTGGATGCTGTAAACTGACCTGATTTCATATTTCAGCTTGTTACGGTGAATTTGTTTGCAAACTGCTGCTTGTTTAGCAAAGCACTGATTCAGTTGTTTTTCTGGCCACCTGAGAATTATATTTCTATCTTTGCTTTGATTACCGACCCCTGAGGGAACGATCTGTTTCCTAAGCTAATTTCATCGCTGCGTGCAGAGCAGCTATTTTCATCAGAGAGAAGAACCAGGCTGAAAGATTATCAAATGTTCACCAGAGAGTTCAACTTGAAACACAAAGCAAGGTGATGATTCTTATCTTATATTACATAGCTTTGAAATTATGACGCTCTTCCACGTCTTTGTCCCGTCTTCCTCCAATCACCCCAGCTGGTTGCAGCAGATGGCCCCGCCCCTCCCTGAGCTGGTTCTGAGGTTTCTTCCTGTTAAAAAGGAGTTTTTCCTTCCTACTGTCACCATAGCACTTGCTCATTGGGGATCTTCTGATTGTTGTGGTTTTCGCTACCTTACAATATAAAGCACATTGAGGCACCTGTTGTTGTGCTTTGTTGCTGTATAAATAAAGCTGAACGTCTGTTTTAATGAAGTTTTTTAACTGGATTTTCTTCTTTCCAAACTGGGACACATTTCTTATCCTTTTCACCACAGAATGATGTTTTCAGTCAACAATCTGTTATTTATAATAATAATAGCTTCATTAGGAAGTGTGAGACCCCCCACTTACTTCTGCCATTCGTTGGTCCTCTTCAACAGGGACAAATTTGTCATGCATGCCATGCACCAGCAGGACGGGCACTGTCAGCTCAGCGTGGTAGACCTCGTCCCCCTCAGGCCAGTACTGCCCGCTCATCATGGCACGCAACACAAAAGACGACACATTGAAGGCATTGTTCTCTTTCAGCAACTGCTTCTCCCTGGCGCCCTGCCGAGCAAAGCCCGCCCTGCAGAGTAGACGACATTTATACCAAAGAAAAAATTATTATTTTAAACATTAATTTAACAGCAGATTAAACATAAGAAGAATTATCCTACATACATGATATTACACATACAATAAACAGGATTTGCTACTACAGACAGTTTTACTGTCTGCACGACTTTTATTTCTTTGTCAAACTCTCTTACTCACACTCTTTCTGCAAAATGTGTAAATACGATTGGTCTTAAATAAATATTGGCACTATGATGTAATATTGAAAAAGCAATGTATAACACTGCAAAATACCCAACTGTGTGCACATTTCATCTGACTGGACTCATTGCGTTTATGTTTAGGAGGCTACAAACCTGAACTTCAACTGTTTAGAGAAACAGAAAACAAACTGAGTCGTGCCTCCTTCCTTGGAGGATCTTTCAATTTCGCTGTCTTACTTGAGAAAGCACCAGGCGAGCAGCGGGGAGAGGCAGTGAAGCACACAGGTGGGCAGGTTGAAGATGGAGCAGAGGCTGGGCTCCAGAGCTGTGGGACCGCCGCCGTTGATCATCACCATCTTGTGAATTTGTTCTGGATATTCATGAGCCAGGAAGGTGCAGAACGACACACTAGACAAAAAGAACAACAGGCCGGTTACAGGACAGACTGAAAAAACCAGGTAATCATGCTGTGGTAGTCATCTTTGAAATCTACTGTTCAGAATTGGCCTTTTTTTATGTGTGAGTCCAAATATTGTGCCTCACTTTTTCACTTGCTCACATTTTCACAAGTCAGCACGTCTTTAAAGTCTGGATTAAATATAGTGTGTAAGAAACTGAGCAATAATTATCACAGTTAACAGCAATAACACTGATTTTAATGGCTATACAGGAAGTAAAAGGAAGTTAGTGTAGCATAAGACCCAGCTAAATAACAGACAGAATAAAATTTAGCATTATTTATATTCACTACACTCGAAAAAGTATTTATGCACAAAATGCCGACTTCAAGTCATTTGTTTGCAGGAAATTACAGGAATTTGATTACGTGTAAACTTTCCATGTAATTTTTGTTACATACAATGCAAAACACACTTATTAGAATCTGGTCAAAAGGAGTTCACTGGATGGGCATAGATTCAGTTTACAGGTTTATTCAGGAGGCAGAGCATACATACTAACTGAAGGCTGGCGGTTTGTGGGTGGTGCCAAATATCCTTGGGAAAGATTCTAAACCCAAGTTAGTCCCCAACCCCAACCAATCACAGCAGATGGCCCCGCCCCTCCCTGAGCCTGGTTCTGTCGGAGGTTTCTTCCTGTTAAAAGGGAGTTTTTCCTTCCCACTGTCACCAAAGTGCTGCTCATAGGGGGTCATATGATTGTTGGGTTTTTCTCTGTATCTATTATTGTACGATCTACCTTACAATATGAAGCACCTTGAGGCGACTGTTGTTGTGATTTGGTGCTATTTAAATAAAAATGAATTAAAGTTGCTCTCTGATGCATCCATCAGTGTAAATGTTAGTCAGAAAGCACATATGCATAGAAAAAAGTGCTTGGATGAATCATGTAAGTTGTATAAAGCTACCTGAGTGCTGAGTAGAGTAGAAAAGCACTTTATAAGAACCAGTCTGTTTACCATTTATTCTGTTGTATTTTACTCAAAGTTATTGTTTCATGCTTATGAGGGCAAAGAATCATTTATTTAGTTAGACTAGAAAGTCCCTTTGAAATTAAATATATATGTTATTCACATACTAAATGTCTGTGCTGTATAATTTACATTTGTGGTTTTAATTATAGCTCTAATTATAGAAGTTTAACAGTTCTTCTTAACATATCTTTTGTTACTGTATAGCATGTCCCACTGTATGTTGCTACACCTTTTGTTTACTGGCAACTTTATTTTCCATAGCTTATTATGATGTGTCTAAAAAAACTATTTTTAGAATTAGTTTTGAACATTTTTAATTATTCATCCCTTGTGGTCTTTGAACCAGTGTATTTGTTTTTATTGTAGCTTAATTGGTGTTATTTTTGTACTTTTGATTGTTTTTAATGTATTTAATCATTTTTGTGTATCACTTTATAACTGCTGTGACTGTTAAAGTGCTTGAAGTTGGTTTGGTAAAATTCTTGTTTTATCTTCATGAAATCTAAATATGTTGAATTTTAATGAAACTGCAGAGTAAATTCTTATATTTCAGAACCTCCAGTAAGATCTCAGATCTTTGCCTGACAAATGACTGAAACAAAGAGGCGCTGAGGTTTCCTGAACACTTCTGGATGACCTCCGGACCGTGTTCTGTTTGAACGCTGTGATCTGGGACTCACCCGTAAGAGTGTCCTATGAGGATATTCCTCTTCCGAGCGTATCTCTTGAAGATGATTCTCATATCCTCAGCCAGCGCATAGAACGTATACGCTGCAGGAATCTGCGGTGCTGAGCTGGCTCCGTGTCCTGCCAGGTCCGGGGCAATCACTTCGTAGCCCAGCCGAGAAAAGAAGTCCAGCTGGCTTCCCCAGATATCCAGCGAACCTCCGACTCCGTGAATGAAGAACAACGTCACATCTGGATGTGTCCCTTTACAGGCTGATATCTTCCTTTCACAGTCAATCACCACAGTGCGCTTGGGCTTCCGCCTGCGCTTCCTGGGTTGCTGAGATTGGTCAGTCTGTCCAGCAGCAGAAGCCTCACCCACTGCTGCTGCTGTGTCGGATGCGCCGTTGTTTCCAGCCGTGAGAGAGTCTGATCTCGCCTCAGGAATGCTGACGGGCGGCGACGAATTACCACAGTCCGTCAGTTCTACCTCCATGGTGCTGTTGGGTTCTGTCTCTCCATTCTGGCAGCTTTTCAGCTCTGCACTCGCCCTGTCACCCAAGTTCTCAATGAACAGCTGTCCGTTACGGTAAACTGTGATTTTTCGTTTGCAGCTCACACTCCCACCAAGCCCGGTGGGCTCCTCCACCACCGGCCTGTCGGGGATGATATGCCGAACTCGCAGAATGCGGCCCGGTTTTACCTCCACAAACTCGTAGCCATCAGCAGGTTCTGAGGTTTCTACAGGAACCACAATATTGGTCGGCTTTGAGGTGAAGCAGCAGAGCAGACCTTCCAGAAAGCTGGTCAGCATGGCTGCCAGTCTGCAGGGAATATAGTCACATAAAAACACACATAAGAAACACGAGCGAAGAGGGTCATTGAAGAGATGCAGACAGGCAGCAATGTGAACCTTTATCATACAAGCAAGCTCTCTAGTTAAGCCAGAATAAGAACACAAAACTATGGCAAAATGATTCTCTGCTCATGTCATTAGAAATTCGCTCAGGAAGATGAATATGAGGAGATGAAGGCACAGTACACATGCATACATGCATCAAGCACATGCATTTGGAGAAACAGCAGAGTTAAATGGCAAATATTAAGTAAATATATGCTGCATGTCATTTAAGACTTCTCTACATCAACTGACTATCTGGGAAGCTTAAATGTACCATTCAGAGAAATAAACAAGTTCAGGTGCCTTTACAACCCGGCATCTGTTTACAACTTAAAGCCTTGCTGCTTTCTGTCAGATGTAACTGATCACCATCTTTACTCAGCACGGCCTTTCGTGGTATTAATAGACATGAACGGATGGTAATAGCTCCCTGAGTTAAAGCTGTCCACCATGTGATCGCTCTGCAGGAGCAACACGCAGCAGCACTACTGGTTAAAACCACACAACAACCCATCGGTGATTAAAGGTGCTTTTTTTGAAGCGTTGCTCAGTGATTATTGAAGGATATTCATGAATAAAGAAAAGCCAGTGTTACTTTGGTGTAAATTAAGCTCATATAGACAGCACGCTCTTCTTCTTCTACTGTATATCATATTCTTCAATTCCAATACAACCACCTTTCTACTTCCTTGCTTCTTTTGAAACTTCTGCAACAATTTTGTAACTAAACAGCCCCCAAAAGGTGTCGCTGTGCATTACACAGGTCCTCCTGCAGTATCAGTTGTTGGTTGATTATCTGCTATGGCAACAGCAGCCATGCAGGGTCTGCAAGCGTCTCTGCTGGCTGCATTATCCTACCTTCCTCCCTACTAGAAAGGATTATACTCTCAGTCTCTCTGTTTAAGTCCACAGAGCACAATCTGTCTCTGGATAAAAACAGGAAACTATGGCACTGTGCAGAGACAGTTTTATACTGTTGCGTTTTTCTCTCAACTTTACATCAGCTCCTGTTTTCATGTGGGGATTATAAGCACAACGTAAAACAATATTCCTGCTTGGCCCTTTTAGTCCTTTCTGCTTATACTGGCACATCCACTCTCCAAATAACAGTGCGGTGCTGCCTGTACTGACAGGAAGAGGCTGAGAGCGGCATTTTCACATAAGTGAGGGTCGCCCATTCATCTCACAACAAAAGGCATCATTTTGATCAGGCAGAAGGAGTGACGCATTTTATTTCCTGTTCCATTTGTATAAAATACTGGCGAGGCTGGATCATAACCTGAACCAGCTTACAAGCATAAAAGATAAACATTTATCCATCTACCACGCCCCCTGTCACATAGTCCGATCCCCCCTCATCCCCCTCACCAGAATTTACATTTCAAATATTGTATAACAAGACAAAACTGCAAACTCATAACTAACTGAAGCCTTTGATTGAAATACCAAATAATGACACTCGTTCTCTCTTTCACACGTGGCATCACTTCTGCTATTGTTTTGTTTGTATTAAGTGCACACATGAGTCTGTGACAGCAGACAGCCGATCCCTCAGCATGTTTGTGCTCTCTGCTCATGTTGCCTTCATATTGAATCATTTTTGGCTTTTTAAAGAACTTATTTTAGCATCGCACTCAACAACAAACAAATCCTCCCAAACATAAGAAGTCCCTTCAAATTGCATTATGTTTCTTCACGTCAATATACGGGCCGCAAGTGACGTGGGCCGCAAGTGGCCCCCGAGCCACGAATTTGACACCCCTGATGTAAATGAACTGAACACAAAGGTCTTAACACAATCAGGACACATTCACATAGATGCAGAGTGGGAAGGACTCTTTTTTTTAACATATTGTAACACAAAGTCACACATGAAAGTACCTACATTCATCTAACACTATATTTTTTATGCAAAGTACAGCCAGGGTGTTACTATCTATTGATTGAACCATGATGAGCTTATGTTCACAGGCAGATATTCACAACATCCTCCCTGTGGCTGTGCCGTCCATTTAAATATCACCTGATTAAAGTCGTCCCTATTAGTGAGTTTGCTTCTTGCTAAAGTTCCTGCTCGGGCCCTGCGGTCAGAGACTGTGACTGGCTGTTATATAACATTGCATGCAGGTTAGACACAATCACAGTGGGACTGATGCGCAGAAAAACGAGTAGAGACTGTAATTCGGATTAAAAACAACTGCATTAGCTTCACTGTTGCTATAGTCTCGCACTTGTTTATTTAATCAGTGTATTAGTTGTGCTGCACCATTAAAGATCCATTGCATTTGCTGACATGTTTGACACAACTAGAATCACATATCAGGTGTGGACTGAAGCTTTGAAATGTGATATGTTAGTAAGTTATACATTTTTATAACCAGTTTGTTGTAACTACAAATTCATCAAAGTGACCATTAAGAAATAATTTAAGCAAAACAACAACGAAAATCCATCTCTAATGGTTTGGGTGGTGGTCTTCTTCTTCTACTACTACTACTAATAATAATAATAGGAGTCTTGTACCTGGTATTTAAAGCTGCTGGGCCCATCCATTCACTAAACACAATCAAAGCTCTTTGAATAGACTCACTGTCTGATGCATCAGGTGAAGCAAGTGCCAGAAGGTTTCTCTTTTCAGTGTACACTAGAATGTAACGTCAAATAAAAATCCTTTTCGTTATTTACACGAATGACCCGTGCGTCTTCAATGACGGAGCTCACCTTTACATAGCGACCTTCGTCTTGCCTCCTGCAGAAATCCTTAAACTACTTTATAATCTGAATATTTACAGTCCGCAGAAAAAAATGGGATAAACACACTAATTAAATCAGAAGGCTTACCTTTCCCTGTTTCCCTTCAAATTCCGTCTAATTTTTCAGATTGTTTTGTCGTCAAGCATCGGGGAAGTAGGAGAACTATAATCTGTTGCGGTCAATCCAGTAATCTAATTTATCTGGATTTTGTTGCCCTGTCCACATGGCGGCCAGTATCGACCGACTGACAGCGCATCTCTTTGTGGGTCACAGGTAGATCCACATATCTGCGCGCTCCAGAAACTCCACGTCCACGCTGAAATATCTGCGCGTGCGCTCAGAAACCCACCGGAGCTCCGCGGATGTTTTTAATCCATCGATAGCTGATCGTCTTACAAACACCGTTGGCTCCCTGTTCTGTTAGTGGGAGTGAACACTTGTCCCCCGCTGCTATGTAAGGGGAGACCAGACAATTGGAGAGAAACCTGTTTGTCCGGCGGGAAAGGTGCCAGTGAAGTAAAACCGATTAACATTTAAATCAATTAAAAAAGCAAAGAAAAAGAAACGTAAAGAAGGGTGTGTGTCGGGGGGGGGGGGGGGGGGAACAACAATACCTGCGGCTTTTCTAAAATAAAATAAAAAGTTAATATAAGCATAAATGTTTGAACAATTGACAATAAAAATCTTGTTGGTCGACATACATTTAAGGGCATGAAGTGTTCCTGCCTGTGTGTGTGTGTGTGTGTGTGTGTGTGCGTGCGTGCGTGCGTGCGTGCGTGCGTGCGTGTGTGTGAGAGAGAGAGGGGAGGGGGGGGTGGCTTTTCATCCGAAACCCACTGGCACACTTTTAGAAAGCACTCAGTCCATTCTTCCTTGCCACCTTTCCTCACCGCTTCCTCTTTGTTAGGGCCCGAGCACTGACAGTGCGAAGGCCCTATTGTAATTGCTCTGTTTATTATTATTATTATTATTATTATTTCGGCAAATGAATTGGCCTTTTGAGGGCCTAAACATGCTCGAAAACTCATGAAATTTTGCACACGCGTCAGGTCTGGTGAAAATTTACGTATTTTAATGTTCTCAGACATGGCCAGGGAAAATTAGCTCAGTAGCGCCACCTAGAAAAATGAAAAACGCGAGCCCCCGGTATGGGTATGACCTACATGTTTGAAAGTCGGTACACCTATATAACTTTCAGAGTCGAACAAAAAAGTCTATTATGGCAATGTCCTAAACCCAACAGGAAGTCCGCCATTTTGGATTGAAGGTGACATTTTGGCTCTGATTTTACCGTTTCCATGCCTCGAACTTTAACGAACTCCTCCTTGGGATTTGGTCCTATAAGCTTCAAATTTGGACAGTGTCAACTACACCCTTGTGCCATGTTAAATTGCGGAGCTTTTGAGTTTTCACAATACTATAAGGCCGTGGCGCCATGGCGAATTTCGATGACTCGCCATGAAAATCTTATTGCCTCTCATTTTGTCATACATTTTCTGACCTTGACCAAAGAGCACACATATGATAAGGCTCCACCCCTGAACATATTTCAACTGCCATATTTGACATAAGGGACAGCGCCACCTAGTGGGAACAGGAAATGTCATGTTTTACACTTTGGGGTACAGTATAGTGATGGGTGACATCTGCAGCCTCAAATTTCTCCAGAAAAGCCTTAAGGAGTTGGTCTTGGGTTACAGTGAAAACTGTGACTTTTCGCAAAAGGGTGTGACCCCAGCGGCGTGGCGAACTTTAATGTCATGCCATGAAGAAACAAATTAGTATAACTCAATGAAATCCAGTCTGATCAGTACCAGACTTTACAGGCATGATGTCAGACCCGCCCTGAACAGATTGATGTGCCCATTGTCGGAAATACGGACAGCGCCACCTAGTGGCAACAGGAAATGTCATGGCTTTAATTTTGTTGTACTGATTTTCACAGATTCATCTTGGCCACCTCAAAAGCGGTGAATATCACCATCAGTCCCTCGTGATGCTTCAGTGCAAAAATTGTGACTTTAAACTGAACGGCGCACCCTGGTGGCAACGCGGTTCACCATGAAAGATGAAGTGGCTTTTGAGGGGCTTGGAAAGTTTATAGAGGCTTGAAATTTGGCACACACCTCCAAATGGATGTAGGCTTTGTTGTCATGTGATCATTTTCATTGAATAGCGCGAAATTGCTCCACAGCGCCCCCTACAAAATTTCAAAACATCAGCCCCAGCTCTGTGTTTCATCTATGAGTCTGAAACCTGGTAAGCTTATGGAAAATATCAAGATGTACAAAAAAGTCTCTTGGAGCAATATCCCAAATCCAACAGGAAGTCAGCCATTTTAAAATTAATGTGTAATTTTGGCGACATTTTCCCCTCTTTTCAGGCTTCATACTTTGACGAACTCCTCCAAGGGATTTCATCATATTGAACCATTCTCCAGTGTGTGGAATCTAAAGACCTTTGTGATGTTAAATTGCGAAGCTTTTTACGTCCAGGGAAACGGGGTGGTTATGGTGGCACTTAGAGTTTGAATCACTCGCCAAAAAGCAGTAATCTGCTGTCACTCAAAAACACAATGTCCAATCTCTCCCAAACGTCTCAGGTGTGATGAGACTCGAGCTTGGAAGTGTTTGTTATGCCATTTGTACATAATGGTTAGAGCGCCACCTAGTGGAACGACTAACTAATCATGAATGAATGAGTTGAATTGTTAGCTGGTGGTTAAATGCATGAATTCCATCAATGTGACATCACATCGGACGTGCTGGTTTTAGGTGTTGGGCGTGGCTCGACACGCCGGGGTGCGAGGGCCCTCATAACGCTGCTTGCAGCTTTAATTTTTCTTGCATCTTGTCTGCTTCTCTCTCTCTCTCTCTCTCTCTCTGCCACACCCCTTTGTCTCTCTCTCTCTTCTTTTGTTGATCAGGAAAGCAAATTAGCTGAGCCACAGTTTCCCTTTAAATGTGGTCAATTTCTTAGACAGCCTTGCTTAACAAAACCATGAATTCTTTCACTCACTTCTAATAATACTTCCTTCACCTCACTTTTAAATAACTCTCTTTACTCACTTTTCGTGGATGACACCACAGTGGTTGGACTCATCTCAAGGGGGGATGAGTCGGACTACAGAGATGAGGTCAACAGACTGACTGAGTGGTGTTCAGTTAACAACCTCCAACTGAACACCACGAAAACTAAAGAACTTATCTTGGACTTCAGGAAGGGCAGAGCAGACCCGGCCCCACTTTACATTCACGGGAGCTGTGTGGAGAGGGTACACTCCATGAGGTTTCTGGGCGTGCAGATCTCTGATGACCTCTCCTGGACTACAAATACCACGGCGGTGGTAAAAAAAAAAAAAGGCCCAGCAGCGTCTCCACTTTCTGAGAGTGCTCAGGAGGAACAACCTGGAGGAGAGGCTGCTGGTGACATTTTACAGAGCCACCATAGAGAGCATCCTAACGTACGGCATAACAACATGGTATGCAGGGTGCTCAGCTGCGGACAGGAAAGTACTGCAGAGGGTCATCAACACAGCCCAGAAGATCACTGGCTGCTCTCTGCCCAGCCTGGAGGTCACTGCAAACTCTCGGTACCTCAGCAGAGCTGGCAATATCATCAAGGACCACTCTCACCCCAGCAACCAACTGTTTGAACTATTACCGTCAGGCCGACGGTACAGGTCACATAAAACCAGGACAAACAGATTCAGGGATAGCTTCTTTCCCAGAGCTATCACCGTAGTAAATAAGCACAAAAACAACTGAACCTATACCATACCGTCACTGTCATTATATTATGCTGCTATTCATACTGTCATCATATTAATGCTGCTATCCTGTATATATTGTACTTACTATTGTTTGAGTACTTACGATTTTTTTTTTGTACTTTTTATATTTTACATTTATATTTATTATTGAAACTTGCACCAAGGGAGTGGCACTCCAATTTCGTTGTACTCTGTACAATGACAATAAAGGCTATTCTATTCTATTCTATTCTATTCTATTCTATTCTATTCTATTCTCACCAAGCATTTTGCAAGCTAGATTTTACACTGGTTAACTTGAAAGGTCAAATTCTGAAAGTGTCTTGGTTTGAATATCAATGACAGGGGCGATCGTGGCTCAAGAGTTGGCAGTTTGTCTTGTAATCGGAAGGCTGCCGGTTCGAGCCCCGGGCAGTCTCGGTCGTTGTGTCCTTGGGCAAGACGCTTCACCCGCAACGGTGCCCTCTGACCACCACCTGTAGGCAACCTACTGGTGGTGGTCAGAGGGCCCGGGGGCGCCAGTGTCTGGCAGCCTCGCCTCTGTCAGTGCGCCCCAGGGTGGCTGTGGCTACAATGTAGCTGCCATCACCAGTGTGTGAATGTGTGGATGACTGAATGTAGTGTAAAGCGCTTTGGGGTCCTTAGGGACAAAGTAAAGCACTATACAAATTAGGGCTGCCACGATTAGTCGACTATCAAAATCGTCGACGACTGATTTAATAGTCGACGCGTCGTTTGAAGCTTTGTAAGATCCCCAAAGACGCAGGAATAAGTAGCAGGATTTAAGAGTGTAATAACGGACTGAAACAGAAGATGGCAGCACTGCATGTACAAGGATGCCAGTTAAACACCAAAGAAGAAGTAGCTCTGTCCCAGAATTCATAGCGCGGCCCAGCTATGAATGCCGCCATTCCAACAATGGCGGCAGCTACTTAGTTTTAATATTACTCTTATTGTTCTTTCTGGGTCACAAAATAAACGTTTAACATATTTTCAGGCGAGAATGTAGCTGTGTAAACCTCAAATATCTGCTCAGTTTATCAAGACACCGCATATTTTCAAAAGCGCGCCGACGTTTTCGGAGACGTCTGTTACCCACTAGCTCGATAGCTAGCCGGGGGCTAGGCTCACTAGCGCCGTGAGAACACCGGACTCCCGGCAAATCATTTTCAAACCCACCGCCGTCTTTCGCTACTCAGGTTAAACATGATATATGAGTCACTTAGATAACTTAAAATGTTATTGTTTGGCTTTTTTCAGTGTTTTATTTGTTCCTGAGTAAATCGGTTTGGCTGAGATTAAAGTTATAGTTTTTACACAGCTGAATAAACCTCAAGCAGACAGCTGATTATCAGAAGTGTGAGATGCTCGAGAATTTACTCCTGTGTCCTGTTATATTTTAGATAGCAAGGAGTTTATTAAACTTCACCGAAACAATCTGCAAATTTCATTAAACTTTAATAAACTATCATCTTGTCTTTATTTTTAGTTAGCACAGACCTTAAACACTTAAAGCTGTAAGCTAATGATAGTTATATAAGAGCAGATGCTGCCGGTGCAATAAGCTGTACTTTTTACGTCCAATGGATGATGATCTGATTAATCGGTAGTCGTTTGTGGCAGCCCTAGTACAAATACAGGGCATTTTACCATTTCAGATGACCCCTCCAGTTAATGAGAAGTCATAAGCACAGAACATTCAGTTCAGTTAAATTCAATTCAGACTCATTTATACAGTCATCCTTCAAGACAACAGTAATCTAAAAGAGCTTAAATACGTTAGTTTGTGAATCTGAATACTCTCTCCATCTACTTAGCATTTATCCTCCAGCATCATAAGGCCCCGTGGCTGCTGTTGCTATGTAACTAAGCCAGTCAGCCAGTTATAATTTAAGTGTCCCTGTTATCCAGAAGCCCCATTTAAATCCAGATATTTTGCTTTTTTGTTTGTTTGTTTTTTGCACAAATCTTCTTAAGTTACAGTGAAAACAGATGTCATACACAAATAATATTCTCCCCATCTTAGCATTTTTTTATGTTTGATTTTATTTTTAATTTATTTTATTTTTTTGTCCTTTTACATCATACAGAGCTGCTGTGTAAGTTGCCATGGCTGTTGTTGCTATGTAACTACTTGTAAGGAGTCCAAGGAGGCAGGTGACAGCGAGGTGGGAGAACATACAGAAACCAAAACCCAGCAATCCACGAGAAACCGGAAGGACTGGCAAATCCACTCATGCACGGTTATAATTTACATCTCCTTTTCAATTCAAGTCAATTCAATTCAATTCAATTCAATTCAATTCAATTTTATTTATGTAGCGCCAAATCACAACAAAAGTCGCCTCAAGGCGCTTCATAGATTCAGAGAAAAACCCAACAATCATATGACCCCCTATGAGCAAGCACTTTGGCAACAGTGGGAAGGAAAAACTCCCTTTTAACAGGAAGAAACCTCCGGCAGAACCAGGCTCAGGGAGGGGCGGGGCCATCTGCTGCAACCGGTTGGGGTGAGAGAAGGAAGACAGGATAAAAGACATGCTGTGGAAGAGAGACAGAGATTAATAACAGATATGATTCAATGCAGAGAGGTCTGTTAACACATAGTGAGTGAGAAAGGTGACTGGAAAGGAAAAACTCAATGCATCATGGGAATCCTCCGGCAGCCTACGTCTGCTGCAGCATAACTAAGGGAGGATTCAGGGTCACCTGGTCCAGCCCTAACTATATGCTTTAGCAAAAAGGAAAGTTTGAAGCCTAATCTTGAAAGTAGAGATAGTGTCTGTCTCCTGAATCCAAACTGGAAGCTGGTTCCACAGAAGAGGGGCCTGAAAACTGAAGGCTCTGCCTCCCATTCTACTTTTAAATACTCTAGGAACAACAAGTAGGCCTGCAGAGCGAGAGCGAAGTGCTCTAATAGGGTGATATGGTACTACAAGGTCATTAAGATAAGATGGGGCCTGATTATTTAAGACCTTGTATGTGAGGAGCAGGATTTTGAATTCAATTCTGCATTTAACAGGAAGCCAAAACAGGAGAAATCTGCTCTCTCTTTCTAGTCCCTGTCAGGACTCTTGCTGCAGCATTTTGGATTAGCTGAAGACTTTTCAGGGAGTTTTTAGGACTTCCTGATAATAATGAATTACAGTCGTCCAGCCTGGAAGTAATAAATGCATGAACTAGTTTTTCAGCGTCACTCTGAGACAGGATATTTCTAACTTTAGAGATGTTGCACACATGGAAGAAAGCAGTCTTACATATTTGTTTAATATGTGCGTTGAAGGGCATGTCCTGGTCAAAAATGACTCTAAGGTTCCTCACAGTGTTACTGGAGGCCAAGGTAATGCCATCCAGAGTAAGAATCTGGTTAGATACCATATTTCTAAGCTTTTCAGGGCCGAGTACAATAACCTCAGTTTGATCTGAATTAAGAAGCAGAAAGTTAGCGGCCATCCAGGTCTTTATGTCTTTAAGACATTCCTGCAGTTTAACTCATTGGTGTGTGTTATCTGGCTTCATGGACAGATAGAGCTGGGTGTCATCTGCATAGCAGTGTAAATGTATGCTATGTCTTCTAATGATGCTGCCTAAGGGAAGCATGTATAATGTAAACAGAATTGGTCCTAGCACTGAACCCTGTGGAACTCCATAATTAACCTCAGTGTGTGAAGAGGACTCTCCATTTACATGCACAAACTGGAGTCTATTAGATAGATATGATACAAACCACTGCAGTGCAGTACCTGTAATACCTACAGCATGTTCTAATCGCTCTAATAGGATATTATGGTCGACAGTATCGAACGCTGCACTGAGGTCTAGCAGGACAAGCACAGAGATGAGTCCACTGTCAGAGGCCATAAGAAGATCATTTGTAACCTTCACTAAAGCTGTTTCTGTGCTGTGATGAGCTCTGAAACCTGACTGAAACTCTTCAAATAAACCTCTGCAGATGATCTGTTAGCTGTTTGACAACTACTCTTTCAAGGATGTTTGATAACCTAATTTCCCACGGGATTAATAAAGTATTCTGATTCTGATTCTGATATGAAAGTGTAATGGGGAAGGCTTTAGGACCCAGGGGACCCAATGGAGGGTATAAAAGAGGAAGTAGCAGCAGGTGTTCTTGATTTCCACTGACAAGCGGCTGTGAACAATGGTTGTGTGAGTAGGTGAAGAGCCTGAGAAGTTTTAATTGTCTGCTACACAAACTGTTGTTTTAAACCTCTACAGCAGAGGTTCGAGAAGTGATTTTAGAAGATAAGCCAAGATAAGCCAGGTGTGCAGCAAACACAGTTGTCTGCTGCAGGGCAGGCTGCACATGTGAATTTGTCACTGTTTTTTCCTCCTTTTTGTTGCGTTTTTGGTTTTAGTAGGGTCACCTTTTAAAACTGTTTTTTATGCCGGGTTTGTTTTTATTTCTACTGGGCTGGTGCAATATTAGTTGGGCAATGTGCAATCCCTGAGCTGGGCTCTTACCTTAGGGGAAGTAGGTCTTTTTAGAGGTGCTCCGTGTGGATTTGCAGTGAATAAGTTTTATTAAGAGTGATTTTAGTGCCACCGATTATTGCCTGAACTAAAACACTTAGTGCATGCGATAAGTGTTCTGTTGGGCTCGTATTTATTTGGGGTGGATTTGTTTCTTTTAAAGCAACGAGCATCTGGGACCACCGGGGTAACGCAAGCCCTCAGGTGATGGCTGCATTGCTGGCAGGTTGCACCAAGACTATCTTGTGGTCGTTAGTGACCTTTCCCATTTCGATGTTTTAGGCCTTTTGCAAACCCTTTGTGTTCTTTTAAAATAATAAATTTTAACACATCTGACTGATATTGACCCTCTTGTCCCGTTTATTCTGGGCTCGTTCCTGTGAGAGCTTTGGGCCTGAAAGTTTGCACAAGTAGTATAGAGGCCCTTAGCGGTTATTCGGTGGCTTTTACTCGCTACAAAAGGAAGGTTGGAGATTGGCCTATAATTAGCTAAGACTGCTGGGTCTAGAGATGCTTTTTGAGTAAAGGTTTAACTACAGCCAGCTTGAAGGCCTGTGGTACATAGCCGATCATTAGAGATAGGTTGATCGTATTTAAGATCGAAGCATTAATTAATGGCAGGACTTCTTTGAGCATTTTGTAGGAATGGGGTCTAAAAGACACGTTGATGGTTTGGAGGAAGTAATTATTGAAGTTAACTCAGAAAGATCAATTAGAGAAAAAGAGTCTAACTTAACATCAATGGTACTAAGAGTAGCTGTAGATAATATTACATCTGTGGGATGATTATTGGTCATTTTTTCTATAATGATAAAAATTTTATTTGTGAAGAAGTTCATGAAGTCATTACTGGTTAACGTTAAAGGGATGGTTGGCTCAACAGAGCTCTGACTGTTTGTCAGCCTGGCTACAGAGCTGAAGAGAAACCTGGGGTTGTTCTTATTTTCTTCAATCAGTGATGAATGGTAAGATGTTCTGGCTTTGCGGAGGGCTTTCTTATAAAGCAACAAACTATTTCTCCAGGCTAAATGATGATCCTCTAAATTTGTGACACGCCATTTCCTCTCCAGATTACGAGTCATCTGCTTTAGGCTACGTGTTTGAGAATTATACCACGGAGTCAGGTACTTCTGATTAGAGACCTTAGTTTTCACAGGAGCTACAGTATCCAGAGTCGTACGTAGTGAGGAGGTGAAATTATTAACAAGATAATCGACCTCTGTTGGGGTAGCGTTCAGGTAGCTGCTCCGCTCTGTGTTGGTACAGGGCATTGAAGATGATAACAGTGGGTGGATTATATTCTTAAACTTAGTTACAGCGCTTTCAGAAAGACATCTACTGTGATAAAGTCTACTCTCCACCGCTGTGTAATCAATTATTGTAAATGTAAATGTTATCAGGAAATGATCAGACAGGAGAGGGTTTTCAGGAAACACTGTTAAATGTTCAGTTTCTATGCCATATGTTAAAACAAGATCTAGAGTGTGATTAAAGTGGTGGGTGGGTTCTTTTACATTTTGACAGAAACCAATTGAGTCTAATAACAGATTAAATGCCATGTTGAGGCTGTCATTTTTAGCATCTACATGGATGTTAAAATCACCCACAATAATTATTTTATCTGAGCTCAGAACTAAATTAGATATAAAGTCTGAGAAATCAGACAGAAACTCTGTGTAAGGCCCAGGTGGACGATAGATGATAACAAGTAAGACTGGTTTCTGAGTTTTACAGCTGGGGTGGACGAGGCTAAGCATCAGGCTTTCAAATGAATTAAAAGTCTGTCTGGGTCTTTGGTTGATTAATAGGCTGGTGTGAAAAATTGCTGCCACACCGCCCCCTCGGCCTGTGCTTCGAGATTTCTGGTAGTTAGAATGACTCGGGGGTGTTGATTCATTTAAACTAACATAATCATCCTGCTGCAACCAGGTTTCTGTAAGGCAGAGTAAATCGATTTGTTGATCAATTATTAAGTCATGTACTAACAGAGACTTGGAGGAGAGAGACCTAATATTTAATAATCCACATTTCACTGTTTTACTCTTTGGTTCAGATGTGGATACTGTATTGTTCTTTCTTTGTAATTGTTTATGTTTAAGTTGTTTGTTGATGGTTTTTAGTTTGTTTTTTGTCTGTTTGGAAGCTGACACAGTCTCTATGGAGATGGGTTTTTTTTTGGGGGGGGGGGGGTAGCAGGAGGAGAGAAGCTGCAGAGAGGTGTGTAAGACTGCAACTCTGCTTCCTGGTCCCAACTCTGGATGGTCATATTTTGGGGGGTTTAATAAATTTGTCCATATTTCTAGAAATGAGAGCTGCTCCATCCAAAGTGGGATGGATGCCGTCTCTCCTAACAAGACCAGGTTTCCTCCTTTAAAGTCTATGATGTTACGCAAGAGCACTGTTTAAAATAAAGAGCACAGTACTGTGACTCTTCAACTGTGCTTCTTAAGCCCTTACCATCATGTGATTTAAATCTCATCTCCTGGACAAAGTAAATACTCCTGCCCTCTTTACTCATATGGATTCCTGTTTGATTGAATCCATTCTGACTTTCTCTTTTGTGTGCAGGTACAAGTCAGTGAACCTAAGAAGCAGACTAAGAGACTGCGAGTATAGTCAGAGTGTGCAGCAAAATGGCCTTCGTCACCTGTATAAGGCTAGAGGGCCCAGTTTATTCTGGCTGATCCTAACAACACCTTATTAGAAGAGTCTGGGTGTAGACACAGTATACTGACATGCAGTCTTTAAAATAATTCATTATATTCTTAATGTTAATGTTGCTCAGTCCTGTATATTTATTATCTGTTTATTGCATTTGCTTGACTGTTGTGTGATTTTGTATGACAAGAATAAAGATATTGTGGATCTTTGATTTCAGTGATTGCTGTGCACCCATCATAAATTAGATATTTCTTATGATACAAAGATAAATTTTCCGCTACACTCAGATCTGAAAGGATTTAAAATACCAAAAACACCTGAATGACTTTGTGTTATGAAAACCCTTTTTTATCCCTAGTTTTCAATTTCTCACCTTTCAATCTGAAGTTTTCAACTTGGTGTAAACTTACAACAAAAGTCAAAAGAATTAAATAGTCCTTCAGTTTCCTGAAGCCTTTACTGCAGACACTAATAAACATTGGCGCGTGCAGGAGATACGTGCGCCCACATGATGACATCAATCTTGGACTCTAGCTCGGATCAATAGTGGCTGATGGTTTTCATAATGAAACTCAATGAGTGAGAGCAGATTGCCTGGTCAATGGTTTAGGGAGGGGCTAAATTGTGTTGTTTTTAACAATTGGTTGTCCGGTCAAGCTACTACCAGGTGGGGGTAAGAATAAGCCAATAGGCGCTACTTGGGGCGTGGCCTAGAAAAGCGTCGGTGCCATCATGCTAGCTGAAGAAGTCCTGTGTAAGTAGCTTTGCGAACTCGTGTACTGAGCGTTTTGGTGTCTTGGCTTTTTTATGCGCGTAGTGTCATTTTTTCCACAGTCACTGGGAAGTAAAATGGAAACAGCAACTTGTGTTTGAGGACGGTGATTTTTGCTTTCGAAAAGGACGTAGGACAGCGGTCTCGGTTTCCTAGCCTGTAAGCTAGCGCGGCCATCACGACCAGAACAACACACACCAAGTCCACAAGTCGGCGTTTGGCAGTTGGACGTTTCTGCCACCATCATGGAGAAGGTAGTTCGCATACCCCATGTTTATTACTGTGGTTTAAGCTGTATAGCTGGTGTTATAAGGCATACAGTAATTGTAAGCCAGCTAACTGATTCTACCGGCTAGCTGCTAGCCACACCTGCTCCTCCTGTTGGTATTCAAGGCCAAGCCGGCATCGATTTGTGCTCTGAGCTGCTCAGCTCTATCCTGCCCATTTGAAACCTCTTGATGGACACTGTGCGATATTGCATCCACTTTGAAGGTTAATGGCGACGTCGAAGGGCGGCAGGTTTGTTGTCGTGAAAGATGAGGTAACGCCCTGAATGCTGTATCCAGTCATCTGCAGGGACCTGTCACCTGCTCAGCAGCATCTGCATTAAGAGGAGCACACCTACGCTCATGTCGGTGGTGATGATTTACACTGTTGCTGTCAGCCGACACGAGTAAACTACAGCAGTCTGACTGCTGAAAGTCAGATGATTTCAGACTTGCGATCTTTGGATGTATGAAGTTGAAGATGAAAGACAAATGAAATGAGAGCTGCAGAGTCTAACGGTCACCTCACCTTCTTTCCACAGGCTGATTTCTTGAAAGGACTTCCTGTCTACAACAAGAGCAACTTCAGCAGGTTTCATGCAGATTCAGTTTGTAAAGCATCTGTAAGTAGCCTTTAAAATCACTTGATGCAGTTCTTTAAAGGTTTGTTCATGTCTAGAAGGCACAGCTCTAATTCACAGCCTCTTTCTGATCTCTCGTATAGAACCGCAGGCCCTCCGTGTACCTACCAACACGCGAATACCCCTCTGAACAGAGTAAGTACAGTTGAAACTGTAAAACTGCTGTGGTGATGTTTTCAAATGCTTACTAACTGTGGCTAAACTAGCACCCTGTGTAATGTGTTTTGTATGTAAAACATCTTGCCTGTGTTTGTTTACAGTCATTGTTACAGAAAAAACCAACATTCTCCTGCGTTACCTCCACCAGCAGTGGGACAAAAAGGTGAGCGTGTGCAGTTCTTTCATTTCTCTCATTTGGCAGAGACCACATCCTCAACTAGGGTTAGGGCTAAGAGTTGACAGTATTTCTTGAAAGAGAATGGCAGATGAAATAAAGATTTAGATTTTAAACTGCAGTTTGGGGAAGGCCTCAGTAAAGAGTGGCAACAGGTACTAATGCAAGAACCTCAATAAATGCTGTGTATAATGTAGGAAGGGAAATATATTGATGGAATTGGCAGGGCCGAGTATGAGCTGCGGTCCCACTCCTGAAATTCAAAAGTCTTTGTAAGGAGTCTTTATTATGTCTCAAATAATCACGTGCTATGAAGCAACTGTTCATCTGTGCTTCTGTCACTGACGTGTTGAAAGAGAGCGAGGCTGTGATTTTGCTGATTCCTGTGTAATCCTGTGTCAAACAGAATGCAGCAAAGAAAAGGGAACAGGAACAAGCTGAGGGTGACAGCCCGGCGCCCCCGAGGAAGATCGCCAGGACAGATAGCCAAGAGATGAACGAGGACTCATAAGTGCGCGTCGTGTGTGTGTGTGTGTGTGTGTGTGTGTGTGTGTGGGTGGGTATACATGTGTGTTTGCATCAATAGGGTATAGCCAATATAAGCAAAACCATAGGATAATCCCTCCTGCATGCAGACTTCCTGGTTTTTCCTGGACTAGAGCAGGATGTCTTTCCTGGCATGAAGTTAAGTCACTCCAGAGAGAATTGCAGGAAATTCCCACTCACAAAGCCGCCATTTACAGTGTATGAAAATAACGTTGGTAGAAATGATCTCAAGTCGTGGAGGCGAAATCATTACTGGTGTTTTGATTGTGTTGGCTCTTCCCCATGTGGGCCAGTACACATGTATATGTTTGTGTGCATGCTGAGCTGTGAGTGCGGACTGCGAGTGGATGGTAGGATTAAGATGAGACGGACTGGACAGAAAATGTCAGACACTACTCTTAAAAATGTAACTGGTACAAGACTCGTGTAGCCTCTCTGTCGTCCGGACAGTCTGTTCTGATTTGTGAGTATTTTGTTACTGTTTTAATTTTATTTTATGATGTTTTTGTTGTTGTTTGTAAATGGCAATGAGCTTCCTGCCAGCCACAGTGCCCACCATCTCAGTTTCACTGCCCACTCTGCAACCACACGGGGGCATTGCGACTTCTTTTCCACACTGTTTGAATCGACAGAACCAAGAATGCACTGTGAAGAACAGCACAAAGTAGAAGCGACTCTTCCGGACCCCCACCTTTTTAAACGTGTGGCTTCTTTTGTTTGTTTTATGGTGAATATATTAATATCTGTGTTCTATCCTGGGACTCGTGCTTGTAGGATTAATGTTGTGTCGGCGTGGCTGAGAAGCAGCGTCACGTCTAGCACCTCCCTCTGGCTGATCGAGGCGAGTAAGAAGGGGATTCTCTCTCTTTAAGTTTTAGCAGATCTTTCACCGAAAGATGTGAAGAAAAAGAAAGAGCTGTTACGTCTTAATAGGAAAATACAGAAATGTGAGATTTCATTTTTAGTCGCGCAACTTTGGCAACAGCACAGACACTAAAGAGAAATGTCTATAGTGACGTGTGGGAAAGGGAAAAGAATGCATAACGTGTGTAAATAGTTACAGTAGCTTATCCGATTTAGTATCTGTGTGTCTGCCTTTTTGTAAAAGACTACAGAATAAAGTAGAGAAGAGCCCCAGTGTCCAGTGGATGTTATCTTGCCTTGCATGTTACTGTTTCAGTGGCTGGATGTTATAATCCTGGACCAGAAATAAAGTGTTTGGGGGGGGATTTTTGTGTGGAAGGTATTAGCCGAGAGGCCTTAAGACTCGGATCCAGCTCAGGGCCCGGGTCAGCGTTACTGCTCGTCTCATCTTTGTGACAGCTCCGGATGGTTTTTATTTTATTTTTCTCCCTTCTCGATGGAGAGCTGGCTGCTGTGAGCGTTTAGAGTATTATACTTTCAGCCATAGAATGCACAATAAGCATGCACAGCAAAGTGCAGCTGCCATCCTGCCTTGTTCCTTGTATGAGATTCAGTTTGTATTGGTGTCCATGCACCCAAAAAAAAGCTTTTCTTTTTCTGTCCTTTAAAAAAATCGTTCTTATCACTCCCCGGCTGAGTCACGACGTAACCTCCTCTCTTTCCTGTTTTGTGGGTCGACGGTGCGGTCAGTCATCTTCATATCTACACTGTAAATACCCCGTCTTGTTATTTCAAGTATAAAAACCTCATTATGCTTCTGCTCAGACTGTTCTACACCACCCGAAGCCTTGCCCCACATGTGTTAGATCAGATGTTCTTTTTAGCTTTGCTGAAATAAAACTGGATTAAAACACTTTTGGTTTGTGGTACTTCAAAAATGTAAAGAAGCGGTTCACAACACATGGGATGCATTTGAAATAGTTTTATTAACTATTTGTCAGGTCTTACAAAAATATGACAAAATAAATTAAAAGAAATAAATAATCCCATTCCCCAGTATTTTTCTTTAAAAGATCTTTTTTGTACAGTGGTACATTGGAAGAGCGTATGATGTTGTGTAAGTGAGGCTTCCATGAAAATGTCTCGTCTTTGAGGCTCGGGTCGGGCTGTAATGTAGCTGCGGTGAGTCTCGCCTGTTCACATCCACTCTGAAACACAAACATTAATACGTCCATTCAGTCCTTTCCTGCTTATTCCGAATGAGACAGACGATGTCCGAACTTTTCAAAGAAGCTGTTCTGATAACGAGTCCGAGCTTGTGTCCTGATGCAGGCGATGCCTGCGCCGTGACGCTGCCGTTCCTCCAAACGTTACAGATCTCCGTCGCAGAACATGTTTCACTGCAAAAACGAAAAAAGTAACAAGCCGATGTCTGTTGTGATGCTCTTCAGCTTTACCTGAATAAGGTGGGAATGCACACATGGAAGTGACCTCGCTCGGCATCGGCGGAGCTATTCAGCGCACCAGTTCTGCTTCTCTATGGGACTTTTTCAAACGATGGACTCTTACGCACCATGAAGCCACTTATCCCAGAAATCCTGATGCTGCAAGAATATCAAGGGTTTTTAATGAGACTGTGCTCAGCTACGTCGTCACCGTCTCGCTCTGCTGCTCTTAAGATCACACCCTGATGATGTCACGTTTCTCTTAGCCTCGGCCTTCTCCATTTACATTTATAATGAACAGTACCTTCCAAATATTCCTAAAAATGATAACATGACTGCACAGACTATTTCGGTATTGCATTTGATGTCAGTAAGAACTTTTTGCCTCCCGGAAAGAACATTTTTCGTCTCTTCTGCAGGCGTGTGAGCGAAAAATGGACCAGACTTCTAAAACTAACACATTAAAGCTGTAACAGAATACAAAAACCTGTTAAGCCGATGCAGGTCGGGGCAGGTTCTTAACATTAAATAGGAAACAGGCGGTCTGAGAGAGCTGACACTAAAACATAAAGGGAAAGAAAATGCATAGAGTGGATGAGGATGATGCGCTGGAGTTGGGGTTTGAGGTTGGGTTAGTGTCGAGCTTTAGTACTACACGTCAACTTCAACGCTGTGTTATTGCCCAAATCCTCGCCGGAGGTGAACGTGTGGAAATGCATAGTTAATGTTTCCGTATCTCGGCAGTGCGGCGGCTTCTGAATCCTCTCTGTGTCTCATATCATCATAAACTTGTCAGACTGCTTTAATTTTGCTGCCTGTGGTGACTAAATAACCAGCGCCACCTTCTGGAGACCCCGCAGAAGTGAAATACCAGCTAAGGGTAGATGCTGGGCTCATTGAAAATACATGGATCATGCAAACAATATGCAAAGTACAGTACTGTGAAAAAGTTTTAGGTACTCTAAGATGTTTGTATGTTTTTGTAAATCACATGATGCCATCCTGCTTTTTGAAAAATGACGATGACCTAAAATGTATCTTCAGTGGGAAAAGGGAGTCCTGCAACGCATGCATTGGTCCCTGCAGAAGCTCTGTGGTGACATCATCAAGTGAGCCAGTAAATGCATGAAGAGAGACACAGCCCGACTCCAGAGAAGGATTCTGGGTAAGATCTCATAATGACTGAGCGACTGTGTAGTCAAATGAAGCTCCCACTAATGTAGGGTTTTTCTATTTACCGAACTCCTGTCAGGTAAACTGACATCTTTCAAAGTATTCTCACATATTTTAGTGCCTAAAACCTTTATAGAGTACTGTACGTCTTGGGTTAACAGCATAATCTGAAAAGTTCTGCACTGGTTAAAAAAAAGGGAATTTCCATCTTCTGCCAATAAAAACAGCTGTTCAAGAAGAAAAGAAAACGTGAATATTTTGAAAGCTCGTTGCTGCCGACTGCATGCACCATGTGAAAGGGGGAAATGAACAGAAATGCATTTTTTGCATAATGATGAGGCAGGCTGGTGTGGGCCCTCTGTGCCGAGGTGGTTTCTATGCAGGGCGTCAGGCTTTAGTGCAAATGTTACTTCTTTAACTCTGTGCTCGTTTGCCAAGTCTAGCTGGAGTTTGTGGCATGAGGCACCATCTGTGTTTACAAGGCGCTCTACGGACTCGGATGGAGAACAGCATGCAACGGGCATCTCTGCTCCTTTTCCTCGAAAACCGCTCGCTCTTCCAAAATACTGTGATTTTTACGACTTACTAAGCTCGCCGCTTTCTATTGGAGCAAACCGGGTTCTGCAAAGCTCAGACCTCACCTCTGCTTTGAAAATAAAGCTGGTGATACATCAGGGGCGACTGTTAAGGAGGGGCTTATGCGATGATTGACACTTAATAAAAAAACAAAAACACTGACTCATATTGCTTTTCCACTCTTCAGCTTCAGCACGAAAGCGAAGGGCCCAACAACTCGTCGCAGTTTAAAAATGAGACCGATTTCTAACGATCGCTTGTGTGGTGACAGCTAAAAAACACTCAGGAATTATCTGATGTACAATCTCTAATCCGTTCGTACCGCCATGTAAGCTTTTTTTTCCCTTAAACTCCTCCCCTCCACGACAGACTGTTGGTGTGAAGCCACCGAGATGTTTACAATTTCTGACAAGAAGAAATCAGGAAACAAAGCTCTGCTTTAAAGGCGTAAAAATATTAGAAACGCAGCTCATGCATTTCTTTATGTATTGCAGACAAGGAAGAATTTGAATATTTGTGTGTGTGTGTGTGTGTGTGTGTGTGTGTGTGTGTGTGTGTGTGTGTGTGTGTGTTCGGTCATGATAGAAGGGCTTTCGTCTTTCTTACAAAGCCTGTTTTTTTTGTTTCTTTCTCTATTTTATTTTTTTTGTCTCGCAGCAGAAAAAGCAAACCAGAACAAGTCTCGCCTCATCAGCTTCTGCTCTCCTGCACCGGCCTGTGACAGCACAGAGGGCAGGTCAGGCCTTCCTCACAGTAAACACGTCACCTGTTCAGGTGAGATGGAACCAAAGACAAGTTGCGCTTTTTTTGTCGTCGTTTTCTAGATTTTAAAACCAGCCGCGTCCAAGTCTGATGAATGTCCGTTCTCTGCGCCTTCCCCTCCGGGTGAGGGGATCTCGTCCGGAACGCCATTCAAGTCAGACCGGGAAGGCTGTCTTTCTGTCGTCAGCGATGATGACCCCTCTCCTGACCTGGGCAGCGGAGCTCCGTTCGTGGAAGTCCCTCCCTCGGATTTCCCAAAGTTAAACAATTTCCCGGGGTTGAAGGCTTTATTGGGTGACTGAGAACGCTCCTGAGAGCTGCTACCTGATAATGACGATGATGACGGCGCCGCTGTCGCCATGGCGCTGGCAGATGTGGTGCCGGCGGCCGCAGAAGCCGCAGCACCTTCCCTCTTATTCTCAGGCGACTTGAGGAATTTGAAGCTCAAGAAGCCGGGCAGTTTTGGCTCGCTGCCCGTGGGTGACTGTGGGGAGCGGGCGCCACCCGAGGAGAACTTGCTCTGCAGCGGGATGATCTGCTTCAGCTTCATCACATTATTATTGGCCAACAGGGAGCTGGGCCTCTTGGGCTTGTCCGACCCGCCGCTCCCTCCTCCGCCTCCACCCCCAGAACGTGATTTGCTGCCGTGACCTTTGTCGTGGTGGTGATCCCCCGAAACGTCGCCTTTGCTGTCGTCCCGCTCCCTCTCCCTGCGAGCCATGTGCTCTGCCTGCCTTTGCCTCTCCTCCTCCTCCCTCTTCCTCCTCTGCAGCTGCTGGTAATGCTGCTGCGCCTGCCGCTCGTGCTTCTGCAGAGGAAGGGAAACGTTCTCACAATGCATTCATAAAGAATCAGCAGTAGTCAACTACTACACTACCGCAGCGCGACTTGTCTAAAAGCCCTTACTGCAGTCAGAATCTTGCATTAGTGCTCCCAGGGCAGCTACAAGCTAATCTCTTTTCCTGTGTTGTGCAGCACAGCTGACAACCTTTACAGTAACAGTCATTTTGCTACAATATCAAAGCAACTTTAGTCATTTATTTCCAAAAAGAAACAACTGCAGTGCTGTAGCATCATAAGGTTAATGAGGGAGACTTTAAAGGGCTTCTTCGAACTCCCTGAAGTCACCTTAAAGGCCTCCCTGCGCTGGTAATCCAGCTTAGCCATCTCCTCTTTGACCCATGTAGGAATGTCGGGAATAGCCACATGGATGATGTATTTCAACAGGATGGCAAAGTGCTGCAAACAGACAGAGAGGTGGAAAACAAGGAAGGTGAAGTCAAACAATTATAAAGTAATTCACATACAGTAAATAGGACACGGTGCCTCAAACGCCCTCTTTAAGCAACTTGTCACTTGAGGTCATTCTTGCAACATTTGGGCTCAAACTTCTTTATCAGGCCAGCACAGAGCTGCAGGCTGTTGACCCCTCTGGATGCAGACGGCCGGCACAGTGAAGCACAGCCTGTTTCTAAATATGTGACAAGCTGTAGCAGCAGCGTTGTGCACAGACGGTTTCAGGCTGGAGAAACTGATCAGGAGGGCTAGCTCTGTGGTCGGCATGAAGCTGGACACTCTGGTGACAGTGGCAGAGAAAAGGACATTAAAGAAACTGCTGGACATTATGAACAATGCTGGGCATCCTCTGCACACGGCCATAAACAATCAGAAGAGTCTGTTCAGTGACAGGTTGCTTCTCCCCAAGACAAGAACTAACAGACTTAAAAACTCCTTTGTCCCACACGCCATCAGACTGTTTAACTCCTCTCTGGAGGGGAGAGGGAGGGGAAACAGGAGGACAAAGGAGGGGGGAACAACTAAGCTGTAGTGCCTCTGCACCTCACTGTACAATACCTTGTGCAATACTTTTTGTAAATAGTCAACAGTGCAATAGACTCAATACTTGAAATGTGCAATTCACTTGTATTTTTATTTTTTTATTCCTATTTATTCTATTTATCCCCTTTGTATATTTTATTTATATTGTCTCTGTATTTATATATATGTGTGTGTGTGTGTGTGTGTGTGTGTGTGTGTGTGTGTGTGTGTGTGTGTGTGTGTGTGTGTGTGTGTGTGTGTGTGTGTGTGTGTGTGTGTGTGTGTGTGTGTGTGTGTGTGTATATATATATAACAGTTCTGTAACTGTAACTTCGGTCGTTGCTGTGCTTTTTTTGGAAGTCGAATTTCCCAGAGGAACCCACCCGAGGGATTAATAAAGTTCTATCTTATCTTATCTTTCAGTTCCTTTGTTCACGCGTTTGGAGAGTTAAAACTGGTTTGATGTCATGACTGGCCGCCAATCTCATCTTCCTATTAGTAAACTATTTCCTGGGCTTCTACTTCATTACGTGTCATGAAAGTGAAATCTGTGTTAAACAGTTTACCGACTGATGAAGTGGTTTGAGTAAATGTTCTGTTAAATGTCCGTCCCAGTCTTTACAGGTAGGACAACTGTGTGACGGGAAAAGACTGAAAGAGCGCCGCTGTGTTTCAGACTGAGCAGGAAGTAGCTGCGGTACCTCGAGGATGACGATGGAGATGATGGCCATCTCAGGGCTGAGCCATGGAAAGAGACGCTGTAGCTGACCACACTGACCAATCAGGTAGCAGTTCACTATGATGGCAATCAGGCCCATGGCTTCCATCGCAGTCTGTGAACGGGAAAATAAAAGCTTTCCATTTTTTTCTGACTTTGTGCTTTGCTCTTAAATCAAGTTCAGCCAGACTCTGATTACTGATGAACTTGATTGGTTTGTTAACAGTAATGCCGTTTGTGTGTTAGTCAGCTCCCCATGTTCACACAGTGCATTTCTTACCTGCCACTGGCCGATGCTCTCCACACGGACTCCAAAGGGCCTCTGCAGGCCGGTGCAGAGCTTAAAGGCATCACTGCGGATCTCAATGATGTTGTTGATGAGAGCGCACATGGCAGCCAGAGGAAAGGCAGAGGAGAAGAGCACCACGTAGCCAAACTGGACAAACATCTCCTGGTAGTCTTGGAAAGTGTCCTAAGAAGGACAAAGTGGAGCAATAAGCCAAATGCAGTCTGTACAGTACGTGACTACATGGCTGCTGCGGACGACGCTGCATTTTCTGTGGACTAAACTCATTTGTAGATGAGATATATAAGATATAATAAGATATGGCAGTCATACAAGCATTTATAAGGTCTGTAGGATTCATGTTGTAGTTCTAGGATTCAAAGAGTGACCAGTTTTTAAAGAGAATAACAGAGAACGAGTCGTTCTGCCTGTAAACACCAGATGTTTAGAATGAACTTGTCACGGTCTGCGGAGACAGGCCATGTGGTGTAGGGGTGCAACGATACACAAAATTCACGGTTCGGTTCGATATTTTTTCGATACAAAACAAATGTTCATGCCTTTTTAATTTGTCATTTATTAAAATTATAAATATATATTTTAACTCAAAAGTACAGTTTTTAAATTTAATGTTGCTGAAACAAAAGTAATTAAAAAAATAAATATATCTCAGGGCTCGCAAAATTTCAAAATCCCTGGTAGCCCTTCGGGCAGGGACTCTTCAGTTTTTGGTAGCCCAAAATAAATTTAAGCAGCCCGAATAAAAAAGAGAGCAATTTTTTTGATTGATGTTTTGTCTCCTTTACAATATTATACATTAAAGTATAATATTGTAAAGGAAACAAAACATTAATCAAAAAATTGTTGAAAAACAAATTACAACATTGTATAAAAATGACAATCATCAACTCAAATACTTGGTTCTAATTGAACAGAAATTTCTATGAACTTGTAAGAACTGTGTAGGACACGAATCAGTCTGTGTCAGAGCCTGAATTTGAAATTTCCACTGAAGTCACGGGTAAGAGGCAAGTGGAACCAAGATCGAGGCCGTTTGCTTTTTGAAGTTTGCAAAGACTGCTAAATTTTGCCAGTGGTAGTTCACGCAACATAGTAGCTGTTCTAAACAGATTTTTCAGGTTTATTTTTAGTATGTTATTTGCAATTGGTGTTTGTTCTGGGAAAGATATTGCAGACTGAGCAATAATGCATTTCTTGCATTTCTCATGGGTTCTAATGGGGGCCTTTCTTAAAATGACTGGTCCCAGTAACAAAGGCACTTGTCGACTCAGAAATCGAGAGAAATCCAACAACACACCCGGCAGAACATTATGTTATTTACACGGGTGCACATAAGTGGTCCACATGTGCGCATTCGCTGTCAAAATAAAAGACGCACCAGATAAGAAGTTGCAACGCGCGTTTGCGTCCATATAAAAAGCTGTTTTTGTCCACTAGAGTGGGATTTTCACGGCACATTCTGCACCACATCTCTGTGCGTTCATCATTTGTTTGAAGCCAGCTCACCTCCTGCAACCACTTTTCCGAGAATACGCGCTTCTTTTGTGGTTCGGACTCCTTCTGACATTTGTTTGGAGGTGGAGGAACACCAAAGTAATTGCTTAAAGGAGCTTCTTCGACATCTTTAAGAGTTCTAAACAAATGTCTGTCCTCCTCCAGAAAATCTTATGTATGCAAACACGCGTTGCAACTTCATATCTTGTGCGCGTTTTTTTTTTTGTTTTTTTTTTGACAGCGAATGCGCACCTGCGGACCACTTATGTGCAGCCCTGGTTATTTAGCTCGTCATATTGCAGCCACAGAAATTCTTTTGTCCATGAAACCATAAAGCTGCACTTTCTTTTTGCCTTATAGTCTGATTTGTCATAACTTCTCCGTTTTGTGGTAAGCTTTTCTTTGGCTGTCACTTCTTCACCCTGACCTGTCTTATTTGGCTCAGCAGAACTGAAATGCTTTTACACACACACTCACATAAGCTCAGCGATTCTCTGCGCGATCAACCTCTCACATGTTTAAGCTGCGGGAGATTTCACTTGTCATGTTTGCATAGTAAGCTAACGATTAATAAGACGATGTCAGAGGAATTGGTGCGCAAATTATCATCACTCACAGATCAGTGCTGTCGCTCTCTATACACAGTTCGTGCATTGCAAAGTGAAAGCAAAAAAACAAGCGCAAATTCAAACGCGATTTCAATATGTCACATATTGACAGTGGCTCACCGATGCCAATGACATAATTACCCAGCTACATTTCTGAAAGAATGCAAAAGCATTGACATATATTTTTCCTTCCTACAATAGCCCGACGGGCAGGGAAGAGATAGATTTTGGTAGCCCCACTGAAAAAATCGCTAGCCCCGGGACGTTGGGCAGGCGATTTTGCGAGCCCTGTATCTGATTGAGGAATCACTCATCTTTGGAAAAGAGAGTTTATTACAGAGAAATGGCTCTTTCCAAAATAAAAGCTATACTATCCGCTTCTTCTGGGCTATATTCTCAGCAGCACATTGTAGCGGGTCAGGGCTGTTCGGGGTTCTGTTTGTACAGTTATGTTTTGTTTATGTTGCCATAGTGACGGGTGACGCCCTCTCGCTGCGACGGTGTGTCCTTCCGGGGTCAGAGGGCGCCCTGTGTGTTGTTGTTGTTGCTGTGCGGTTGCCGCGCTGAGCAGTTAGCTAGCGGCAGTGTTCTTCTGCAGATGTCAATAAACGGCTGTGCTCCCCGGTTAGCTCACGGGAAGCAAGACCAAACGACACCTCCGTCTCCTCCTTGTCTGAGCTCGCCACAATATTAAACATATCAGGTCCCCATAAGGAGAATCCTGTGCTAACGGCTGTCTAAATGACTCGGGTAAAGTTTGTAGCATGCGTGCTTGTTGTTTTTGTCTGCTTCCACTTGTCTTTGCACTAGGATGATGTCAGCGTAAATGTGCAGTCATATTCGTTGTGTTCCCACTAGTGCTGTCAGCGTTAATCTCGTTGAAATGACGTTAACGCCACAACACGGCAAATATCCGTTAACGAGCTACCCCTGATCACCCCACGTGGGGCTAGACGGCTAACAAGTTAACGAGCTAACTGCCTAACACACTAGTTCCCACCCATGTAATTGAGCATTGCGTGGCACATCCAACATACTGTTTTACTTTAGTCCATGAAGCGCTTACCTTCAGGGTCATATGTCACATGAAAACCAAAATAATTCCAAACGCCAGATCTGAATGAGGGTGGGGGAGGTTCAATTTGCCATGTTGCAAGGAGAGCTTAACTTCTGTCTGCTAGCTTGCCCTGCGCTCTTCCTTCTGACGATGCTGTCTGTGTTGAGCGCTCAGTGGATCTGCGCTCGACAGTGCAGCCTAGGCGGAGTAGTCGAACGCAGATCCACTGAGCGCTCAACACAGACAGCATCGTCAGAAGGAAAGTTGATAAAATAAATTACAAATTTTGTATTGTTCGATACATATGCGTACCGAACCGAAAGCACTGTATCGAACGGTTCAATATCGTTGCACCCCTAATGTGGTGGTGTGTGTGATGGACCCAGGTGCGTACACGGGAGTGAACTTAACAGAAAGCGAGCCTTTATTATGGCTGAAGACAAAGTGAACAAACAAAGCAGGGATAGCGTGACTAAACTAGACTATAACTAAACTGGGAAAACTAGTACTGTGACAAACTAAGAAGACTCAGAGACTATGGTGATAACTGCAAAGACTGACCATGAAAACATGGAGGTGGGAACACAGACGACACGACACAGACTGAATGAAACACAGAGGCTGTATCCCGATTCAGGGTCTGCAGCCTTAAAGGCCGCATTGTAAGGCCGATTACGTCACATTGACGCAACGAAGGCTGTCCCAATTCAAAGGCTGCTCGAAATGCGGCCCTCAAATGCGTCCTTCATTTCCCTGAATTTTAAGGACGTGGCGGTGAAGACTTCGTGGCCCAACATATCCCAGAATGCATAGCACGGCGGTGGGTGTGGATAATTTTGCCGAAAAAAAACAACAGATGAGGGGCGGCCGAAGAGTAAACTGTTAACGACCCAGGAAACTTTGGCTTACATCCACCGAGGTCTGCGGGGATGATTATCACACAGTCAACATCTGGTACTTATAAAGTACCGATTTTATAAGGTTCAAAATATCACATCACATTTGACTTGATTGATCTGAACCTCAGTGATAATAATGCTGCACTGAGCATGTAAAACTATGCAGGCATATAGTGATTGTAAATATCACGTTACTCAGTCACCTCTGATCACTTCTTCAAATGAGGTCAAACTTTCAAGAAAATCTCTGATCTTTAAAACGATACTAAATATCACACTACAGTTTGGGTCCAAATATGTCACATTTGACCTCTGACCTCACTTGCATTTCCCTTCTGTCAGTAGTCTAAGGAGCTTGGAAAGACCTCTCATCTGAGAAGCTTCTTCAGTTCTAAATGCGACTGGTGGAGAATCTCAGATTTAAGCCCTGTGGGAGTGTCCCAAAGAGTGCCATGGACCCCCTATTGATCCTCTACCCAATCACAATCAGCCAAGGTGTCAGTTGAGCCGTACGTGCAGGGTGAGTACATATGTGCACTTACTGAGTACGTCTGCATGCAGCTCTCCATCTCCGCCTGAGTGAGCGTGGTGCTCTCTCTCTCCTCGGGGGGATCCATCCACGATTCCCTTTTCGTTTTCGGCTCGACCCTCTCGGCGCTCCGGCCTCTTCTTCTGTGACGCAGCGACGCGCTGCTCTCAGATCCAGAAGGCAGCGGGCTGGCGGCGGCGGCAGCATCAGCGGCCTCAGCCCTGCCCCCGCTCGAGTCCTTCACATCATGAATTCCGTTGTCGTCGTCGTCGTCGCACATTTCGAACATCGAGGCCGGGTCCATTCCCTTTTCCACCATGGTGGGGCTTCCCTCCTCCAGAAAGCTGCTGTCCACAGGGGGCCCACTGCACGCCGCCTTTCTGTCCACCTTAACCACGACATCGCTGATCAGTTACATGATTCAACCTCTAAAGCGTGAACGTGCTAACGCTGGTCACGCGGCACTGTACCTTCTCTATGAAGCTCACTTTCCTCAGCTTCAAGCCGCAGTCGATCAAACTTTCCTCCTCCGTCTCTCCTTCGCTGAACCTCCCGCTGTCAGCCTCGTCCTTCTCAGCTCCCTCCTCCTCATCAGGCACTCCACATCCTCCGTTCAGACACTTCTTTTCCCTGAGAGCAGGTGAAGAGACAGATAAACGTCAGAGTAACTGTGTGCCAACCTGTTCTGGCGGTCTGTGCACTCGGTGTCTGATAGCTATGAATCATAACTGCATGCGGTGCGTGAACAATAGCGGAGGACGATAAAGTGTCGTTCTGTCTGCAGCCGAGCGGCTCTGCTTGTAGTGACTAACGCAGTAAGTGTTGGTGTGAATGACAGCTAAACACATGAACGTCACGGATCTTTCAGCACACGCTTTCTTTACTGCATCATCTTTACTGAACGGCTCAGAGCACCACCTTCTTTCTGGCTGCCCCACTCCAGGCCTGGTGCCCCTCAGTCCGGGTCCTGGCATGGTCTGGTCAGTGGGAGACGCCATGGCTTTTCCAGCTGCCAGCCGGGCGTATTTCAGCAGCACTGAGAGCAGCAGGTCCCACACGGCTCGCAGCGTAAGCTCTCCCAGCTTGTGACGCTCATACAGGTAAGGCTGCAGCACCTCCTTAACGTTTTGAAGGAACTGGCGTATGATGAGTAGAGTGGCCAGCATCTGACAAACACAAGGCAGAGAAACAGCTGCAGCACCCACAGATCACAGCGCACTGATTGGAGCATTTAAAAGAAACAAGACAGGATAGATGACAGTGGACAGAGCGCAGGAGGAGCAGCGAGAGAGGACTTAATAAAATAAGGTGAAAACATTTAAAATAAAGAGACATGTATGCAGACTGTGTGCTCAAGGCAAGCTCCGCCCGAATGGTTCCCTATTCCAAGCAGTAGGAGGGACCCTGTAATCGGGGGTCCTGAGGTGTTAGGCAGCAATCGCTGTGTCACATTCGAACTCTAAAAAGCACAGCAGCCTCTCACCTACAGACCTCGCTGCACACGGCAGACACGAACGAACCAACTAAACTGCTCCACCAAGCCGAGACACAAAGCGACGCACAATAATTACACCTCCGCCCTGTGACAGGCTCGAGTGAAAAGTTCATCAGTCTTGAAACTAAAGTTTCTTTAGACGCAACAGTCAAGACGTGCGACGGGCTTATTTGTGGACAGCTGACTAGAAACCTCAAAGTTGTCATGTTTTCCCGGCTCTGTCACGGACGCTTCATGCAACAGGAGACGCTGCGGCACCCACGGCCCGGTCCCTCGTCCAAATACTTTGACCTGTGGGCGAACGGGAGGCGTCCAGAACAGGAACTGACGGGAAGCAGAACGGCTACAAATAAAATCTCATGCTGAGTCCAACACAGACACAGTTCTTTGTTTCTGAAAAAGTCATCTGGAAGAAGACATATACATTATGCGTGACAATAAGTACAGAGATTAAGATTAAACGGGTAACTGAACACAACTATACTCTTATCATTTTGGGATTCATTACCATTTTTTAATAAACCTTCATGTGAACGTGTCTCTGTGCACAAAGTATTTATTTAGCTTTACAAAATAAAGTTTCTTAAGAGTTTAATCTGGTCAAACTCAGTGATCTCCTGGTTTCTACAACAAAAAATGTTTCTTTGTTTCTCTGATCTTGTCAATAAGCACAGAAAAAGAAACCGAGTTGCATCAAACCATAACTGAGCTTTAACAGTCAAAGCCAAGAGTTTAATATGTCTTCAATCATATAATACACACACGCAGAGGTTAGACAGCGACTGCATCACCACAAAGCTCACGATCCATTGTTGCCTTTAATCTGAAAGCAGCTCCTTCAGGTCAAACGCTGATGCACAACACGCTGCGCAGAAGATGCTACAGCACAGAAACAGAGAGCATACAGGACATAATCAATAATGGACAGCACAGGGACTGAGAGGCGGAGACGCTGCTCTCTGATTGCTAACATCTCAGTCACGTAACAGCTGACGTCTCTCTCATCAACTGGAAACAAGAAAAGTCTCACGTGTTTTAAATGATTTTAGCCTTTCATGGTACTTCCAGTAAATCAGAAAGCTTTACCGACATGTGGAGAGCCTGAGCTGTGCTGGTGTAAACTGGGAAAACTGGGAAGTCAGCTGACATCGAGAGTCCGAAAGGTGGAGCAGATGGTGAGAAGCTGAGGGACAAGATGACTCACAGAGGGAAAAAAGCCCAAGAAAGAAATCCACAATTCCCATCACAAGGAATACCAGGAAGACCGATCTTCAGATGAAAGGACCCAATAGAAGAAGTAAGAAGAGGCGCGTTTTGAGAGTTGATGTCATTGAATATAAAGTTGGTTTTAGATAATCAGACAGTATCTGCTGACAGCTACAAAGTCCCAAGTCTCCCAAATACAGAGATGTAATGAAAACAGCCCTGCAGCCATTTAACAGCATGGAGGTTTGGAGCTCCAGCACACGTTCTTTCCAAGCACACCTGCTCACCGATTGGCACCAAGCTGGCATGCAAAGGCATAACGGAGGTGGTCAGAAACAGACCTCTGACCTTCCCTACGCGTAACAGGGATCGTACTTTGTTCCCGAGCAAAGCCCTGAAGAACCAGGGAACAGAGACCACCAGCATCTTGATCTTCAGGGAGACGTGAGGCAGCACATTGACCCGGACCTGCCGCTGCAGACTCCTGATCAGAGACAACACCAGCAGCATCTTCCACAAACGGACAAACGCACGGATGTGCGGATTAATGACGACGTCGACGAGTGAGTGCGAGTGTCTGAGCGGCGGAAACGTCTCACCTCTTTCAGGCGCTCCATGTCTTTGAGGTAGAATCCGATGTAAAAAAGGCTGAGATAGGAATTTACAAACTGAAACTGCAAGAGACAGAAAGGCCAGGTGTGATTAAACAGGAAGAGGAATTAGCTCCACCCAATCCCACAGCAAAGGACGACACTTACAAGAACCATTTTGATGATGAGATTTTTCTCATAGGCACTCTGGAGTCTATAGTTTTCTGTGGAAACACAACATCAGCGTAACACACCTGGCGAGCCATTAAAAACATGCAGCACAGTAAAAGCTTCAATCATTGACTGCTTAATTAGTAACTAATGAACCGTAGAGCTTCACCCCTTTATTTGAGCGCTCAAAGCACTTCTACACACACTCACTCACACTCACTCACTCACACACAAACACACACTCACACACAAACACACACACACTCACACACACACACACACACACACAAACACACACTCACACACAAACACACACACACACTCACACACACACACACACACACTCACACACAAACACACACACACTCACACACACACACACACACACACTCACACACACACACACACACTCACACACTCTCACACACAAACACACACACACACTCACACACAAACACACACACACACTCACACACTCACACACACTCGCACACACAGGCGCACACTCGCACACTCACACACACTCGCACACACAGGCGCACACTCGCACACTCACACACTCTCGCACACACACAAACACACACACACACACACTCACACACTCACACACACACACACACACTCACACACTCTCGCACACACAAACACACACACTCACACACAAACACACACACTCACACACACACAAACACACACACTCACACACAAACACACACACACACACACACACACAAACACACACACACTCACACACACACACACAAACACACACACACACAAACACACACACACACACACAAACACACACTCACACACTCTCGCACACACACACACACACACACACTCACACACAAACACACACACACACACACACTCACACACACTCACACACTCTCGCACACACACACACACACACACACACTCACACTCACACACACAAACACACACACACACACACACAAACACACACTCACACACACACACTCACACTCACACACAAACACACACACACACACACACAAACACACACTCACACACACACACTCACACACACACACTCACACACAAACACACACACACTCGCACACTCACACACAAACACACACACACTCGCACACAAACACACTCACACTCACACACAAACACACACACACACACACAAACACACACTCACACACACACACTCACACACACACACACAAACACACACACACACACACACAAACACACACTCACACACACACACTCACACACAAACACACACTCACACACACACACTCACACACACACACTCACACACTCACACACTCTCGCACACACAAACACACACACTCACACACACACAAACACACACACACTCACACACACACACACAAACACACACACACACACACACAAACACACACTCACACACACACACACACTCACACACTCTCGCACACACACACACACACACACACACTCACACACACACACACACACACACACACAAACACACACTCACACACACACACTCACACTCACACACAAACACACACACACACACACAAACACACACTCACACACACACACTCACACACACACTCACACACACACACACTCACACACAAACACACACACACACACACAAACACACACACACTCACACACAAACACACACACACTCGCACACTCACACACAAACACACACACACTCGCACACAAACACACAAACACACACACAAACACACACTCACACACACACACACACACACAAACACACACTCACACACACACACACACACACACACTCACACACTCACACACACACTGATGGACACATCGTGTCCAGACCGCAGGAACCTTCTGATTCGTGCGGCCTGCTCGACCTCTCGAGCCACAGCCAGCTCAGCGCTCAAAAGGAATTGCCAGCGATCCATAACTAATATTAATAACTAATATTAAGGACGCGACTTTCAGGAGATCATCTTGAGTAAGAGACGCTCTGCTCTGAATCTGCGGTTACGTTTTGCCGGCCTAGAAGCTCGGCGCTCACCCATGTCATTGAGCCAGCAGGCGATCTTCCTGTACACCTCATCACACGCAGTCACAGTGATAGCGAGCATGATTTTGGGGATGAAGCGAGCCAGCCGAGGCATTTCCTTGATCCCCATCACAAACTCCTGCAGAGACACAAATACAACTTCTCAGCCCCCAAAGGCAATAAACACTCCCATTCTATGAAGCGTGGAGTCTATTTGTTTATTATTAGTTACTGTCTGTGGTTTTTGGTTTCGTAGCTTCTTTAAAATGCTTCATTACGTCAAACTCTAAAAGAAATCTGACAAAAGAAGATGATTTTCTTGCGTTAAATTTGCTGCTGTATTCATCAAAGCGGGACACAACAAAGAGAACAGATGCTGACAGCTGGACTGACCTGCAGCTCAAAGCAGATGAGCATGACCAGGAAGACAAAACAGAGACAGAGGATACAGATGGGCAGGCTGACCAGCCACCTGAATAGACGCCTCCGCCACGGAGGATAGTAGAACTCCTCGCATCCCGTTATAGGACTGCAGCGCTTGATTCCCTGCAGACAGAGGATATGAAACAGCGTAAAGGGAGGGAAAACGCACAAAGCACTCATTTGAGTTCTCAAAGGTAAAATGTGAAGCGGAGCCTTCAGCCAGCCGTCACACAGGAGACTCGCTGCCTTTGTTGTTGGCTTTAAATGCTCCTTTTTGATAAAGACAATATTTTAGGGGTGGGTCAGGAGACCCTGGACCCCACATTAGTGACGCTGTTAGATAATCACAGTAACATATTTGTTTTGTGCTTTTTCTCCTCTTTGCATTTGCACATGAAGAAGCACGTTTCACATAAACGGACTGTTTTCTACTCTCACTGCTCAAAGCACTTTAAACAACTCGCCTCATTGACTCACATCGACACTGTGGTGAAGTTCTCCTTCTTTCAGCTGAGGCAGCCGTCAAACATTAAACCCGTCCTGTTGACACTCTGATCTGAGCATTTACTGCAATTCATTGGCTTCCATTAAGTTTTGAACCCATTTTAAAATTCTTGTATTTGTTTTTAAGTCGTAATGGTCTCGCTTCTTATTATTTGTCTGAGCTGCTTCACCCTTACGTGCCGTCTCGTGCTCTTAGATCAGCTAGCTGTCCCAGAAACATTTTAGAAACCCCGAGGAGACCGAGTCTTTGCAGCTTTGTCTCCCAAAATGTGGAATGAGCTTCCCCTGGAGCTCAGGCAGGCTCCATCCCTCGCTGCTTTTAAAGCTCATTTAAAAACACACCTGTCCTCCTCGGCCCGTGTGAGTTGTCGTCTTTGTTTTTGCCCTGTGTACCCATTTATTCTTTTGTTCTCTTAGTTTGGTACAGCACGTTGATCAGCTGTGATGTTGTTTTTGAAGTGAAATTCTCACAAACACTGTTTATGCTTTTTGTACTGAAGTGCTTTCTATCTAACAGTCATACTTCATTATTTTCTTTCCCGAGGATTCGGCTGCAGGCTGGAGCAGCCAGCGATCAAACCACCGACCCTGCGATTAGTGGACGACCTGCTCGACTCCTGAGCTACAGCCACCCCAATCAATCAATCAATCAATCAATCAATCAATCCTCAGTTCCACTTCTGACATCTCCTTGTAGTGGAAGAGTAACTAAAGCTGTTCCCAAAGTACATAATTAAAGTTTTTGTGAATAAAGCAGAAGAAAAAAGGAAACTGTGCAGCTGTCAGCATCATTCTGATTCGCTCGCTATCATTGGTGAGCATTTAACAACAGGTCGTCTATTTTCAGCTGTAGTCCTGCAGGGATGTTTTCCCATAACAAGGACAGCATGTAACCAGTTTCTCCAGTGTGTTATACTGGGAGCTTCTTCATTTTTAAATATTATCTGGATATTTGCCCACTATAGAGCAAATATCACTCAGCTTCCTTACACGTTGGACTATTTGTTGCTCCATGCTCTGCTTTAAATCTGTCCTCCTGTTTCTCATCAGCCATAACTGAACTGAATCCACATCGTTCGCCTTTAATTCCTGTTGCAAAGCTTTGTTCAGTGTTACTCTGCTGCATTGTCTTTATCTGACGCTGTAAAGCACTTTGACTGAATCAGAGTTTAATTTCTCTCACCCGGAACTGAGGCCGTGGTTCCTCCAGGGACTCCGCAGGCGCGTCCAGCGTTCCCCACTTATACGCCAGCTCCGCCCCCCTCCGCTTCCACCGCTCCAGAAACAGAGTGGCCCACACCACATTGAAGAGGGCAAACACCACGCAGCAGATGTCCCGGCTCGTCTGAGGCAAGCATGCAGACATTTATCGGTTTGACTGGGCGGTGTCATTGTTTCCTTTTCCTACACAAGCACACGGCTCATCTCTGCTCACCTGATCGGACTCGGTGAGCATCCAAAGCACGAAACCGATCACGGCGGGATATAACATGGAGGTGGTGTAGAAACCCAGCCAGGCAAAATACATGGCAATCTTCACCCCGAAGTAGTCACAGATATCATCTGTTTGTGAGATCGATAAGATAACAGTGAGGCAAACAGCAAAGTCAGAGATGGAAACAGCGTAAAAGCGAGCTTTGATTTATTAACCTAACGGCTGCTTCTCACAAACAGCCTGGACCCAAGACTTCATCAGCTGGCTGAGGATCCTCTGCTCATGCAGAGGGAACACCTGCTGGATCACACCTCTCGCACTCAGCTCCGGGACTGCAGAGAGTAAAGCGAGCAGCAAAACATATTTAAGCAGATGATTTACTTTATTTAGTTAGAGAGAGAAGCACTCGAGGAGAGGAAACCATCAATCACACACGCCGCGGCCCGCTGAAGACAACGGAGCTTTTAGCTCTGATCACTTACTGATTGGCTGGCCTTCCAGGAAGCTGATGTTATGAAGCACCTCCCCTTGTTTGGCACGTAGGTTGTCCAGCCAGTATTTAATGATGCTCTGCCTCTCCTGCAGCCACCGGGAAGAGGAGGAGGAGGAAGCAACGTGAGAAAAACTTTTCCCAGTGTAGGTACCTGGGAATAACTGGAGTCGCACTGACCTGCGAGGTGAAGAAGCACAGCTCGCTCTCGATGTTCTCGTAGATGTAGTCCTCCTCGCAGGAGAAGCTCCGTGTTCCTCCGCCAAACTCGGGCTTCACTGCTTTCCTCAGTCCCATTTCCTCGGCGCCTCGCAGCAAACTGCACGACAACATCGGGCAGGTTTTTTTTAAGCCGGCCTCAGACGCCCACGCTACACGTGTAATCTGTGTCATCTGCAGTGCATTAATCTCGTCTAATTAAATCTTTTGTTTCTAATTGCCTACGCGGCGACGCCCGGGCTCGCACTCTGCTGGTGGTAACACCGCACATTATGGAGGCGGCGAGAGGAATAATGGGAGTAATTGCATAGTAACAGCAACACGCGGTGTTGTCTCTCTTTTTACAGCTATGAGCTATAAACATGTATGCCTGCATGCTGGGATGGTCCTTTTTTCTTCTAACATGTTGGTTAAACTGATGATTGACACTAAAAATAATCCCAATAATCACCTGATTTATCTTAATTCACAACACTGCAGCACTTCTGTTTGGCCACTTTTCCACATTACTAAAAAAAACAGTGGTTTGTCCTTCAGCTGTAATGTCTGAACCTCATCTCATTTCCCATCATGCCTTCCTGCACATCTTCTATCCCCATGCTCTCGTCCTCTTTCATGCCCACGCTGTCTTCTCTCAGCCTCCCCTCTTCATCCATCGCTCTCCTCCCCTCCTTCTATCCCATCATCCTTTTTTCCATCTCCGTCTGTCCTTCCCGCCGGCCTTGTGCTGAAATCTCAATAATAATGCAGCTCCCTCTCTGTTCCCCGCAGGCTAAGAGCTCACCTCGCCCTCACATGTATATATAGTCTTTACACGCACGCACAAAGACGTACGGCCGATGTGTAACAGCCATCCATCATGCAGCTCCATGTACTCGCAGGGGCAGCACAAAGAAGCACGGACGGCACCTGATGGATTACAGCAGAAATCTGAGGTGTAAGCTTGTGTTTCACGCCTGAATACTGCTTACAGCGCAGAACCGTCACAATAAAGGTGCTTGTGTGAGGAAGAAAAACACGAGGCTTTATCTGTTTAAACCAACTGTTTAGTAATCGAAGCCAAAACCAGGAGGCCTTTTAGAGGTGAGCAGCTGCTGCCAGGAATCTTAATGAGATTCTCTCTTTTCTTATTTCATCAAAAAGTGTTCAGCTTTTTAACAAGAAAATACAAAAACACAAAGAGAGAAAGTCTGACAGTGAGGCTGTACGCAAAGCGTGGACAAAGCTAACCTTGTAAAGTAACACTGCTGATGGAGAGCTCTGCGTGTTTATGCTAATGTAGGTAATGCAGAAACTCAGCAGATCCAAATGGCAAACCGTAAACTGCCCGTCAGAGCAGCAGAATGAGTAACTGATGACATGTCAGGTAAGAAAATGTTCTGTTACAGCTGAATTTGCTGCTTTCAGTTAAATGAATGAAGCCTTTCTGAAAAAACGCACAAAACACTCCCACACGTACAGCTCCATCCTGACTCTTTCAGCGATGATAACAACACAACTATAAATCATGTGACGATATGAAAACATACTGAACAAATGGCACAGCTGAACATATCCAACAAAACTAAAACAGGAAAGGATTTTTCACGCTGCTTCATGGTGGACCGGGAATCAGTATCCGAGGGGAATTCAAGAGGACGTGGAGCACTTTCTGGGTTATGATTTCTACCACATAAAATGTAGGTCAACCGACCCCACAGCAGGTGTGAGTGTGTGTGTTTACATATCTTTGTCAGGACCAAATGAGTTTGAGACTCAAAATGTGGTTTTAGTGTCAGGGTTACGGTTAGGATTAGGCATTAATTTTTCATGGTTACGGTAGGGGCTAGGGAAAGCATTATCCCAATGAGATGTCCCCACAACAATATGAAAACACGTGTGTGTGTGTGTGTGTGTGTGTGTGTGTGTGTGTGTGTGTGTGTGTGTGTGTGTGTGTGTGTGTGTGGTCAAGCAGCACTTTCTTTGAGCTTTTCATCCAAAACCCACTGGCACACTTTTAAGAAGAGCACTCAGTCCATCCTTCCTCACCACCTTTCCTCACTGCTTCCTCTTTGCGTTTCTTTACCTTGCATCCTTTCTGCTTTTATCTCTCTCTCTCTGTCACGCCCGCTTGTCTCTCTCTCTTCTTTCCCACAATCTGTCCGCTCTTACTGCATTCACAGGTAAAAGGTTTATGTTAGATAAGCCCGTCGTCTAAAAGCGCAGTCAGCACAGAGGATTCAACATTTGTGGTGAAATGCAGCACGGGAGCAGCTGCCGCCCTGATCCCCAGATTGTATTTCTCTGTATTTATACGTCAAAGTCAGCACTGATATTAAAGTGACCCTGCACTCACCTGTGACTGTCTGTGACAGTGGGAGTGAAATCACAGCAAATCCACTACACAGAGGTTAGCATGATGCTAAAGCCTCTGGAAAACTTGAAAGACCAGCAGCAGAGGAGCAATGCTGATTCACCAGGCATCAGCTTCACTCGTGATTCACAGTGTACGAGCTAAACTGCTGCGCCTACTATAAGCTGCAACTACATTTAAAACTATGATAAACGGAGGCGCTGCTTCACACCGACACAGCACAGCAGGGTTATTCTCGCCTTTTACATCCCGACTCCCGTAGTAACGTTCAAAAATAACTACCCCTCGAGCCAGTGGAGGAAGAGGCGATATTAAGTAATATCTGCGATGGGTCGTTTGTTAATTATTGATCACAGTTAAAACAGCACCAACATCCCGAACTATGATATGTCTGAAGAAGCAGTGAAGGTGAGAACAAGCAAGTTCGATCATAAATCTGGAATATTCTAATCATTTTAAAGGAGAGAGTGAAACATTGAACTAACTGATTAACTAAAAGAACAGTTTGATAATCAGTGCTGCGGTCCTACTGTCAGCAGCATCAGCCAACACATGGCCTGTATTTTTATAGCGCTTTACTCGTCCCTAAGGACCCCAAAGCGCTTTACACATCCAGTCACACACTGGTGATGGCAGCTACATTGCAGCCACAGCCACCCTGGGGCGCCCTGACAGAGGCAAAATGAACAGAAGCACGAACCAGAGGCTCCTTTCTGATTTGATTGGTTGATTTCTTACTTTTCATACGTAGCGGTGATGAAGAATGCGTAGACTCGCGTGTGTTTATGATGTCGGATCTGGATGATGAGCTCTGGGATTCCCAGTCGGATGTGGTTCAGTAGCCATAGTAACGTGTGGTCATCTGTAGTATCTGTAACAGGAAGTGGAAAAACAAAGAGTTCGTGTTGACGCCCCCGTAGGATCTGCCGAGTACTCCCACAGTCTTTGCTTTTATCTCTGAGCAGCAGCTGGAGGTGTGAGGTCATACTACTGAATCATCACGTTCTTCTCGGCCTGCAGGGCGCCAGCCTAAGCTTACAGCTGAAGGTGAAACTAGGAAATAAGAGCGCATCTAACATTTTTCCACCGACACTACAGTGACTGACTGAGCGTCACAGTAAAAGATAAGGTAAGATAAGATAAGATAAGATAAGATAACCTTTATTAGTCCCACACGTGGGAAATTTGTTTTGTCACAGCAGGAAGTGGACAGTGCAAAAGTTATGAGGCAAAAATTAGAATACAATAAGAATAAATACAGTACACAGCTGTACAGAATAGAATAAAATAAAATACTATATACAGTAGAATAAAATAAAATAAATATACAATAAGATAAAAATAGAATACAAATACAAAAGCTCGTGTTCACTGCAGTTATTGCAAAGTTAACATGTAACATAAGTCATATTGTATGCCACCGCCAATCAGCTCCCAACAGTCATCGTGGTAAGTAAAGACCCTGCAGTCATGGAAACCCCGACAATCACATGATCCTCTGTGAGGCGGAACTTGGTGACAGTGGGAAGGAAAAACTGCCTTGTAACAGGAAGAAACCTAAAGCAGAATCAGATTCGGGGATGGGCGGCCCTCTGCTGGGACCGGTTGGGAGTGAGGGGAGCAAGGCAAGACTAAAGACGCCCGTGGAAGAGAGCCAGAGAGGAATAATAACTAATGATTAAATGCCAAATTGTGTTTAAACATACAGAGAGTAGAAGAAGAAACAGTGCAGCCCTCAGCAGTCTAAGTTAGATCTGATCCAGGTTTAACTTTAAGCTTTATTGAAAAGGAGCGCTGTAAGCCTCATCTTAAAAACAGAGACAGTGTCTGTCCCCTGAACATGAATTATTTCAGTTTTTGGGTCCATGTGATTGTTTCTGCCAAAACTGTTTCCTCAAGACATTCCCAGGACATCACAATGGGCCGAACAATACAAAAAGGACACAGATCCTCTGTGATAGAACAGAAAATTGTTCCAGCGTTTCAAACACGGGGATTACCCTCTTTTCCTACATGAAAAGCAAATTAAAAAGTGATGATGAGCAGCAGCTCCACACTGAGGGTTAACTGCAGACATAGTTCTGTGTTTGTGATATGAAAGCTGTCAGTCAGGATTCTCACACGTATGAAAGCAGCAGGAATGTGTGTGTTTGATTGACCTGCAAATGTCATGAGGACGTCGCAGTTCTCTGTGGGCACCGTTTTCATCCAAGACTTATGAGACATGATGTGTCTTCCAGCCTGCAGCAGCCGCTTCCCGAACAGCTTATCTGAAAGACGGAGAGACAGACGGACAGTCAGACGGACCCACGGAGAGGGGGACAGTCACCTTTTCAAAGAGACAGGGTGTAAGCAGAAATGGCATTTTTAACATTTTCACACACCCCCGCCACCTGACCCCACTTTCTCCAAACCCTTACCCCTGCTGCCACAACACAAAGACACACACACACACACACACACACAACTGTCTTTCTTGACAGGACAGATTTAAATGTCACACCGCTCTGACTCACAACACGACACTGACTGAAATAATCCTGCCCTGCCAAGACCAGAGGCCACACATTGTTCACCACCCTCTGCTATGATTTATCACACACACACACACACACACACACACACACACACACACACACACACACACACACACACACACACACACACACACACTTAAAGCGGTTATTTCTGAGTGCTGTGATATGTAATGAGTCTCAGAGACAATGCAATGCTCTGTACACACACACATGCATGAACTCGGTCTGTGTACATCTACTTCATCTCTGGTCCCTGAAGTCCAGAGCAAACTGGAAATAGCTCGACTGTCACAGTAATGTGACATTCAAAACGCTGCCAACTCCAGGCGGGCTGAAGGAAGACCAACACAATAAATGTTCCTCCCTGGATCCTGTAACATCGCTGCAATCTTTGCTGTCCCTGACACCTCGCTCATCTTTCAACAACCTCGCTGAAAAATCGGAGCCAGTGCAAAGAGTCAAAAGAAAGCTGAGTGAACTGCGATGGGCGTAAGCTCACATCCTGCTCAGCTGTCACAGGACCGTCTGTGTAAACTGTTTACGAGTCCTAAATAACAACGACAGCAGCGTGGAGAGGCCATCCCACAGCATCCCCCCCTTAATGAAGAGCAAAGTCAAGAAAGGTGGAATCGCAGTCATGAAAAGTTTATTTTTGTATGTTTGAAGCAGTAAAATGAATCTTACAAATGTAAAAGCTCGTCAGTCTTATCAGTTCAGATATCACTTAAATGCTTTTAAAATGTGGCAAACAGGGAAGTGGCTGCTAATTTTATTACGGTGCTTTAACTCAAACTGTCACATTAATGCATCTCTGCGCTGCTGCCAGTCAGCGTGTCATCCTGCTTCCTGGAACTGTGAACAGAGGGACGCCCGGTGGGGCTTCGGGGAAAAAGCCACAGAGTGTATTTGCACATCTAGATTTGTTTTTCACCTTCACATTATGTATGCGCATCAGCACTGGATCAACGTGCACTATGAAGTCATCTCTGTATTCATGAAAGGTCATGAGATCTGCTGGTACAGTCCCTCAGTGTTTAAAGCTCTATTAATGCAGATTTATTTTTTTAAACAAAAAGAGCAAATTACCAGGTGCACCACGCAGGTGTTACAGGCACTCGAGCTGTTTGTTCATGTCGGACAGATCACCGATAAAACCCTCTGTAAGTCACACATCATGCACGCAGCACACTGTGCTGGGCTAACTACAACAAATACACTACAACACTGCACATGTGTAAGACGTATGAACAGGAAGCTTTGGGTGATTTTTAAAAATTTATTTAACCAGGAAAATCCCACTGAGATTAAAAACTGGCCAAGATGGCAGCAGCGAGTATCTCGCAGTTACAAAAATCCTCCAGGATTCAGAGTTTTGATTTAAAAGCACTTAATGAAATGAATTCTGACGTTTTCCGGTCGTTCGGCAGCTCGTTCCAAGCTGAGGATGCTAAATGGACAAAAGCTCTTTTGTCAAGTTCAGTTTGTGCAAATTGAACAGAAAGCAACAAGTAACGTCGCGGACGAAGACGATAACGAGCAGCACGTTTCACTGCAAGCAGGAAACATTCTTTGGTATTATTAAGAATGGATGGATCCACCATAGTTGGATATTATGAAATATAAATAACAGCATTAAGGTTACGCTGTAGGAACAACACCTACTTTTTTACTGTTTTTATTAATTAAGGCCATTATTATTATTATTTATCAAATATATCCAGGAAATCTAAAGATTTGTCTGCCTCCTATCTGGTGTCTTTTGTCGAGAATAATGATTTCAGTACCAACATCAGTATTTAAAGAGTCCCTCGAGTACTTACGAAGAGGCTGCAACCGCTTTATCTGGTTCCACGCTGATTTTCCTCTGAAGAACATTTTTAAACATCTCAACAGGCCAAACAGGAGACGGAGGTGTTTGTCTTTTTATTCTTCAGTGCTTCTCCTGGATACTGAAATGTGACTGGTTGTTCCACTGTGCTTTAGAGGAGATGCTGCAGGCAGCGCTGCAACATGACAGCAATTCTAATGAGTCCTGTATTCATCGCTGAAGGCAACACACACACACACACACACACACACACACACACACACACGGAGCAGCTAACAGATTGGTTTCAACAAAGCTTCACTTCATGTGTCCCGATGTTTGATTCATACGTCGCCCGTCAAGGCTTGAATGCACAGACGGGCTCGTGCTGCAGCTTTGTGTTTGCACGTCCCCCCTTTGCTATAGAAATAACCCGCCTCTCATGTTCTGGGAATAAGTTGTTGTCAGTTTCATAGAAATGTATTTTCATCAAGCAGCACAAATGAGAGCACGGCCAGATAAGCAGCTATTTTTGGAGTGTTTTGAGGTAACGGTTTGTAAAACAGCAGCAAATAATAACGGTATTAAACAGGACCTGTGCAGTGAGGGTCGTGTGTTTGTTTACTCTTTTGATCCATATTTATCTTTAAACAACATCTCGGTAAAGACTGTGGAGCAGCTACACAGAAAAACAAAAGATCCCGGATGTCATTTTGGTCGGTGAGTCTGAGCTTGAAAGCCCCTTTGGCCTCGTAACAGAAACCAGGTCAGTGTGGACTCGGCTGGTCCAGGACTCGCAGTCGTACAGATGAATCCTGCATCACTCACGGCCTTCAGAGTCAGGCGGCTGCTGTGGGGCTTATCAGACAGCAGCCAGGCAGACATAACAAGCAGGGCGTCGTTCTGTGATCTGAGACGCTCGCTGAAGTGTTTCTCTGGGACGTCTGCGTGTGTGTGTGTGTGTGTGTGTGTGTGTGTGTGTGTGTGTGTGTGTGTGTGTGTGTGTGTGTGTGTGTGTGTGTGAACATGAGATATAAAGTATGAGATTAATGGGGTGTAATTCAGTCATGAAAGTCAAGCAAAGCTTTTAAATGAAGGTCACAGACCTGATGTGTCTTCTCTGTGAGCAGTTTGATAACTGATTGCCATTTATGTAACCTTGAGCCTCCTTTAAAGATTTTGCTTTGCCAGGTAAAAGCACGTTTGTTTTTAAAGTTTTATGAACTTATTTCTTCCAAATGGGATAAAAGCTGGGACTGCAAGCAAGCAGCAACCTGCGCGCCTGAGAAATGAAGCCGGCAACAGTGACTCCATCAGGTACCAAACATGGTCACAGCACAAGTTAAGCCTTCAAACTCCATAAGCCAGCAAACTGATAATAATATGTTTTTATGTGTTATTGAGTTTGTGCACAAATAATTAATGTTCTTTCGTTTCTCACTCAGTCCGGTTAGACATGAGGTTTTTTTGTTCTCTGCCAAAAGATGTGCATTCAGGAAAAAGATCAAATGAACGTGCTATGGAAAAATAAGCCTCATTAAACTGTCTGAATAAGCAGATTTCAGTTTGAAGTCCTTGAAAACCTCATTTCAATGTCAAATAAACAAGTGACAACGAATAAGTGAATAAGGGCCCACACAGCCTGCAGACGGCTCGGCTGGCAATTTCTGATCATGAGTGAAAAATGACTGAATGAGTCCCCAAGCGCTGGCCAGCGGTTGCTGGAAGTTGATGGCAGTTGTAGTGAAAATGTTTGGTGAGGCTCGTCACAGAGGCCTACAGTAACCCCTGGCAACCACCTGCCTTCCCCAACCAGTTGGCCAAAACCTCCCAGTGACTGTTTTGCTGCATCGGTTTGAATGGAAGAGCCGGACTTTACAAACAGTTACTCTAAAAATGCACGTTTCCAAGTTTCACTACTGCTGGGATATTTCATGAGTATTTACAGAGAGACACGGAAAATTGGCTCCAAACTAAAGAAATCACAGATTATTGTTGCAGCACCTTCTGTGCAACCGGCGCAACCTCCAGGAACCACACCCAACCGACACATCTTTACCTAGCAACTGGAGGTTGTATAATTTCCAATATGGCAGACAACTCTTGACCAATATGCACACGGTGTCATGTGACCCCAACATCCAGAGCTGCTGGGAGCCTACGACTGATAAAGCTGATTAATGTGGGAATATGAACCTAAACGAAGATGCTTTTACCTTGTGGTGCAAAGCTTTGAGTGGCAGAACTACAGAGGTCCTTAATGAGCATCCTTAGAAATCTCATTAAACTTTTACTGCAGCTTTCAGGTCCTATGATGAACCACAGGACATTTGATGACCGCACATTTCTCTTCACGAACTTTCAGCTCATCGCTTCAAACCACATTCCTGAAAATATGGTCACAGACGTCCCGAACAGAAATAAAATGTGTCGCTTTAAGTAACAACCAGGAACACATTTATGGTTTAGCAGTAATAGCTTCTGTGCTTCACACAGGAGGAAGTTCGGTGAAGCGTCGACTTATAAACAGGTTTCATTTAAACAGAAAGCATCAAAAGAAAGCACACACAATCAGCCTTCATCATCATAATAAACTATCTGTAACAATATTATGTAGTCTTTATCAAAGATTTTACACGTGAGAGATTCTGTCACCGTGAATCTGAATTATTTTCCTCAAAAATCACATCCTGAGAAAACAGCAGGTTTGGTGATTCGCTGCAGGTGATGAAATCTGTAAAATCAGCTTAATGAAAGTCTGCATTGAGCTTCTGAAGACTGGATGTTTTCGTCTATTCAACAGAGAGCCTGAGACAGACATAAAGTAATAAAGGCAGAGAGACAGACACAGCTCCCAGCAGACAGAGGAAGGACGGCAAAATATAAAACAGGCAGAAAATACTTGTACTGTCACATCTAGTGTGCAAATGACCCTGTTACAACGATTACATCAGTAAGTGGGACAGCGAGCCTAATCGGGTTCAAACACCCAACAGTTTCATTTATGTTCCTGACTTGTTGCCATCCTGTGTAGACGAGTCCACAAACAGCCACAGAGGACCCAGAGCTGATCTGTAACCCCAACACAAAGACTGACAGCATTTTTACACCGAGTCGTCAAATCAAATCGTGGCGCCGAGACGTTTGGAATAAATAAAACATTCGATCATTTCGCCTGAGCACAAAATGATCCTGCGCGTCTCGAGGAAAGGGATAGAAACCAGATCCGTCCTGCTTCCTCCTGCTCCCAAACACTGACTCACTCCATCGCTGTGGCAGCGGCCACCTCTCTGTACCGCAAGGTACACGTACAGACACCGACATCGACTCTCGTACACCACGTCCTTCTGGCAGCTGCATACACAGATGTGTTTAGAGGATATGAAAGGCCCTCATCCCAAAGCAGCACAGCCTTCCTGCAGTCTCTCACTTTCTTTCCCCTCAGTCTGCTCTCTCTCCTCTTCATATCTTTTTGGCACCACCGTCTCTTTTCCTCCATCTAAATCTTCTCTTTCCAGCCCCTCAAGGCAGAATCTATCAATCCCTCCTTCCCGCCATGCTTCCGTTTTATCCGTTTCTCTCCTTCAGCTCTCCTGCCTCCTCTCTCAGTCGTCTCAAGAGATATTTGTCATCATTGTGTACACAGAGCTCTTAGGGCTGATGCCTTCACACAGGCAGTGTGCTCTACTCCAGGAGCCAATACTACGAGAGAGCTTGCCTTCGAAATTACCCTCACCCTAAACCTTCTTCATCACTGAAGGTACGCGAGGAAGATCACGCCGTTTTATTTAAAACACACAAACGCACCAGCTAAGGTTTCAAACAGCCAGGCCCAATGACAACGAGCCATCGTCTTTTTACAGCCGTTACCACAGGATGTTACTTTGGGATAAGTCCTACCATGCTCACAGTTAGAGCTGATGTAGCATTTTCAGCACCCATATTTAATCATTTAAAATCAGCTGATAGATTTTTTTCTTTCAGACACATCTCTTTCTTTTTAAGACGTTTTTTTACATTTTCGGCTTCCTTGGATAGAGGAGCAGTGAAAGCTAACGGGCTCCAGGTCAGACTTGAACGTGGCCCCCTGAGCTCCGCCCACAAACAGATTTTTCTGACATTGTTTTACGTGTAGCTATTTGTGAGTCCGTCCCTAGCTAGCACAACAATGCAGTTTAAAACTAAATCTGTTTTAATTCAAACAAGTCGTGGATTAATTCCTTTACGCTCTGCTGGTTGTTGCCAATGACTGTAAGGAACATGGATGACGCGGCTCCACCTCCTCCCATTTTGTATAAATGAAGCTAAAATATCCCGGATCTGGGAGACGCCTTCTTGAATTTGAAGCCAGGATCTGCGCAGTAGTAACCACGGGTGGAGCCGTGGTATGAAACTCCCACCCACAGACATTCGTCAGTACAACCCCCTCTTAACTTTTACGTAGCCTGGACATTTTCCTGCTGGTTGCACTACAACCAGAAGGAAAAAGCGGTAGGCCGGTGCCGGTCCGTGAGTCGTTTGGTACCGGGCCGCAAGAGTTGAGGCTCAGGTGTGAAATGTCTGGTTTTCAGGGTTTTTATCGGTTTTCAGCGTTATTTTGTTATCGTTTTTATCGTTAACTCGGTTTTCCTGGGTCTTTTCACGTGTGTTATGAATAAATGTTCTTTTTTTCGGTACCGGTACTAGTTTTATTTTGTTGTATTTATCCGCGACACGTTAAAGGCCGGTCCATGAAAATATTGTCGGGCATAAACCGGTCCGTGGCACAAAAAAGGTTGGAGACCGCTGCATTAAGACACAATAATTACAACAGCTAAGATTCATACTTTGAAATTCCCACATCTTAACATGTCGTCATTAAGTAAAGAGTAAAGAGGTTTTTTTAATTAATATCAGCATACCTGTTAAAACATGGTGCTTAGCTAAATTATCACTATATTTTAAACAGTCCCTGGTTGTTGCCATCGGGGGTCTGTAGAGCGCCCTCTGGTGGATAAACCTCGCAACATCAATGCTCATAACATAGTTGAATGGTGTCTCTCCCATCGGTTCTTAATGCTGATAGCAATATATCAGCCAGTTTATGTATCTCCAACACCTGCACAAGTAAAAGGTTGTTGGTTCAATTCCAGCCACAGACACATCAAACAGAGAGCAGAGCTACTGACTGTGGAAAGGCAGCTTCATTCGTTTCTACTCGTAGTGACAGTGATAACGTGCTAGTGTTAGCAGCGTGTTTTTGCACCAAAGCATTTTCCAAATATGGGATAAATAAAATATCTAATGTTATCTTGACCCAGTGACACAGTCTCCTGATGCTGGATTAAAATTAGAATGACTGTGTTTCACTGACACCAAGGACATTCATATTTAATGCTGAATTACAGTTATTAGGACATCTAATTCAAAACTACAAGTATGAAATATTTAGCGTGAGAATATTCAGGAAAAAAACCCTCAGTGTTTATTTGCAATACTGTTGTTTTATTGAAAGCAATTTCCATAAAATGTTGTTGAAACTCGTGACAAATTGGTTCCAACAGAGACAGAAGTGCAGAGAGCTGTCCTGAGATAAAAGCACGTATCGATGACGTCGCTCGGATTAAGATTTCTGTGTTTGTTACACGTTTGTGACAAATGGGATAAAGACGCGAATGCCCGTGGATGTCAGAACTCTGGTTTCCTCATTAACAGACGCAGGGAGGATAACAGAGACTCATCCTTGGCTTCAAAATGACAATGATTGCTTATGACACTGGAGCCGCCTGTGGCTGAGAGCCAAGAGGACGAGGCAAGAAAAGAGCCCCACCGCTCACATGGCAGAATAATCAAAGCATGGCGTCTCCCATCCCAGCGTCTTTCTACCCTTTACATCACTTTTTTCCCTGCACTTCAAACCTAGTCTCTCTAAATGTGACGCCTTTATTTCCAACTCTCTTTCTTCTGCCAAGTGGGCTGATCGCTGGTTCATTTCAGGTTAGCTGGTTAATTTAAATGAGCAACCGCAGCGAAAAAGCAGAGAAGCAGGGCCTCGGCTGTTGTTTACAATATAAAACTAGGGGCTGTGTGCATTCATCAGGTAATAATCATAAACAGAATCCCTCTTGTGCCCAGTCGGTGCAGAGCACGCCTTCAGACAACCACAGACTGGTTATCTAACTGCATGAACTGAACATTGTCAAGCAAGGATTACGAATCATGAATAACTGAGTGGTGATGATGAATATAGTGGACTGAATAGCAGCCTTTGTGAAGCAAACAAACCTCCTTGTTGAGCAGTGGACAACTGCCAGTGTGGAGGAAGGCTTTTCTGGGGGGCAAAAAGGCAACGCGGGCAAGCGGGCCTTTCTGAGCAGCAACGTTTTCACTTCAGTGACAGATTAGATGTAGTTCTGGCTACATTTGATCACAAAATAAACAATAAACTTGCTAAGAACTGACAACGTTGTTAGTTTCTGGCGAAGAGCTTGACGTGGAAGAAAAATATTCAGAGATGTTATTTGAGAAAACACATCGATTCGCTTCGTTTGGACACGTCACAAACGTCACGGATACGAGTTCTTGGTGTGTAAAAGCTAGGGGTGCAACCGTTGGATACAGTGCTTTCGGTTCGGTACGCATATGTATCGAACAATACAACATTTTTTTATTAATTTTATCAACTTTTCTTCTGACGATGCTGTCTGTGTTGAGCGCTCAGTGGATCTGCGTTCGACTACTCCGCCTAGGCTGCACTGTCGAGCACAGATCCACTGAGCGCAGCGCAAGCTAGCAAGACAGAAGCTAAGCTCGTTGCAACATGGCAAATTGAACCTCCCCCACCCTCATTCAGATCTGGCCTTTGGAACTATTTTGGTCTTCAGGTGAAGTATGACCCTGAAGGTAAGCGAGTCATGGACAAAAATAAAACATCATGTCGGATGTGCCACGCAATGCTCAATTACATTGTTGGGAACTAGCGCGTTAGCGCAGTTAGCTTGTTGACACCGTCCAGCCCCACGCACGGGGCGATCCGCGGTAGCTCGTTAACGGAGATTTGCCGTGTTGTGGCGTTAACGTCATTTCAAATTAACGCTGACAGCACTAGTGGGAACACAACGAGTATGACTGCACATTTACGCCGACATCATCCTAGTGCAAAAACAAGTGGAAGCAGACAAAAACAACAAGCAGCATGCTACAAACTTTACCCGAGTCATTTAGACAGCCGTTAGCACGTGATCCTCATTATGGGGACCTGATATGTTTAATGTGCTGCTGAGAATATAGCCCAGAAGAAGCGTATAGTAGAGCTTTTATTTTGAAAGAGCCATTTCTCTGTAATAAACTCTCTTTTCCAAAGATGAGGGATTCCTCAATCAGATTTTTTTTTATTACTTTGTGGTTTCAGCAACATTAAATTTAAAAACTGTACTTTTGAGTTAAAATATATATTTATAATTTTAATAAATGACAAATTAAAAAGGCATGAACATTTTTTTGTATCGAAAAAATATCGAACCGTGACACCAAAGAACCGAACCAAACCGTGAATTTTGTGTATCGTTGCACCTCTAGTAAAAGCCATCAGCTTATCTAAATGAGGTGCAAAGTGAAATCTGGACAAAGTCCTGCTGGTGATGGTTTCACGTAGGGCTGCTCAATTAATCGAATTTTAATCACGATTACGATCTGGGCTTTCAACGATCATTAAAAATGACTGAGCCGATTCTTAGCCCCTCCCTCATTTATCCGCGACACCTTAAAGGCCAGTCCGTGAAAATATTGTCGGGCATAAACCGGTCCGTGGCGCAAAAAAGGTTGGAGACCGCTGATTAAGAGGACCCGAGGGAAGCTCGGAAAGCTAAGCAGAAGTTATTTGGAGAGTGACTGCCGTTGGTTGAAAAGAGAGTTTAAAAAAAAAAACTTCAGTGGTGTTGCACACTATTTTATATTATTTTTTAAAGTCATTGTTAACCCTTTAAAGCCGGTCAGAGCAGCACGCTCCGTTTTGCGTAACTATTTTTAAATCCCTGTAGAACCTGAACCGTGTAAGCTAGCGCAATAATTTGTTTTGCATATGAAACCGGAGGAGTTGTACTTATATCTTATGCCATCAGCTTGTCCTCGGTCACAGTTTCGTTCCACATATAGCTTTGCAAAAATTGCATAAAAAGCGCTTGCAGGAACAAAAACATAATATTCCAGAAACACGCTTTGCCGATCCGATCAGCTGTTCGTAACACTTCCCACAGTGAAATGATGCACCTGCTGTTTTCTTTGCAAATTTGCATCATAGGATTGTTTTTTGTTTTTCCTGCAGTATATAAAAATTGCTGTATCTCCAAAATAAAACTATGAAGACACTCAAAATAAATTTCCTGTGGTGGGAAACTATTTTTTGCAACTTTATTGTATTTAAAGTTTTGAGGGATAAACCTCTTAAATTTCTCCAAGTAGAAATATATGTAAACAAAACAAAAGCGATTTTCAATTTTTTTTGTAGTTTATTGCACTTTTTTGCAATTTTTGTAATTACTATGGACTTAATGCATACATATTATTAAAATATGGGCTATAACAGTTGTATTGATGTATAGCAACTTGAAATGCTCCCACAAATGGCACTACAGCATGTAAAAAATATATATATATATAAGCTCTGGTGGACTTGGTTCTATGGTAGGTCTTAAAGGGTTAAATAAATATCGTCAAATAATCGTGATCTCAATTTCAGTGAAAATAATCGTGATTATCATTTTTGCCATAATCGAGCAGCCCTAGTTTCACGGAGAATCAACAACACGACCTTTTATTCAGAGATCGTGCAGAGTGTGGACAACTGAACAGCTGAGGCACGGAGAGAAAACAGACTCATGCATTTTTAAAAAGCTTTTAGTGCATTAGTGTCCAAAGTACACAAGCTCTGTTATTGTGAAAGGGACTGACTTTACTAAGCTTAGAGTTTAGCAGTCGTTTCAGTGGGACTGCGGTTGGACCGAGCTATTTGGGAAGGTTGATTGAATTGTTGTCAGATCCTCTGACGTCGTATTTGCAATGACTCAGAGGATCCAGCTCCTACCAGCATCCTGGGAGATCAGAAAACACTATTAATCATTTGATAATCAGATACTGTGGTGCAGTGAGAGATCCCAGTAAACACTGGGCAAACTGGGCGCTTTTATTCATGTCAGAAAGCATAAGGGGAGGATAATTAAATAATTTGGAGAAAAGGTACTACAGTCAGTCAGTCTGATGGAGCTCTGTCTGTACGATGGTACCATACTCTATTCCTGGACAGGAAAGCCGGAAAGGAGGCTCCGAGTCGGATCAATACCCCGGAGGAACCAGTGATTATTGGACATAACGACACCATTCCTCCCATGAGGATATCATTAATGACTTAGTCAGCTTTGATTTCTTCAGCTTTTTCAAAAGGAGGAAATGCAGCAAATCATCATAATTCATTTAGCCTGGCAGCGCGCGCAGAGAGAGAGAGATGTTGGGATGGTCGGTTACGCCACCGTGCACGCTACAAGAAGCTAACACAGTTTAAACAGATGTAGCTGAACTCATGGAAATGGTCGGCGTGAGGCCTAATTCAAAGTCGCAGCATCTTTGAGCTGGCGAATCCTCTTCTGTTAGAAGGAGGCCACACAGTCGCACTCAAAGACCTTAAAGCAAACGTTAGGCGCTCAGCTGCTTTGCCTGAATAAACAGTGATCAGGAGAAACGTGGAAACGGGAGATCACCCTCTCTCACAGCCACATACGGGTGTTATAGCAGTGGCAATGCAGATCCTGTCCCTCAGCGCGCTTTTCCACATCGAACGAGCTGGAGTAAAAGCTACCAGGAAGACAAAGGGCGCGTAGCCGCAGAGGACACGCTGAGTTTGTGTCCTTTTATATATATATATATCGTGATGATGTAGACTCAAGAGTAAAGATAAGCAAGGAGAAAGAAGAAAACGGAGGAGGAAGAAACCTCTGCTGCATCACACCTGGAACTGTGTGTTCCTGTTCAGCTGTGGACTTTCACCACATTCAAGTTCACATTAAAGGCCCCGGCCAAGATCTGACTCACGTTTTTCAGATAAGGAACAAAGGACGCAAACAAAGAACGAGGAATGAAAATGACCTCGTTACACACTCTTCAACCCCACAAGCCCATCAGGCTGTACAGACTCACGCTACACGGCCGAGCTTCATCACATCTCACAGAACATCGTTTCAAACACGGGTGGAGGTCAGAAACCTTTAAAGACTTCAAATATATCAACTTGTATCGCAGGAAACAAACAGTAACACATAAATAAAGAATATTTCCATCCTGTTGAAGAATACAGCTGTGAGCGTATGGAGGCTTAAAAGACATATAATGGTTTCATTGCTGGTTGGAATCACCAGCCAGTTTGTTAGGTACATCTGTTCAAAGGCTCATATCATCAAATATCTAATGAGCGAGTCACGTTGCAGGAATTTGGGACATTCAGGGATGTAAACATGACCAAGACGGCCTGCCGAAGTCCAACCTGGTGACTCCGCCACAATGGAGGAGAAAGACGAACTATCCAATGAGCAGCAGTTCTCTGCCAAGAACAAAAGTGGAGCATTTTAAGAGGACATTCAAAGAAAAGCCCAGAGCGACGCTGTAATCTGTCATCTACAGCTCTGAGCTTTGTGCTCATATCAAAGCAAAAAAACATTGTTTTTTACACTCACACATGCAGCTGCTTCAGTTTGGAACAACAAACCCTGATTCTGATCCTCATTTGCACTAAACTAGCTCCGTGTCTCCCTTACACGAAACCAAATCATATACATGCACACGGAGCCGCGTCAGACAACCAGGGTGACAAGCACCTCGAAGAAAAACCAGACAAGCAATCACAGGGAGCTGTAACATTTCTGACAGTGCGTCAGACAGACGCTGTCTGCATTCAGGCTGCTTCAGAGGGGTGAAGGACACGAGCGCGAGGACTGATTGCACCTCGCTACCCACAAAAAAATCTAACTTAGTGGCTGAAACAAAACGAGTCACAGGAGGGTATTTACTGAGAACCGTGAGTGATAAATAGGACAAGAACCAACGTTACTGTGCTTTAAAACTGTCTCCGTGCTAACACTGACACGGATATGTCCGGTTATGAGCTTCAGGAGAAAGAGCATCCCTCCCTGGTGAGTCGTACACGACGCTCTGACGAACCTTTGGTCTTTGTGGACACTGCGGAGCAGCTAATGTAGAGCGGTTTCCTACGACTGCGACAGGAAACAGCATTCTTCACCATGGTCACTGGATTTCTCCTGGCTTTGCTTAGCAACTGATGAAAAAAGAAGGGAATCAAATCCAGGCCTAGTCAGTGCAGTCACACAGGATAAAGGGTGCGCTGACCCAACTCCTCTCAGTCCTCGTATTTCTGTTTTTTCCTTTCAGGAACGAGCTATCAGCCTGCACAGGACCGTGCTTTGATCACAGAGTGGAGCCTAAACCCGCTGATAAGGTTTCTGCATTGTGTCACTGCTTCCACACAAACAGGCGGACGGGCAACACCAGCAGCTCTGCGCGCCTCACGCGCATTAAGCTCTGGAGTGTGCATTATCGTTTTCTGCGTGCAGGAACGATAATCTTCATGGCTATAAATGGAGGAGTGTAAACTTCCAGAGGCCATGAATGGAGTTTTTCGAAGTCGATTGGCTAGAAGCAAAGAGGCATTATGGAGGATATGATTAAGCCATTAAAAACTTGAGAATGTAGGGCAAGTGAATCACTGCTGGCAAGACAGACGGTTTATCGCAGCTCTGGGAAATTATCTGTAACTTCCTAAAACATATCATCTAATGTTGCTGGATACACACAAACACCTACGCAGCAGGAAGCCTGATAACACAAGTTTGTGTGTTCTGGAGCATCTCTGCAGTTTAGAAAAAGCAACCAACAAGCAGGTAACAAGAAGGTGGGGGCGGGGCCACACTGACCAAGGGCGGGGCTACACTGACCAAGGGCGGGGCTACGCTGACCAAGGGTGGGGTCACACTGACCAAGGGCGGGGCCACACTGACCAAGGGCGGGCTACACTGACCAAGGGCGGGGCTACACTGACCACATTCATCACAGCAGATCGCTCTCAGTTTGTTTTAGATTTTCTTTAGTTCATGTTTCAGTTCATATTACTGACTTTAGCTCATGGGCTGGTCCCAGTATGACCTACAGGGGGCTGGGCCAGTAAAACCAGCACACATATTTAAAGGACACCTCCGAAAGCCTGCGTTAGAAAAAAGAAACAGAAACAATCTGTTTTCTCAGGTCCATCATAAACTCATCCTGTCACGAAGGTCCAATAATGATGCTGTTCCTTTCATGCAGTGCAGAATCAGAGCAAAGGCGGCTGCGTCATCAGGCCAGTGCACTAAAGAGTTATAGCAACTTATCATTTAAGGTGCTTTTAAGTCGTTTTTCCGACTTTAGCTGTGAACGTGCAGCTATCAGGGAACGTTTTTGTGTTTCTGTGTGTGGAACAGTTTGAGTGTGGAGTTAAAACAATGTCCAAACATAAAGCACTTCAAAAAGAGGAAATCCACAGAAGAGGAAAAGTAAATGTCTCGGTTCAGTAAGTTGCTGCTTCGTTCTTATTCAGATTTTACAGTGAATGCTCCACAACTGGAGGTCATTGGCTTTAATGTGTGGAGTTATGAGTTGTTAAAATTAAATAATATGATAATGATTTGTATTTTAAGCAGTTTAATAGTCAGTGTTATTAGAAATATGTCTATTGCTGACAGATTATGGACGAGGATGGAATTAAATAAGTGTGCACTTCTTCCCAATGCTTTTGGATATGTAAACTGAGGATAGTTAGAGGGTATTTTGCTTTATCTTGTATAGTTTTTTTGCTAAATGACTTTCTGTATATTGTTTACATCAGGGGTGTCCAACTCCAGGCCTCGAGGGCCGGTGTGCTGCAGGGTTTAGACGTGTCCTTGATCTTTACCTAAATGACCTCCTCAAAGTGTCCTGAAGTTCTCCAGAGGCCTGGTGATGAACTAATCATCTGATTCAGGTGCGTTGACCCTAAAACCTGCAGGACACCGGCCCTCGAGGCCTGGAGTTGGACACCGCAGGTTTGCATGATCAGAATAAATTGAGAAAACAGATCTGTTCAGTGAACAGTCAGCATGGATAACTCGGTTCATCTCCTGATGCCAAATTTAAGACCTGTGCTCAGCTCAGCTCCTTTAACAATCTGGGGAAGCTCCCTTTGTTGGAACTCACAGGGATGCTTTGTAGTCTGACATTTTTCTGGCACACACAAAGATCCACTGTCCCCACAAACACACCACCGCTGTCACCATCGACAGAAAATCATTGCAGCATTAACTGCAGTGTTTAATATCATCTGGTCGGCAGCTTGACTTCACAATTTGAAGGCAAGCTGCTCGTCTAAAGAGTGGGCCGTTTCATTTTATAGTCGCCAAAGCGATCAGTCAGCTGTGCGTGTGACGTGTCGGGGAAAGGCTGATAAAGCTACAGCAGCAAGGTCACCCCACACAGAGGCATTTTTCCTTGACTGCTAATGCAGCTAATGTGCAGCTCAGCGCTTACACCAGAAGGCGAGGAGAGAGGGAGGAACAGGAAATACATCTCTGCGGAGCGTGCGATGAATATCGGGGGACACAGGCGAGGAGGCAGATGCAAGAGAGACATTAAGTTCAGAGTCATTAGGCACAACACATGTGTCATTATATCATACTGCACGACATTCATCAGCCCTTTCATTACGAAGCCGTGGGAGGGCACAAAAGCAGAGGCTCGTCTGCCGCTGCTGTGAAAAGCAGCTCTTCTTTTAGGAAGTTCAGTGGGATGCTTTCCCCTCACGCTGCTGTATTTAAAGCAGCCTGTGTGACACTCAACCTGACTAAATCTGTCTGAGGCAAAGCTGAGGCATTCAACTCGCTGAAGAGGCGAGAGAGCCGGAGATACAGAGAGAGCGGCGCTCTGGCAAAGAGTGCACGGGTGACTGCTTAATGTTGTTCTCATGAGGACGAGGTCAGACAAGTTTACAGGGATAGAAATGAGTTGCAGAAAGAAGCAGGGGTCCAAGGATGGTTTCGGACTATCACCTGTGAACTTATTGTCAAATTTATTTAGATTTTACATCAGAGAAAGGATCACACAGGTTTTCCTGTGATCACAAAGTTACATTTATTTTTATTCCCAAGTTTTGGGCTAACTTATGAAGAACATCCACATCTACAATCCACTAACTGGTGTTTTGGGTCAAAAGAAGCTTTTAACAGCACCGTGAAAAAAGTGAACCGTTATCAGTGCAGGAATAACCTCAGCACATACGTGTCCTTAATCCTAAACCACAAATTGCATGGCCTAATTTCCATGACAAATCTTATCAACACTGGCCTCAGAGGGAACACAAACTAATTGCTGAGGCGTTAACGTTGGGTGTCTAATTAATCCTTGAGACGCGGGCTTTTGAGTTTTGAGGCTACAAAGGAGGATGGCTGCGAGGATCAAAGTCATTCCAGTCTGCTGCGGTGGGAGAGATTAGCAAAATACGGTGGAGGCACGGAGACAATCGAGCATCCGAGCCTTTCGGTTCCAGAGCACAACCAAGACCCCGGCTGCACGAAGAAGTCACCCTGCCCTTGTGCTTTGCTCGCTGACTGACACTGACACGTGCGAGGGCGTTATGTGATATCGTAGTAATCCCACTGAAGTCCCAGAGCCTCTTTTTCGTAACCCATGCAGGAGAACAGACACAGGAAGGAGTTACTGCTGCAGTAACTACTGACAGCGGGTTGTTGTTTTGATTTCGTAGTTTGTGACAGATGTGAGTGATTATGAGTTTCGTAAGCATGCATGTTGTTTATGCACCAAACTAAAGGAGAACGTTAGGACAAAAAATGTAGCTGGTTCCCTAAAAACACAGTGGCTACTGCAGGGGTGTCGAACTCCAGGCCTCGAGGGCCGGTGTCCTGCAGGGTTTAGATCTCACCCTGGGTCAGCACACCTGAATCACATGATTAGTTCATTACCAGGCCTCTGGAGAACTTCAAGACATGTCGAGGAGGTAATTTAAATCAGCTGTGATGGATCAAGGACACATGTAAAACCTGCAGGACAGTTGGACACCCCTGAGCTATTGGCCTCAAGGCTTTTCCCTTTGTGTATATAATTAACAAGTATTTATTATAAGTAAATGGGGCAGGTCACTCCAAAATCTTATAGTTATTTCAGCTTTTATATAAAAATAGGAGAACAAAATTGCAAATCTGCAGAAAAATACATAAAACTCTGCAGCAGTGTCTCTTTTCAGAAATCCTGAACCAGTTACTCAAAGAAAATACACAAACCTTCACGTAGGAACGAGTTTCTCTCACCTAACAGCTGATGGAAGCTGGCAGCAAGCTGAAATTTAAGCTCAGCTTAGGGCAGCAGCATTAATGTTTACATCGTGTCACACTGCCATGAGCGCGAGCCCCTCCTCACGGTTGAAAGCACCCTTGCTTCTGCACAGCGGTACAGTTCACATTCTCGAAGATAGCTCCATCATATTTAAGGGAAAGCAGACATCTCTGATAACTCCAACACTGGGAGCTCACAGCAGAAACAGTGTCGATAAACAGCAGCACAGCTCAGAGGAAAAACCCTGGATTTCGTGGTGAACTACCCCTTTAAGAACTGCTTCATGGAAACGTCACTGCATCATTTCATCATCGCTGCTATCGGTGAAACAGTCTTGATTCACTGAACGACTGCAGGTGTAATAGTAGAGCCAGATGTGCTGAAAATCCTTTCACACTATTTGCATCTCTACATGCGTGTTTCTGTAATGCTGGGCGAAACTATTACACAAAAGCATCTGTTTTCATGTAGATTCCCACACTGTAGATGGTTTTGAAGTTTAACCATCCATTTATGATCTTATGCTTATTTAATTCAGGCAATGCGAGCTCGCTGGACAGGTCACCAATCGCTCGCTCGCGTCCTGAGATTCACCAGGCTGAACCCACGCTGACAGAATGTGCAAACAAAACAGGACAAACCTGGATTCAAACCCAGCACCTCCTTACAGTGCTAACCACCACACCACCTGCCACGCATGTTGATGTTTATTTCTACACATAATATTCTCGAGCACAGATGGGAACAATAAACATCTCACAGCCTAGTTCATGTCACAGAAACCTTTGGAAGCATTGGGCTATTATGTCTGCTGTTAAGTTACTGTCCCTGCACTGTGGGAAGCACGGGGACTTTCTATAAACTCATCTCTTCTTTCATTAAACTTAATAAACATATCGAGTCAAACAAAGCCAACATCTGAATAAAACTGGGATTCCTCTGATCTGACGATTAAAAACACAGTGTTAGATGTCTGATCAAGCATTCAATGCTTTCTGCACAGCTCTGCATACTTGACACTATTTAGATTTGTCCTACACATGTGTGTCTAGCCAGCCTTAAAGCCCTGGTTTCTTCTCTTTGCCCCGGCGCTGCCTCTAGCTAGTCGAGCCACCGTAAAGTTGAACTCATCTCCATTTCACTGGCCCTCCAACAGCCTGTAACCCATTCAAGGACCACTGGGTGCCACCCTCTCAACTGGATGACGGGCTGCTCTTCCATTCGGCAGCTGCCTGCTCAGGTTACCTCGACCAAGAGTGGAAAGAAGGTCTCATCTGCTGACAGCCCACTGCTCCACTGCATCACTCTGCAGCAGCACTCAGGAGGCACAGGCTGTCTCTGCACCCCGCATGCAGGAAAACAATCCTGCCTTGGCAGCTGAGGCTCCCTGTCCCAGCTAATATTGTGGTCTGATCCAAAAATAGCCTCACTTGTAAATCTTGCAAAGAGACAACTAAGATATGGGCTGTTCAAATCCACTGTCAGAGGCACGGAGTATTAACATGAAGCAGGCTGGTTCTGATTATCCTTTGTAAAGAAGAAGGAGGGAAAAGTCGATTTTATGATGTACTTTTTTCTTGCAGCCTCCAATACAAGAACAGCACCGGAGACCAAAATACAATGAAATGTGAGGAGGTGTGAACCGAGAAAAGGCAAACACTGCGAGCTCAAAGCAGATTAAACATGCACCTGTCCTCGAGTCTGTCCAATAGCATGGAAACTGACACTGAGGTGCACGACGCGGTGTGCAATAGTGCAGTCCACCTGCAATAGTTCGGAAATCCCGAGGAAAGTGATCTCGAAGGTAAACAACCTTAAACCAGAGGAGATGACTGACAAGAGAGAACCCCCTTCAATAAAAATAGGCTAACTATCAGCCAATCAAGGCCCGTGAGCTGCGTGTGAAGATAGTATGGACAACAACAGCTGCCCAGAGGGAACAAATGGGCTCATAACAGGAGGCAGGCTAATGGGCTAAACAGACAATAACCGACCAGAAGGTCATAACTCGGATGTGCCAAAGTGGCCATTTTTCCTGAACACCTATTATCACAGCAGTGAATTTTGGAAACAGCACGAAATGCCAGTCAGAGCCATCGTTTACAGGCCTGCTGCCTGACCAGGTGTTGATTTTGGGACGCCCTCGTGGAGACAAAAGAACCGTGCCACCGCGAGGTGCGCGACGGCAGTGCGCCTCTTGTCTCGTTTTCCAACAGCGTCGCCTTCACCTGTCCTTCCCCTCCGCCTCCTCTCACTCACCCAGCACGCCGGAGGAGGTCTGTGGCGGAGCCGAGCCTGGATCCGGCCTCTCTGCGTCTCCTTGCGGCGCTCGGTGTCGGTGCCGGGAACTCTCGGGGCCGTCCCCGGAGGTGGTCGCGCTACCGGCGGCCGCCCCGGCTGCAGCAGCGCCCGCCGCTGCCGTCCCCGTGTCGGGCATGCTCTCTATCAGCGAGGAGCGACTGAGGATAAAGGTATTCTCCGGGAAATCGTGCAGCGGTGTCGCATCTCAAGAGGAAGGCAAAGCATGGGTGTAGCGTGGGGGTCAGAGTGGGGGTTAAATGAGAATGAAAGTGAAGTGAAGGTTGTTGGCGTTGGCGCAGCGGCGGATCATCCTGGTGGTACTCTGGAGCAGGATGCGCGGTTAGATGGAGAGCGCTCCTCCAACCACTACAGGAGGAGGGACAAAGAGAGGGAGGGAGGGGTGGATGGAGGGGGCTGTGTGACACACATGCACCTTCACGGTCGCTGACTGATTGTTGTCTCAGATTACATTACCAAAAATGTTAAATGTAACAAACCCGCACTACGCACGCTGTAGGAATTAAAAGAATCTGTCTGTTAGGATCATTTTATGCATGCATGTAATAGCGGTTCCTCCATCTCTGAGAGAAGTGTATTTTTATCACCTCGCAGGCTGCAGATCGAGGCCAAAAATAGAATCCAAATGGCTACATTAAAGGAAAACTCATTCAAAATGCATGGTTTTCACAGTGATGACATTACTTCACAGGCAAGATGCCCAATCAGATGATCTGGTGCTTTTAATGTGCACGCCTTTGATAATCCTTTCATAGACTATCACTCTTCTTTGACTATGATGGGAAAACTGAAGAAGCTGTGCAAAAAATATCTTCATGGATTAAATTTTTAGTGACACTTGGGTGTGGCTACCGGTAATATCGCTTCTCAGTCAAACACTCTACAGTAAACACGGCGTGGGGCTGTGTAATGTTTGCTTTGCTGCTTAATAAGCTTGGTCATTCCATCACTGTATCGCTAAGGCCAGTTTACATGGTCACACTGTCTTGAAAAGAGAGCAAAGAGCAGTCCTCCACCCTAAAGAGACACACGGCCCTCAAAATAAATGTTGTTACAGCAGAGCGAGTCAGATGATCCTCTGCAGGTAAAATATGTGCTTTGTCTTAAATTACTGTGTCTGCCCCTTTTCAACCTGTGGGGGAGTTGCTAAAGCATATGTTAGGAGTGCTTGTGTGTGCAAGGAAGGTGAACACAGCTATCGTTGTAGACAAAGATCATTTCATAACCTGGAATCATAATCGGGGCTGAGAGGTAACTGTCTCTGTTTGGACTGTATTCAGCAGCTGTGAGGTGGCAGCTGTCATGCTCTGTGCACACACTGAGCAGTCTATAAATTATTTAGATCCCAGGTTAAAGATTGCTCCCAGGCCTTGGGCCATGCCTCTTCACCGTGTACACAATCTATCATCTTCGTCGTCCCTCCTGGAGGCCGTGGTTCACTGTGCGGCTACAGAGGCAGGCTGGCAGCCCGCCCCCTCGTATGGCTCAGAAGCATCTCATCTGTGAGCACAAATTCTGCTTACTCACCACTCTCTGGGATGACAGCTGCAAGACGCTGCAGTGGGGCACGCACACACACACACACACTGATGCACACAGTCTCTGTTTATATTCTGTTACATGCACGCATTTATGTAGTCTATGAAGAACCACAGATCAAAGCACTGTTAGTTTTAATAGACAGAACACAATCTAAACAAATACTGTAAAACTTATCATTTGAAATAAATTAAAAATAGTAGTGCTGTAAGAATAACCCTGTTTGCACTGCTGTTGATTCTCACACACTAAGGAATACTTTCCACCTTGTGCTGAAAAAAGCAAAACTTGACTGCTGATTTGTTTCCTGGTTAACATGTGCATTCTGCATAATGTGCCAGAGGTGTTTCCCCCAGTCTTTGATGATTTGGTAAGTAAATTGGCAGTAAAACAAACTGTGGTCTGTCCTGAACTGAATTTTACATCCTCCTTTTTCATATACTAACCACAAAACAAAGGTGACAGACATGTTGGCACGTACATCACACAAACAGTAGATCCTTTGATAGCAGGTGCATCACTGAGTTAATCATTTGAGTTCATGTAAACATAAGTTTAAAAAAAACAGTAGTGATAAAAAGTGAAACGTTTATAGCCGCAATAAGAACGATATTAGCTACATACACAAAAAGTAAAACATTGGAATTTGCAGCAATGATCGATGTACACCAATGACAGTGTTAATGAACCTTTTTGTGGCCTAAATCACATAAAATCCCTTCATATTAGAGGAAGATTTGTAAATATCACAACACAATTTCAAGTTAAACAAGACAACAAGAGTTATTTTCATGCTTTATTTCATGCAAAGCTACTTTTGTGGGGGGACAAAAGATTACTGTCAAACAGATTCCTTCCACAAAATAACCAACATTTTATATTTTAATGTTTAAATGGATGTATTTGTTTAACGTGATATAAAACAACAAAAAAGGCTGAAAATCAGACCTTTGATCCCGGAACGATCATATTTGAAATAGTCACACGGACCGAATTTTCAGCGTACGGTGGGCGTGGCTTGAGATGGATTGACAAGCGTCGAACAAACGGGAGTGCTTAATCTGCTGTCGTTGTGAGAAACGCTAACCAATCGAAATCAAGAGTGGGAGGAGCTACATAAATGTGACTGAAAGATGGGAAGGAAAAGTCACGAGTGGGATGAGTGTGTAAATTATACTTTAATATAACATAAGATAAGACGCAAAAGAGTGAATGTCCGGATTTGGCAGCTAACATTAGCTTCACAGACACTCCGACGTTAACTGAAAAGAAGCAAAGTGGAAATAATGTGTTGGGTGTTGGTCTGTAGGAGAAGCGGCAAATAAATGAAACGTTTGGTGTCTCATACTGATGCTGCCGCTGCGGCCCGTGTGTGGTGGGATATGGAGAGCTGCTGTGCACACAGTCAGGATGAGGTTCGTTCTGTTTCCCGGCCTCTATGTCAAATTCATGTCTTTATTTTTATGGCTGCATTCACAGAAGCAAAATAGTGCTATTAAAATATAGATTTCTTTGGGCACTTTTCATTATTTACCCACTCAAGTTTAATGCTTGTTGTTACACTGACTTAACTTTCAGTGTTGTTTATTTAAGTGCTCATTTATAACTTTGATTTTGAGTTTAAATAATATAATAGAGATATAATAACTGAAAACAAGATGTAGAATATGTTATAGTATGAATCAGTCATTTTCTTATTTCCAGCCGTGGAGCTCCACCCTACAGGCTCTTCTCCTCTACCTGTGATGGAGCCCCAGCTGCACTGGCTGATGCTGACACCATCTTTGCGCTGTCGTCCGGGCACGGCAGGTGCGGGGTGGCAGTGGTACGTGTCAGTGGTCCCGCCTCAGCTACAGCCCTGAGGTGTATGGCTGGGTTCACGCAGCGTCTGCCCCCTCCACGCACCGCCCTGTTACGCAGCATCACAGACCCCCGCTCCACAGAAGTGCTGGACCGTGGGCTCGTCCTGTGGTTTCCAGGTCAGTTCCACTGGACCGTTCTAACATTTTGTTCTTCTCTGTTTTTGTCTGAGAATATGAGGATGTGGATATGTTTTTGTTTAGAAGCACATAAGTTACATCCATGTCCAAAGGTTTATCAGCATGTCCCAGATATGTAGACAGACTCGTACTTAATTATGATAACAAGGAAGTATTCCCTCAGCCAGTGTTATTGTTTTACATATCAGCACACAATATAAAAACGATGTAGTGTTTGCCAGGCAATAAAAGTAGGTAAATACAACCTGAGATGAATAATGCCTTATGATGTATTACACAGTGTTGTTATTCCTCAGGCAGGGACCACACCTTAGTTCTGATTAAACAGTGCTTATTGAAACAGGATGATGGATGGAGCGAGCAAAGATCTTGATTGATGCTGCGGTTTGGGAAAGGCCTCAAAGAGGATCAGCAGTTTCTTCTAAGTCCTGGGTACCAACAAGAGGAGAGGGTGGGTGGGGTTGGGATGCTAAGCCAAAATATAGAAGCAGTGTGTGAAAAACTAACTACGCTCCATGATTCAGGAACTGGTAGAACCCCATTTAGCAGCAATAGCTTGAAGTATTGTTGTGGAGGATTATAGGCTCACTCTTCTTTTCAAATGTGCTTCAGTTCACTGATTGTTTGTGGCTATTTATTAAGCCACAAGGCTGTAAAACAAGCCCAAACCTTCATCACTCCATCACTGTGCTGAAGTATTTGTGCTAAGATGCTGTTGGTCTCATCTGCCTAAAGCACATTGTCGCAGAAGGCTTGTGTTTGGCAGATGCAGCCATGCAAACAAAACATGCTAACTGAGTCTGAGACGTAGTTCTTTGTTTAGTTTTTTCCCCCATTTCTCTGAACACGACCTGAGCTTGGACTGACTTTGGTGGAAGGTCTACGCCTGAGAAGTGGAGCATCTGCCTCGAATGTTTTCCACTCGTGAAATAAGGTTTTTCACTGCATTGTTTGGAAATAGCGTGTAGAGGCTAAACGGTGGAAATAGAGCGGTGGCTGCTTTAACGGTGGGACACATTCTCTAAACAACATGACAGAGTTTGGTAAAACCACGTCATTTCTCACTAACCCACAACCATAGCTGCTGTGTTTGATCTAAAACCAGTAATAAATCTTTCCAGCATCTCACGTCCTGCCCGTTATTCACTTCAGTTCTCTTTACATATTTAAATAACTAAAGGATGCACAGAGTGTTGTTATTCCTTTGTTTGTTTCATCAGCTCCTCGTAGTTTCTCCGGAGAAGATAGCGTGGAGTTCCATATCCACGGAGGTCCCGCTGTCGTTACTGCTGTCTTACAGGCTCTTGGTAAGATGTGATTCTCAGTATAATGTTTTAAAAAACTTGATATAATTCAATGTGACAAGCAAACATATCCAGACTTGAGATGCAGCCGTCCCTTTGAAGAGCGTTTTGAAGTTTGAGTCTTTGTAGCTTCCTGAGCTCTAAGCCTCCGTAAGTACGATATCTGTTGGAGTCAGGCGGCCATCCATCACTGCGACTTAAAACAGAGAACTGACGCATGCATCGCCGCGTCTGAGATACTTTTAATATGTGCTGTGGCAAGCGTGACAGTCCTCCTGTGCTTGATGTTTTTACTGCAGTTCTCCTGTTGACCTCCCAGGGGGCAGCATTGTACAAAGCAGAGAGTTTATGTGCTGTAAGGTGTTTTTTTCTAAGCAGGGAGGAATATTTAATATTACATTACCTTTGTTTTCAAGGTTCATTCACATAAAATTGTTGCCTTCATTTGGAAACCAAAAACACCGAGCGTGTCGGTGAGATCAGTCGAGTAAAATGTCTGTAATCAGGAGACGGTGACCCACGTTTGGTTTTGCACTCACTATTGTCTCTCCTGATGAGATTTGCAAAGTGTCTGAGAAAACAATGAACCTACTTAACCTGTAGTTGTGCCTGTTTTTGCTCTCTGCGTGAGTCATTGACCTTATGTTTTGTCCTCAGTGTGTGCATTGTGTGCGCACACGTCTCATACATTTCTTCATATTTGTGTTTACGTGTGTTTTTCAGGAAGCGTGCCTGGCTTGAGGCCGGCCGAAGCGGGGGAGTTCACGCGGAGAGCTTTTCAAGCAGGGAAACTCGGTTTAACGGAGGCGAGTGGAGAGGAATGTGTAAAACACATTGTTGTGCATCTAGAGTTATTATAGCGGCTGTTCGGGGATTTCATATGCATGAAATGTAAACAGGGACAACGTCTCCTTTTGCGTATTTTGCCCTTTGGCGATTTTATTTCATTGAGTTGTCTGATATTCCCACATTAATGCAACAACTGGGCCTCTGTAGATGTTTTTTTTAATATACAGCCTGAAGCATTAATAAAAGTCTGTTTGGATTTTCTGTGAAGCATAAAAACTAATATATTAACCTCACACAGGACATTGGATATGAATAACACGTACGAACAATTTAATAAAGTTTTTAACGGACTGTTTTGAGAGGAAAAGTAAAATAGCAGATGAGCCAAACGCTCGCAGGACTTTCAGATAAGATGAGTTTTATTGGTGCTGAAAGGAATTTGGCATCAGTGTCTAAGCTGAGGCAGCGACATCCCTCTCTAAACAGCAGCAGGATGCACTTTCCTGTAGATAACACCTAATGGACATAATAAGGGAAAAACACTTGATGAAACAGCCCGCACCACTTCTGAAAACTGTTGTCAGTGAACACAATTCATTTTAAAATTCGTGTTGGAAAAGATGATGGGACACGTTAAAGTTTGCAGATATGTTCTTTGGAAATCGTGGGCGCCAAAATGGGTTCTGCACGTATCCCAGCAGCCAGACTCTGGGTGCTGAACAGGCCTGAAGACCCACATCTGCGTATTCAATGGGCTGCATTACATATATTTATATACGCCTCAACCAGAAAGGGCTGAGTGGGGGGGGGGGGGGGGGGGTCAGACGAGTTCAGTGTCTTCGACCAAAAGGTCAAAGGTCAGAGGGCAAGTTTCCTGAAAATCCAGTGACTGCGATAACTTGAAAACAGGTCAATGTAGGATTGTGAAACTGTTGCTAGCACAGGGATGTCTGCTGGGAGGCTGAGGGGAAGCGCTGGGTGTTCCCAGTATTTTATACCCTAAAACTCCTGCAGTTTGTGAAAGATGTCGGCTTCATCAAAACCAAAAAATTATTAGTTATGTTGTGTTATGTTAAAAAATAATAACAATGACATTTCTAACTTTTAACATTTGATATGTTGTGTTTAAATACTCTTTGAATGATTTGGAAATTATTGAATTTTTCACTTTATTTTAAACTTTTTGGGAGAAACGTTTGTTATGACAGGAGACAGAAAGGATGTGTACACATTAAACATTCCAGTATAAGGATATATGTAACATATGGTGTGTGATTCATAGGTGGAGGGGCTTGGGGATCTGATCCACGCAGAGACAGAGGCCCAGAGGAGGCAGGCTCTTAGACAGATGTCAGGCGAACTGGGACGCCTGTATCAGGACTGGAGCGACAGACTGAAACGGGTACGTCCTCTGGTAGAAAAGCAGCTGGTTTGAAGAAGTATTTGCCCGTTTTCATGATGTTTTAGTTATTTCTGTGTCACACATACATATTTAATTCATTTACACCTGCCGGACCTGCTGAATCGAGAGAAAATGAAGTAGTATAAAAGATCTGAAAGAGAAACTGCTGAGAAACAAAGTCAGCTTGGAAAGAGTCGCAGAGCATCGTCTTTCAGCTGCGGGGAACAACCCAGGAGTGACCGGCCGACCAAAATTACTCACATCGACGACTCATCCAGGAGGAAGAACATCTAGAGAGCTGCGGGGCTCATGTGGGAAAATAAATTGAGGACCTATCCTGATGAGTCAAAAGCTGGACTTTTTGGAGTATTTGAGGTCATCCACGTCGCCCCAGCCAATCACAGCAGATGGCTCCGCCCCTCCCTGAGCCTGGTTCTGCTGGAGGTTTCTTCCTGTTAAAAGGGAGTTTTTCCTTCCCACTGTCGCCAAAGTGCTTGCTCTGATGTTGTTGGGTTTTCCTCTGTGTGTATTATTGTAGGGTCTACCTTACAATATAAAGCACGTTGAGGCGCCTGTATAAATAAAGCTGAATTGCATTGAATTGAAAAACTGACGCGGCGATTCAGTCAAACCTGGTGGTGGTCGTGTGATGGTCTGGAGCTGAAACCAGGAATTCTGCCGCCTACAAGAAAATCCTAAACTTGCTCCGGTCTTCAGCTGGACTGGACGCAGCAGCTTTGACACCCGGTCTCTCCTCCTCGCGTCTCTGCACAAACAGAAAGCATCTGTTTTAACTCATTCCGAGTTAGCTTGGCACCTGAAACGAGGGGAACTTCTGGAGTTTTCCCAGAAGAAACTCAGGAAAGAACCTGTCCGGACTGTGCTGTAGGTCGGGATTCACTTGCTTCGTACCAACACAATGCATTTTTGTACCTCCAAGACTGCAGTGTTGATGCAGCAACCTATGGGAGTCTGAGGCTTCCTGTTTTCAAGTTGCTGCAGTCCGTGTGTTTCTGTTCAATGCTTGGATTCAAAGTGATAGTCTTTCCAGGGCACATGTACACAAAGTACTTTTAAAATATTAAAGTCAGTTCAGTTTGACCTCGCAGACATGGAATTAAAAGAAAATCATATGAATCCAATCAGCCAGCGTAACAGTTAAACAGAAGGTTTCTAAAGTCTTAATAACTTTTTTAAATGATTGAACTTTTCTCACAGATATGGATAAAATGCTCAGACAGGAGAGTCAGCAGCGGTCGAGTGAGTAACGGCAGCGTTTCCTCGGATCAGTGATGTGATTCACTTTCCAGAGAAAAATAAAAAAACTAATTTTTAGCATTCGTGGCATCAGACCTGTGTTAAGATTTTTATTTCCTGAGGAAAAGTGTGATATTAGTGAGCAGACAAAGCGGCACATCTGTTTCTGACAACTGTCGTTTTAGAAAAGTGGTTAAAACCTGCTGCAGTGTTTACTGAACGTCTGAAGCATGGCTAACGTTTATCTGAAAATGACCACGGTCGAATAAAAGCATGATACAGTACGTGCAGCGGTATTGTTCTTCTTATCTGTGTGAAGTATCCTGTGTGTGTCATAAATCAGTAGGTGTAGCTCAGGTTGGGAGAAATGAACGCAAATTTAAATCCCAGGTTAGACCGTTTTTGCTCCGATACTGTAGCTCGGTGCCTTATTTTGCTTTATTATTTCTAAAGATTTAAAAAGCAACGATGTTCATTTGTGGTTGAGTTGATGCATGCAGTCCAAAATGATAAAGAAGTCATTGTGAGTCAGGCCCAAAGTTAAAGGACGCTGACGTGTTGCCGTGCGTTGCTGTGCGTTTGTGTAATCCTGACCTGATCGTGGTTTTTGTTGGTGTTTTGCGGAGGCAGCTCACAGGAGAAGGTCGCTGACTGCGGATGAACACTTGAACTCGCTGGATGTGGGCCAAGCCCTTTTGTACTCTGACCTGTTTTGAAAAGCATAAAACGTTGGTCTTTCAATACTTTGGCACCAGACCTGACCAGCCGGTCCAGGTGTTCTCCCCTGAGAAAACCTTCTTAATTTGCTTGTTGGCAGCTGCTGAGCTCGGTTCCCAGAAGCTTTTAAAACACGGCTTTATTTTGGACGCGCATTTCTGAGAAGATTGCTAATAAAAAAGTATCCTATATGTTCATGTTGGTGGAGGTCAAACCTGCATTTGACACTAAACAATGCGGCTTTTTCAACCATAGGTTTCCCACATTTAGAAATTGATTCAACTATGGGAATCTGATGCTTCCTGTTTTTCTGGAGCTATACCGCTATTGTGTTTATGTTCCACAGTGTCAGTGAAGATACTGATCTTGGTGGAAATGCTGAAGCTTTTCTCTATACAGAGCTATTCCTGAGCTTAAATCTGGCAGTGAAGCAAACCTACAGAAAGACTCAGCAAAAGGGATTTATGTTCATATCTGCAGATAAGTGACGTGAATAACTGGACGGCTCAAAAGGAGAGAGCTTCTTCTTGCTTTTACCTTGAAACTGAACTTAGAGGACAAACATTGAGTGATATCAGTGACTTACAGGCTTGTTTCTGAATGACATCACTGCAGGCACAGCGACCTGCTGTTCACGAGTCTCCGGCTCTCTGTCGTGTATTTTTCTGCCCTGGTGTCACATTTCATGTAAATAAGCTTTGCAGTAAAAATAGAAAAAGTAGCTTCATTTTTGTAAGACTCCTCCAGAAATGTTATGCTTAAGTCATTGAAGGAGCTGAGCTTTAGCTCCCTGATTTCACCCCTCCCCTCCCTGTGTCTTCACAGTGTTTGGCCCACGTCGAGGCCTTCATAGACTTCAGCGAGGATGAGCTCATTGAGGACGGGGTCTTGAACCGAGGTACCTGTGCACTTTGACCTTTGCGAAACAGCAACAGGGCAGTCATGCTTTGGGGTTTAAAGGGGTTAAAGGGAGAGAGGAGTCCGACTGTTCTTCCTGTTATGAGCTCTAAGTGGCAATTTTTCCGAGGGTCATTTTCTTAGGATGTGTTGAGAGGACGGCCAGAAGGGGAGTTGAGGCATTTCAAAAACAAGCCTACTCCCAGGAAGAGTGCCGTCAGCGGCCCGACTGGGTTTCCTATCCTCTCAGCAGACCTGAGAGGGAGCGACCTCCCCTGTGAGTGTCGCCGGTCGTCTGGCACTGCCAGATTCTTTCATAAGTCTCAAATGTTTTGAGATTTGAGCACAAAGCCTGGGAACGGGTGTTTGTTTTGGTGGTGACTAATGTTGGCTCATGCCACAGAGCGGAAAATAATAATAGACTTAATAATAGACTTTCAAAAATAGGAAAGGTGGTATAAATACTTTGCTTTTCCACCTGCAAAGATTTATCTGACATCGTGTTCATTTTTACCTTCAAAGTGGCCAAAATTTGAGTGAAGTACTTTGTCCATCGAAGAGTTCGAAGAGTTTTAAGGAAAAAGAGGACAGCAATGTATTTTATAATGCCTCTGTGTCTGTGCTGATCCCCTCATAGTGGACGTGTCAGTAAGTGATCTGCAAGCGGAGATTGAGCGACACCTGAAGGACGAGAGACGGGGCGAGCGGCTTCGCAGCGGGGTCCAGGTGGTGATCGCGGGAGCTACGAATGCAGGAAAAAGTAGCCTTCTTAACAAACTCTGTAAGAGAGCCGGAGTCGGACACACCCTCACATACAGCCAAAGGATCAAATTATAATGTACAAAGAATATTTTTAATATATATTTTGATGGCGAATCAGGGAAAAAGATATGTCATCTCAGAAGTCAGAGGAAGTCTGTGCTGCGTCCCATCAAGCACAAGAAACCTGGTTTTTCCTTCTCATCAGAAGTTTTTAGCATCTGTTTGAAAAGTGCAAAAGTTTCTGATGGATCGATCCGGCTCATCCAGTGCAGCATCAGGAACGACTTTAGGGAATCGCAGCACATTTGGTGCAAACACCAACGTGGAGTCAGAGACGAGCCGATCACGGCCCAGCGTCACTGAGACCACAGTGAACATGTTTGTGAATGAAAACGTGGACAGCTTGGTTACATTTTATATCCAGAAGTCAACGTTCAGCTTCACTGTGACATCAGCATGGTGATATATTTAAAACCATAATTCAGACTTGGGCTGGGTTTAAATATCGATTTCCTGATTCAAATCATTTTTAGTTTGAATGAAGCGATATCGATTCATTAAATGTATTTTACCAGAAACGCCAGAATCTCAGGTTAAAGCTCACAAAACGATTTAAAACAGCAAATGAGGGCAGCTACACGGATCCACACAAGGATGCAAACACGAGTGTGGACCGTTCACCCGACAGCACGGACACGCCGTCGGGGCTGAAAGTCGACGTCTCAGATTCTGAAGCTGCAGGTTTCGTCACTCTGACCAAAACTGACTGAAGCAGCAAAAGAAGATGAAAACTTCTCGTCATTAATCTCTCTGACTTTGGCTGTTTTGTTTCCACCACGATAAAAGTCTCACTTCCTGCACAGCTCTCTCTCTCAGTGTACTCGGAGACCAGTTTACCATCAAAATCTCTGCTTTCTGCATTATTCACTGATTATTACGCACAAGTCGGCTGTTGTGTTCAGAGCTGTCGGCCTCATTTCTGCTGTTCAATCCAGAGGAAATGTAAACTTTTTAAAATTCTGCCTCTGTAACTTTGCTTCACCTCAGCAGCATCAGGTAACGTTCACATGTTGATTCATGGTTTTCTTCAGTTTTTGATTTACTGCAGAATATTTTTAAGGTCATCTGCTATAAAAAGCCAGGCCTGTGTTTTATCCTCAGTCACACAAAGTTACAGCTCTGATGAAGTGTCAGCTTTGTTTTTATACATAGAAGTCGATGCTCAGCCCTGATTCAGAACCAAAGAGGAGATTGTGACCATGTTTCATATTTGGTTGGATAAAGAGTTGGTGACTTACCTTTGTGCCCAGTTCCTTCAGTTCAATCCTTCATATTCTTCACTAAATGTGAAAGAATAATAATGAAAGGAGTCTGGATGGAAACATAAATGCACCTGAGAGCTTTCACACCTTTACGCTGCAGCTTAAGTCAAAGAGTTTGTTCTAGTTTTTGATTAGACAAAACTTTCACCTTTCGTCTAATCAAAAGGTGAAAGTTTCTAACTTCTGTTTTTCATCCCAGATTTTTGTATGAAAGACGGGAACCTTTATCTCTGTTTTACGCTTGTGCTGGTGCTTCAGGTGACAGTGGAGTCAATCTGTAGTAGGGCTGCCACAGACGATTATTTTGATAGTCGACTAGTCACCGATTATTTTTTGCGATTAGTCGACTAATCAGATCATCATCCATTGGACGTAAAAAGTACAGCTTATTGCACCAGCAGCATCTGCTCTTATATAACTATCATTAGCTTACAGCTTTAAGTGTTTAAGGTCTGTGCTAACTAAAAATAAAGACAAGATGATAGTTTATTAAATTTTAATGAAATTTGCAGATTGTTTCGGTGAAGTTTAATAAACTCCTTGCTATCTAAAATATAACAGGACACCGGAGTAAATTCTCGAGCATCTCACACTTCTGATAATCAGCTGTCTGCTTGAGGTTTATTCAGCTGTGTAAGAACTATAACTTTAATCTCAGCCAAACCGATTTACTCAGGAACAAATAAAACACTGAAAAAAGCCAAACAATAACATTTGTAAGTTCTCTAAGTGACTCATATATCATGTTTAACCTGAGTAGCGAAAGACGGCGGTGGGTTTGAAAACGATTTGCCAGGAGTCCGGTGTTCTCACGGCTCTAGTTAGCCTTGCCCCCGGCTAACTATCGAGCTAGTGGCTAACAGATGTCTCCGAAAACGTCGGAGCGCTTTTGAAAATATGCGGTGTCCTGATAAACTGAGCAGATATTTGAGGTTTACACAGCTACATTCTCGCCTGAAAATATGTTAAACGTTTATTTTGTGACCCAGAAAGAATAATAAGAGTAATATTAAAACTAACTAGCTGCCGCATTGTTGGAAACTGAGCTGGGCCGTGCTATGAATTCTGGGACACAGCTTCTTCTTCTTCGGGGTTTAACGGCAGCTGACATCCTTGTACATGCAGTGCTGCCATCTTCTGTTTCAGTCCGTTATTACACTCTTAAATCCTGCTACTTATTCCTGCGTCTTTTGGGATCTTACAAAGCTTCAAACGACGCGTCGACTATTAAATCAGTCGTCGACGATTTTGATAGTCGACGTAATCGTGGCAGCCCTAATCTGTAGAATAAACACTTAAAAGAATAAAAACATTTAAGATTTAAGTAATATTTTCACATTTGTTAGATACGTTTCTGTAGAGTTTAAATGTGCCGCTTCTCTCTAATTATGTATATGTTTGGTGTTTTGTAATATGAGGACATGTTTCCTGACATAATGTCGAACCTTTTAATGTAAGCTCTCCGGTCTTGAAGCTCGGATGTCTTCGTATCAGAGCGATCGGTGTATTTGACAGATGTCAGATAAAGTCCTTCCTGCTATGATTCGTGCTCCGGTGGCTCGAGCTCACACCCAGAAGCACAGATATGTCAGCGTTATTAGACCCGGGAGATTTCTCTGGTTATAAATGATCTGCTGTATTGCAGGTGATGAAATGACCAAATTATTACTTTGAGAAATGCACACAATGCTTGTTTTTTTGTGACAGGCAAGTTTATTCATTAACATTTAAAAACATTTTGTATTCCAGGTCAGAGACCTGCAGCCATTGTGTCTCCCATTGCTGGCACCACCAGAGATGTGGTGGAGACGGCTCTGGACCTCGGTGGGTTCCCCGTCCTCCTGAGTGACACAGCTGGCCTCAGAGACAGCTCGGACCTGGTGGAGAGAGAGGGCGTCCGCCGCGCTCGGGAAAGGTAGCGCATGGAAACCTCTTAAAGTTGGACTTCTGTTGCATTGTTTTGCTTTCATGTTAATAGAAAGAAATGAAGACTGATGTTCGAATACTTGCACAGGACAGGAATGCAAGTGAGTATTTATTGCAAAGTACTGCATTATGTATGATTTAACAGAACATATTGGCCTGCAGACCAATGCGAAGTGACCCTGGAAACAAAGAAAGGAAGAAATAAGTCATTTCTGTAATGTCTGTCCTACCCCAGAGTTTATATTGATGCTAGTTATAAATACACAGTGCAAACACTCTCAGGAGGTTGCATAACGAAGAGTCCCCTTTCCTCGTTGTACCGTCGAGAAGTTTCGTGTGTAGGAGAGATGAACATACAGTATCAGGCCATTCAGCATGACAACACATACATCTCTGCAGTCGGACTCAAAAATAGAAAACAGTATCCGCCGTGATGGAGCCGCGAAGGCTTTAAAACAAGTTTAGAAGTTCCACATAGAAATGGTAAACTAGTAAAGACATGAGGAATAAATAGCAAACAGAGGAAACATGCAAACGGCACAGAGAATAAAGAAACAGGTCAAGAGTAGAGGCTGGTAGGAGCCCCGAGGAAGCAGGTGAGGCACACAGAAAATCTTCTGTTTGACAATTATAACTTAAAGCTGGTTGCAGTGCATGTATGCCCGCCAAACGAGATAGCGCTGGGCTCTACAGTGTTAACGGAAGCTAAAGCCGAGTCGTTAGTGCCAAGTGTTAATAAAATATCTGCACACCGAGTGTGTTTGATTTAAAGACAGACTTTCTCCCTAATATTAGTTTTAGAAATATTGGAAACAAACCTGAAATCATAGAAGAGATCAAGGTTATCAAGGTCTCAAGCACAGGCTGCGCCACAGCGTACTTAAACCAAAAATGAAGGACACATCCTGAACGGTATTATCTATGACTCATTTAGGGAGGTGAGGTGGTAGGACGGCAGGAAGTAGGCTTATTTAGACTACAGCAGGTTTTTAAATATATTAGACCAGATCAAACTTGTGTAAACTAGTCGGGCAGATGGCTTCAGGTAGCTGATTCTAACAAGGTTTCAATGTCAGTTCAGTGTGCGAGCTAATGAAAGGGCTAAAACCTTAAAGCTTTCACATTAACTTTACATAAACAGTGTATGTTTCTACACCACATAAAGACAGCTGAGCCCTGTGATGGGCAAAGGTGGGCTTCGGTCCCCCTGCTGTCCTAAACTGAATATGAAGTTAAGATGGATGAATGGAAGGACAGATGGACGGGTGGAGGGACTGATGGAGTGACAGATGAATGGGTGGAAGGATGGAATGAAGTACAGATGCACGGATAAACAGATGGATGGATGGATGGGTGGGTGGCTAGTATGTGAGTCAGTGGGACATGAAGGGGCCTGCAGTGAAAGAAGGACCCTCATACTTGCAGGCTGTACTCACTGGTATAGAGTAAAGTGAATACTGAACCTCATACATGTGTCAGCCTTCACAGTACTACGCTGTATTTTTCTTATTCGTCACCTCCCGACTCCCAAAATGAGCACAGTATCAGCTTTGCTGTCACTGCTGGTATAAATCCAGGTGTGTCCAGAGGAATGCCATTTCCAGTGCAAATGCAGTCTCATCCCTTCACTCCTTGTTTAAGTTATGTGCCTGACCTGGTGGCTCTATAGGAAGGGCAGGCAGTTTGTGTTCTGTGGGAAACTGCTTTTGCAGGGAGCAGGAGAAAGGCTCGTGACCTGGGTCACTACAGGAAGGACGTGGTAAGTACAAGCATCCGCCTCCACTCCTGCTGCTACCTCGCAGTGAGACGGATGCAAGGAACCAGTATTTCACGTGAATACCATTTAGAGTGATGGGATGTCCCTGCCAGCTTTTCCGGGCTATAGCTTATAGTTCGTTTGTGAAACAGAACAACAGTCTCTGCTCTGAGATATCTTGGTGCGCAGCCAAGAGCGGGCACAGGTGGTGGGAAACGTGTTTGGGCTTGATGTATTTCCCAACAGTACTGCCATAGATTGTAGAGCATAAAGGAGCTATACTTTATCCTAGAGGAACCACCTGTAGCACAAAAACCACCACAAAAGCAGTTTTGAGTGCCGGTGTTTGTTCGTCTGTGTACAGTGCAAGATACAGATGTGAAGGTCATGGTCGGTGGGGTCTGAACCATAAATCGTCAAAGTAAGAAGTAAGAGGCCCCAGATTATTTTTACTCAGTACTCCTGGTTTGGACTACAACTACTTTCGCCCTTCACCTTCCTTTTGACCTCAGCTATCGCCCATAAAGTGTCCTGACTGCATCTTACGATTTTCACGCTGTTGTGGAAAAGTTGCCTCAAATAAACACATTTCAGGATCCACGTCTGAAATACTCACGACTGTCCTTGTTGTGGTTACCAGAACACATTCAGCCATGGAAACACACACGGTGATGAGAAATACCTGCCACGCCATCATTACAGGTCGAGTGTCAGCAGAGGGTTTGTGACTAAAGTGGAGGCTGCTCTGTTTCTCCAGGGTGGAGCAGGCAGATCTGACGCTGGTGGTCGTGGACTCTGCTCATCTCCCCTCTGAGGTAGACCGAGCCGCGGCGTTCCTGCGGGAGCACCTGAGGAGTGTGCTGCCTGACACAGGTACCGTGCCATGCGTTTGTCTACTGATGCACCGACTGCATTTTAAAGACGTTTGACTTTCACAGAAAGCCTTGGTGCCTGTAGCTGTCTGCAGTTAGTTAGTTAGAGTCTTAAACACGTGCATGAGGTAACCCCAGGCAGAGACAAATGAGGATCAGTCAAGTTAACTTACCACATCATGTCCTGCAGACAGGTGTCTCCTGGTGTTGAATAAGGCCGATCTGCTGCCTGAGAAGCAGAGACAAAAGCTGGACACGGAGCTGAGGGGTGTCTCTGGTCTCCCTGCTGTCCGTCTGATCTCCTGCCAGACTAACGAGGGACTGAAGGCCTTCCTCACAGTGCTGCACAGCAGTGTCAAGACTCTGTGAGTTTGAGTTTTGTTTTGTTGCCCCAGTGCGAAGGCCAAGTCTCATTTGAATGTCCTCTTGCAGGATGTGTGAGATGGCTGTACAAACTGAACTGATGGCAGGGATCAATCTTAACTGTTTATTTGTTAAGGCAGTCTTCCCAGTGCATCTTTATCTTTGTAGTTCTCCTCCAGAGGCTCTTCACATTTGCTGATTAACTTCCTCTGTAGGTGTGGCGACCCTCTGTTCGGTGCCCCCACCCTGACACAGGCTCGCCACCGGGCCCACCTGCAGCGGTGCGCGGCGGCTCTGGCTCAGTATCAGCGGTACCGTGACACTGACCTCGCTCTGGCAGCCGAAGGTGTCCGTTTAGCTGTCACCAGCCTGGGCCGGATCACTGGACGGGTCGGCGCAGAGGAGATCCTGGACATCATCTTCAAAGACTTCTGCATTGGAAAATAAAAGAGTGAAAAACTGACAGATATGCGATCGCCGGCTGCTCTGAGAGGAAAATCGCATTCCTGCAGTCTCACGGTGTCAGAAAACAGGACTGAAAGGACACCGCTGGGCGCTGAGCCAGGCGTCGACACACAGCTGAAAGAAAAAACTCTGTGTTCTTGGCCGCTGAACGCGTGCACTCCCAGGACGCTAAAATGTTTTCTGTTGATGCTTTTTATCAGCCAAAATAGTTTGAGCATGATGACAGGTGCCTCAAAGGCCCAATATACCGAACAAGTGTTTGGCAAGCCTTGAGTCGTAATTTGAAAATAGATGTCGAAATCCTTTGAAGATCGGCCTCCTGGGCTGCAACACAACAGCCCAGATCTTTCAAATATAACCTGCAAGGTCATGGACTGAAGGTTTGGGTGTTTACTTGTACCGCAGGAACATGACTTATTTTTTTTACTTTGCGCCTTTATTACATTTATTTATTTTCCAAAAAAGAACTAATACTAATCAGAATGATTGTGTCGCTTTGTTACATGTTGCTGTGTTACGTTACTTTGGACCCTTAAATAAATGAGATCGTGTGTATTTTTGTAACAAATAAAAATTCTCTTTAAAGATACACAGAAGCTACGTTCTTGTTTTTTTGCTGAAGATAAAACAGTGAACTAAAAATACTCGGTGCCCTCTTTGAGTCACTAATAATAAAAATAATAATATAAACCACGGTGGCACGGTGGTTAGCACTGTTGCCGCACAGCAAGAAGGTCCTGAGTTCAATTCCAACATCAGGCCGGGGTCTTTCTGTGTGGAGTTTGCATGTTCTCCCCGTGTTTGCGTGGGTTCTCTCCGGGTACTCCGGCTTCCTCCCACCGTCCAAAGACATGCAGCTTGTGGGGATAGGTTAATTGGATAACCCAAATTGTCACTAGGTGTGAATGTGCGAGTGAATGTGAGTGTGAATGGTTGTCTGTCCCTGTGTGTTAGCCCTGCGACAGACTGGCGACCTGTCCAGGGTGTATCCCGCCTCTCGCCCTATGGCAGCTGGGATAGGCTCCAGCGCCCCCCGCGACCCTGAAAAGGATAAGCGGAAGTGAATGGATGGATGGATGGAATAATATAAACCCATCAGCTACTCGTTAACAGTACAAAATTAGCCTCCCTCATGCTATTAAACATCAAGGGATTTTTACAGCTTTTCAAAACATATTACTACATATTACATAATAAACAAATATAACACACACCAATGAGTTAGACTGCAGGAATGTCTTAAAGATATAAAGACCTGGATGGCCTCTAACTTTCTGCTGTTTTGGCTTCCTGTTAAATCCAGAATTCAAAATCCTGCTCCTCACATACAAGGTCTTAAATAATCAGACCCCATCTTATCTTAATGACCTTGTAGTACCATATCACCCTATTAGAGCACTTCGCTCTCGCTCTGCAGGCCTACTTGTTGTTCCTAGAGTATTTAAAAGTAGAATGGGAGGCAGAGCCTTCAGTTTTCAGGCCCCTCTTCTGTGGAACCAGCTTCCAGTTTGGATTCAGGAGACAGACACTATCTCTACTTTCAAGATTAGGCTTCAAACTTTCCTTTTTGCTAAAGCATATAGTTAGGGCTGGACCAGGTGACCCTGAATCCTCCCTTAGTTATGCTGCAGCAGACGTAGGCTGCTGGGGATTCCCATGATGCACTGGGTGTTTCTTCTTCACTCACTATGTGTTAACAGACCTCTCTGCACTGAATCATATCTGTTATTAATCTCTGTCTCTCTTCCACAGCAGGTCTTTATCCTGTCTTCCTTCTCTCACACCAACCAATCACAGCAGATGGCCCCGCCCCTCCCTGAGCCTGGTTCTGCCGGAGGTTTCTTCCTGTTAAAAGGGAGTTTTTCCTTCCCACTGTCACCAAAGTGCTGCTCATAGGGGGTCATATGATTGTTGGGCTTTTCTCTGTATGTATTATTGTAGGATCTACTGTACAATATAAAGCACGGCTGTATAAATAAAATTGATTTGTGTAGAAAAGCGATTTAAGTGACTTTGACCATGGTGTGATCGTTGGTGCTAAATGGGCTGCTGAACTATTACAGACCACATCCACAAAATTGTCTTAACGCACTTTGTGCCCCTTAGTATCAGATGAGCATTGTCCAAACACCACAGCCTACCTGAGCACCGTCCGTCCCTTTATGACCACAGGTCTGCAGGGGTGGCATGTCACAAAGCTCGGATCATCCCGGACTGGTTTCTTGAACATGACGGTGAGTTCATTGTACTGGGATGACTTCCACAGTCCATTGCATCACTGGTGAAACAGGAATGTGTCGCTCAGCGATGATTTGAATTAATCTTTATTACACAAATTTAAAGGTGCACGGACGTGTTACAGTAGAGAAGTAAAGGCGAAGAACAGATTGCACGAATCGCATGCTTTAACCTTCTTCATTATGCATTACATATATTCCTGTCTGTTCCTACAGAGACTGGCTTAGTGTTGTCTAAAGCCAGCGTTCCCTTTGTTAGACACATTCTTGTTGGCACTGCTTTCTGTGCCCTTTGTTTCCCTGTCAGTTTAGCCTTGATCAAATATTTATGTTTCCACGCTGAACTCCTCACCCTTCTTCCCCAGTTGGTGTCTTCTTGCCCCGTCTCTGACGACATTTGCACCTCTGTTACCCAGCACCACCGCTGCCTTTCTGCCTTTTCTGCGTCTCTGGCGTCTGGCTGTGCTATCTGACCTTTCCTCTTCCTGTGCTGCTCTGTCACCCTTTTTGTTGACTTTCATGTTCTGCGTTGATTAATTGCAAAACAAGGGAAGTGTAAACTAAAAGTTGGGCTTGTTGTCAGACAAATTAGTGGTAGTAAATTCTGGAGCTTTGTCTTTGAAGCCCTGCCCGTGTGCGATGGCCTCCGGGTCACTGTGTTTACTACAGCTGTGAAAGTCGGATGTTTTGTATATCAGTAGGAAAGGTGTACTTCTTTGGGACCTCACAACGCTAATGGTGCCGCTCTGTGAAAGCTCAGTGGTTGTTGTCAATTTTATGTGTCCTGTTGATATTTTATCTACAAATTCATGATTCCCAGAAGAATAATTGCGCTGACGTCCTGCACCACTGTAGTGCTGATGGCTTGGATCTGCATTCATGCTTCGTAAGAACCAAAAAATGTAATTTTAATTCTTTTTATATGGAGGGTATATGACAGAGATCTGTGACAGTAAAAGCGCAGCTCTGGATATTCTCGTCCATCAGTGCCTCGTGTTGACTAAACCTGAGGTGTTTTATTTTAGCTGAATCATCACGATTGCAAATATCAGTGCCCTGAGTTATAACAATGTAGTTAAACAAATTCAACATGATAACATGTCCTCATAATCATCAGTCTGCACACGAATGGGAAAAAGAGATGACGCATAAGCTTAACCTCATCGTCACAGTTTGGTCCATATGTGACTGATGATGGGTACTTTTAGCTTCCTGTAGGTTTGATTAATGACTGTCTGCTCCGCTGCAGCCAGGTCCACCCTGCACGCATTTTACTTAAACCAGTGTGAGTGCATTCGTAGCTATACACGGCACTGGAAACACTTGATGCGAAACAAAGGATTTCCTGAAAACAGGAGGCAGACCAGCTCACCTGTAACACACACATCCTTGTGTACAGCGAGTCTGGGAGATAATCCTGGTTTGTTTCTTATGTAATATGGAAACAAACTCAAATATTTGTTCTGTCTGGCCTTATTTCTTCCACTTCTGACGCAAGTTTGTCACAAAATGAAACTAAAACAAATCCTCGGGATTTATAAGACAGAACAGAAAAACTTTGTTGAGATGGAGCCGGTCAAAGGTCACCATGATCCCGTTCTTGTGAATGCAGAACACCTGGAGGAAATATCTTTAAATTTAGCACAATTATTGCATCAGATTCGGGAATAAACTGAGTAGAATTTGTTGGTCAAAGGTTAAACATCTTCTGTGACTTCACACAAACTTAAATGAGGACACAACCTGTTAGATAATCGTGCAAATGATAGAAAACGTGCACTGGTGTCTAACAGGATAAAAGAAGTGATGCTATTATCTACACAAATAGGCAAAGATGTTCTGCAAAAACGCTTTTGTGTCTGAACTTAAACACCGTGTTCACTAATCAACGAGGAGGCGGTGACCGTCTCAGTGTTAATGCTCACGCACAAAATCCCTTCATAGGCTTCATAGGACACGAGTCTGGCCTAGAACCCACGGACACCAGTGCTGCGTGTCCTTCGTTAACGTGCTGTGCCAGGCCGTCGCTGCAGCCGCCTCAGCTGCTGCTTGTTTGTGGGTCTCTCAGCGTTTGGTTTTTGCATTTAAAAAGCGTGTTTTTGTGAGTTCAGGCTGTGACGTGCATTTGGACCTCAAAGAATTATTACCGCGACACAAGCTTCACCTCTGAAATGAAAGAACACGTGTGTGAAACTGGTTGTCAGTCACCTGCAGCTTTGAGTTTCTGAGGATGTTTGTATAACGATGTAACTTTTGTTTAACCCTGTAAAGCTGAACGTCTGGTAAAATAAAAACAAAACTGCATAACTGTTAACATCAAATGGTTGTTTATTCTTTTATTAAATATACAGTATTTACATGAATAGTAGCCATGAAACAGTCTTCAGTCAGAAGTTGAAAACACTGCAAATAACACGACTTTTCACTGTGTTTCTGTTGTTTTCCTGACATCTTTTTCATGTCCAAACGGATCCACAATAATCATAAAAGCAGGCTTCTGTTTCCTGCCACAGACCGGACGTGCTCAGCCTGCTTATGACGAGAAAAGGAAGCAGTAAAGCCTGAAAACAGCACCGAAACTGGGACAGTTCATGAAGACTCAGCTCTTTTTCTTTCTTTTCTTTAAGCTGATCATCAAAACAAAGTGTTTTCAGTCAAATTCATGATTCCTCTTTTTGACATCCAGTGTTTACGACTTCGAGCGACTCGGCTGACGTGACCACGTGTTTATGACTTAATGGACGTCTGTACTGTCATCCAGGCTACGTTAGCATCTCGCCACTGGGACACTTAACAGTTGCTATTTTAAGACTAGTCTGTTTCTCACAGCCCAGTGAGCAGCTGTTGTCTGAGTCTTTGTTACATTTTTAATGTCAGCGGGACGAAATTTCATCGTCAGCAAACAAAAGTATTTTTCCAGAGTCAGTTTTTCTACCTGCACAGAGAGACACACAAAAGGACACATGCACACCTACTTCTTACATTTACCTGGGTACAATGCTTCAGAGCAGAAGTTCAAAAACACACGATGCAGTTACTATATGGAGGCAAAGCATCTGCACACTCTAGTATATACACAGGCTTTAAAAAACAACGTCCTGAGCGCTGTGGGCTGGATTTGCCTCTCTCCTCTCTCTGACCACCAGGACGCATTATTTCATTTCACCTGGAAGATAAAACATCAAAAAATTGTAAGCAAAGTAAGCTGGACGTGTAAAGGTCTCATCCCTGCTCAGCATCAGTATTTTATCATTGTCACAGGGATGATATCTGCAGGCTGATGAAGCTTCGAGCTCGCAGTCAACAGCAATCTGAAGGCTTACCGTTGGAGCTTTGAAGATGCCGGTTATTCCTACAGAAGTCCAGTTAGTTGGAGTGTGTCTGCCCTGCAGCGAGGACGCCTGAAAGCCTGCAGGTTTAGCGCCGGGCTGCAAAACAAAGGTCATTTAACGTTAGACACAGTCAGAACATTAGTGCAGCTTTCTTTTGTCATCTCGCTTCTCCATCCGCCCTGCAGCTGCTGCAGATTCTCAGATTCCTGTCCAATTCCCCCTCACCACCTCACCTCTGCACTGACGTCTATGTAATCACCAGATCTGCTGTGATTTCACAGCTCAGAGGTGGATGACACTCCGAGAAGGATGTGACATGATTACATCTCTGCTTTTGGGGATAAATAATAATTCCGATTGGAGGGAAATCGAATCTTCATCAGCTGAGATTCAAGACTGAGTCAAATGTAAATACAATAAGTGAACATCTGTCCCGAGTCCTAATCAAGCTCTCGTTCTGTGACAGAGTATTAGTTTGTTTATTTGTTCGTGTCTTTTACCTTCATATTGGACAGTTGTTGTCTCAGTTCTTCCTTCTCCTGCAGTAATTTCTCAACCTGTGGAAAGTACACACGGTGTAAGTCAAACAGTGTTTGTGTCGAATATGAAACTGCAGGATTTGCACTCTTAGAAAAGCAGATAAAACAGGAGTAGATGAACATTTGCATTTGCTTTGTAACGACACAGTGGCTCCCGCTTCCCGTCCACCCAGATCTGATTTACCTTATCATCATGAGCTTTTTGTGCGATCTGCGACTGTTTGGACGTTTTTTCAACAAACTCTGAGTGATTGCGTTGACACTCCTCGAAGTCGGAGATTAAGTGTTTGTTTTTCACTTCCAGCTGACTGGACTTTTCTTGAATTTCAGACACCTGAGAGCAAAACAACACAATTTTATTTTAATCTTGGACAACATATGAGTAGATAGAATTTTGTTTTGCTTTCCCTGCTGCAATTTTGAGTAAAAACATGAAAAATATCAAAATATTTATGACGTTTCGAACGTTTTTAAGCTGTTTTGAGAACTTTGACCCGACACTTTGAAGGCGTCCGAGGCTCATTTTAAAGTGCTGCATCAGCAGAGACACATACTTCACGTCTGCTTTACCCTGGCACTGCCTCACAGGACATCTGTCTCTTTAGCTGCATTTATCAGCAATGATACAATGCAGAGACTTCCTCCCTTGAGAAAGCGGTTTCCCACTCAGATTGTACTCTGGGATGTTCCACAGAATTAACTTCTTCAGGGAGAGTTCAAAAGTTTAAAGGCTGAAAGTCTGACCTGAAAATAAACACGTCCTCTCCCTCAAGTAGTTAATTTACTGAAGCAAACCTCTTTTATGCAGGCATCTCTCTGCCACGTTATATCTCACTATATTTATCTGACCTTTCAGAATAAAATGAGAACTGAAATCCCGATTGCCTATCACCCCTTCTTTAAAAACAAAAACAGATCTGGTTGATTGTCTGATCTGATGCATCTCTGAGTTGGCAGCAGCTGCACCAAAGAGTGATTTGAAAGTATTAAAAATGGCATTAAAAATGTTAAATTACCATTTTCCCCACATTGTCGAGATAAACCTGGAACTTGTTCTCCACGTCTCTGGACAGGTTCGTGCAGCTGTTTTTGATCTTGTCCATGTGCTCCCGCTGGCTGCTGCAGGTGAGGTGAAAGGTGAGCTGGTGAGGAAACAGTTTGTTAATCCGGTCCAAGAATTCTCTGGTCACCATCGTGATGCCTTCTAGAGAATTTGCAAAGTCCTCTTTGCACTTGCTGGTGGAGGCAGAAAGAATAAAATAAAACGCTTTAACTTTGCTTATTTTTCAGGTTGTTTCAGTCGCACACGCCACACACACCTACCTGGTGTACAAGGCGTGCTGCTCCCTGAGAAAGGTGTTGTCGCGCCGCAGCTCCACCACCTCGTCGTTGAGGCGCGTTCGGTCTTTGACGGCTGTGTCTAACTCATCCCGCAGATTCTGCACCGTCTGGGTGAAGTTTGAGTTGACGACGTCCAGCTTGGCCTCCTGCTGATCGTAGAGTCTCTTCAGATTACTCAGCTCGCCTGGAGGATTCAGACAGAAACTGTCAGAAAGCGACGATTTCACTCTTATTAAGGCCAACTGCAATAATGCTAATTAAGGCTTAACGCATCATTTATTAATGCTTCAGAGTTATTAGATAACGAGTTTCCAGATGGTTTGCAACATGTTTAACTGTTTGGGCAGATCGAGATCCACCTCCGCAGCATCAAGACTCTTTTAACTGTTCAACTTCAGAGTGACGTCTGCAGACACTGTTTGTGTTTCATGTTTGATGAGACGATAAATGCCTGAGAAGAAGAAGATGGCACTGAGGTACATACTGCTCGTGCTGCTTCTAGTGATATGGGGCTGTATCGGAGGGAGGGGGCGCCGTGCTAGGTTCAGTAACCTGTTGCAGTCCTCCTGTGAAGAAAACACACACAAAGACATTTGATTCACGATTATATTTTCTTGCACTGGTGACCAACGGGGAAGTGAACTTACAGACTTTTTCTTCAGATCCTGCTCCGTCTTGTTGGCATCAATCTGCTGCTTCGCCATCTCTTTCTCCAGAGCTGCTCTCTCCTCAGCGCGAGCCTTCAGCTGAGCTTCCAGCTTACTTTTCTCCTTCCTCAGCTCGATGTTGTTGTCACTCAGTTTATTGAAGCCCAGCTCCAGCTCCTGCAGGATAACAGCACTCAGCATCAAAGCCATGCTTCTTACAGCTCTACACATGATGGTAGAACAACTGGGAAATCACGTAAAATACTAAAATAATTAGAATTAAAATATTTACAGTGAAAAAAAACACATTAATGGTTTCTGAACATGACATCACTGAAATCTAAGAAAACCTCTCAGAAAATAATCCTACTAATAAGCTGTTGTATTGTTATTCAAGGTGGGCCGGGACATTCAAATGTCTTTAAAATATTTGAATGCTTCAGTTTAATAAACCAAACTTAGACCAGCTCACTGACCTTGACCCTTTTATCTGCTGCAGTCTTCTCCGGCTGTCCGTAGATGACAAAAAGCACCAAGCTGACGATGATGAGTGACTGGATGAGAGAAGAAAAGAGGAAGACGATCCTCATGTAGTAGCCGCAGCTCTTCGCTTTGGACTTGTTCAGGTGCCTTACCCCTGGGCTCAGTTTGGCCCGAGAGTAGCTGGAGCTGTACATGACTGACTACAGAGAAATTATTTGTCCATAAAGAAAATCCGCAAGTATTCCCCCTGGAAGATGGAAGAAGTCGAGCGTGCAGTGAGGTGATGGTTTCCCGGACTTCTGCTCACCTTTTACAGCTCTGCAGCCCTGCCGACGTGAAGAAGCAGACAGGCACAAGTGGCAGGCAATGATGGACGTAAACAATGACCCTTAGGTGTCCAGAAGGGTCATGTTTATAATTGGTGCTAGAGGCACACTTCCTGCCCATCCCAGCCCAACCTCTCCTGCCTCTTCCCCTCCCGTCCCTAATCAGCCTGTGTCGCAGGACAGCCTCCTGCTGCAAAGCTGCCCAAGTTATCAGAAACTTTCCATGGAACGTTTGAAACAAAAATAAGTTGGTGTGATGGGAATTAGATTTAAAGATCTTCAAGACATAAATACATTTAAAGCTTTTCAACAAAAACTGTAAGAAAACCGTCAGTTCTAACAAAATGTGCTCACGCTGCCTAAAGAAGTCGCCTTTGCAGAGGCTGCATGCTCTCCTGTAGTGGAATCTACGAACTCTATTAAATGACCTTAAATTAGGGTTTAAAATAAGCGAGCAATCACTTCATTGTGCCTCGGTGGTAACGGGTCGGACCCACTTTTGCAACACCCAGGCTGGGCTGCAGCGGGATGGGTCGATGATTTGATTTCATGCTATTTGCAGCAAAACTCAACAGACCGGGCAACATTTTTCTAATCTTCTGTGGTCCAGTTTCAATCCTCAGGTTCCTGTTGGCAGGTGAGGCCTCCTGCTGCTGGGGCCCATCTGCCACAGTCGTTCATAGATGCTCTTCTACAAACGTTGGTTGAAGCGCTCTGGTTTCTCTTTGTATTACTGTACAGTCTTGACCTTACAGTATAAAGTAACAGTTGTAATTTGCCACTACATAAATAAAACCTCTTTTTTAACACTAGAGATGGATGTGCAGTAAAATCCCAGCAGATCAACAGTTTCTCAAATACTCCAAGCAGCTCAGCTGCATCAACAACCACATTCATAAACTACATACATCATATTTTCTCAGATAAATATCCAATCAGTCAGGACTCATGTCCACCAGAAGCACAGACGTTCAGTACTTTAGTAAGACTGCTTATGTTTTTTTTTTACCCATGACTCCATGAGATATAAAAATAATGAAGAAACAACAGGAAATATTCCTATTTAATTATAGCTGCTGCAGACTGATGTATTCCCCTGGTGCTTGATGAACAATATGAACCATTTAAGGAGTAAAAGCAGAAAATGCCAAACAAAATTTTTTTCCAGCATATCCTGTCTTGAACGAGCACGGAAAGGAGTCGTGGTAGTGGAGGAGTGAAGGAGTGAAAACAATAGGGACCTGTCATTCTGTGGGGATGGGGAATAACAAATTCTCCCTGCAGAGCGCAGACACCCTTCACCCCCCGTCCCACCCACGGCATCCACGGCAGAGCCGGTGACGTCAGGCGCAGTCGGGTCAGCCGGGGAAGGGTGTGAAAGGGGAAAGGGCCTCTGAGCCTGAAGCTTTCCTGCTCCCTATTGTCTCCCTGACAACCTGTCCTCAGGTGGAAAAACTTATTTATGAGGCATGTTAAGAGTGACAGAAGACAACGAGTCGGGAAAGAGGTGTTAGATAACGTGAACAAAAGCAGGAAACCAAATGGCTGAAGACCGTGATAAGACACCTTTTAAGAGAACAGACTAGACATCTTTGAGGTGACGGGAAAACATATTTTACAGCTAAAGCGGTGATTCTCAACCTGGGGGACAGAGCGCTGCAGCTCAACGAGGGGAAAATATGGAGCGGAACCAAACTGAATATGATAGAGACATGACTGATGCCGTCAGTGCTTCACTTACATTCAAACAGCACGTGAAGCATCAGAACAAGACTGAGAACCTCCACACTGAATTAATCTTCATGCTACAACTGGAGAAGACTTCCTGTTTACAACGGTGTCTGCTGCTCGACTGCTCAATCACCGCCATAAACACGAATATAAAGACATCTGAGCTGCAGTGAAATCACAGTTACAGCTGAAGGATCCCAGCAGAGGCTTTGCTGCCATCTCCTGACAAAAGCTAGACATTAAAAAAATGACATCAAACACACGAACACGACAAGTGTCATTAAACGAACGTTTTTAATCCGCAGAAACAGTTTTACAAACGTCATCTGTACACAACGTGTTTCGAGTGCATCTACGGGCAGTGCAAAGGGCCGTTTTTACAATCATACCCTTTATTTTTTCATTGCTTATGTAACATAACGTAAGTGTGACAGCTAAGAAAGAAAACAAGCCCTTATAAAACAAAGTAGATTAAAACAGACGTACAGGCAGGATCACGTGTCTCTGTGATTCATTACTTCAAATTAAGGTTCATTAGTTTCCCGATCGCCTGCTTCGGAGCAGTGTGGTGTGTTAGAAAGCAACGAGGGATGAATGATGCCTTTACACCGTTTAGCTGCTCTTTTATCTTTTTCTTGGATTCTGGGACTTTTAATCATTCTCACGACACCTGCAGCTAACAGCTGCATGAGTTCTGCAGCTAAGATGAAGAAAAAAAAAAATCACTCGTCTATTTTAGTATGGACATACAATGTCTGTGCAGTTGGCAACTTACCAAACCCCTTGGTTATCCTTAGATCTACACCTACATCCCAAATAATACATGAATTACAGCAGCTAAGAGAAAAAATGGTCATAATGTGGAGGAAAAACCGAAACGCGTGCGTGTGGATTTCACAGAGAAGCCAGTGTCCCATTTTAAACTGTTGCCTCAATGTCCTGGGGGTCGTCCCCCTCCAGCAGGCTGTAAGATGCATGACTCTGGAAAGGCCTTTGTAAAGGGTGAGCCAGAAGTTTGGCCATGCAATTGTGCAGCTCAATGGCGGGTCCGCCTAAGGAAACCTCAAAGCGGTAACACATGCCCTTAGAGTCCAGGTTACTGAAAGAGGTGTAGTTGTCCTGGAGAAAAAGCAAATACTCAGTTTAAGAGTATGCAAGAGAATATCAGGTGAGACAGTGTAAAACAGCTTTTTACATACAGAATCAAAAGGCCGGTGCTGGTTTTTAGTGTCAGTACTGCAGTTTTATCATCACTGGGTGTGAACACGAGAGCAGCAAAGGCTTTGAAGGTGTGTCGGGCGTGCAAAAGCTCCACAGCCCAGAGTTTGGCATCGCTGTCTTACAATGTGCAGAAAATATCTTAAAAGATAAGCTTGGAGGCATAGATGGTTCATTTTTTCAAATATATATTTTGGGGGGGTTTTAGCCTTTAATGAGATGGGACAGTGGAGAGAAGACATGAAAGCTGGGAGACGATGCAGGGGACGACATGCAGCGAATTGCCTCAGAGCAGAGCTTTAACGCTCAAACCAGTAACTACAGCGGTGCCCTGGTTCACATTTAACATGCCACAGAGGCTTTTCAAACATGCTGAACACTGACGAGAAACAAGGACGTACTTTATGTTTAGACAAGTAAAGGTTTGGATTTATTCAAAGGTTACAACATGCACTCACTGGACCTTGTTGGTACCGCTTGTCTCAGCTGTCTCAATCCTTTGGGTCACTGATTCAACAGAACGCTGGAAACATTTCTCAGAGTTTTTGGTTCTTCTTGACGTGATAGCATCACGCAGTTGCTGCACAGTCATCGTGGAAATCTCCCGTTCCACCACATCCGAAAGGCCAACGCGCTCTAACGGCAGAGGTCATCTAAGTGCAGTGATCTCATCGTCACATTCAAGAAACCAGCTTGAGATGATTTAAGCTTTATGAGATGGTGCGTCACACTGCTGGGAGCAGCCATCAGGAGATCGCATCACTGTGGTCAGCAACAATACTCAGGGGTGTCCAACTCCAGGCCTCAAGGTGTCCTGCAGGTTTCAAATGTGTCCTTGATCCAACACAGCTGGTTTAAATATCTTGAAGTTCTCCAGAGGCCTGGCAATGAACTCATCGTTTGATTCAGGCGTGATGTCCCAGGGTGAGATCTAAAACCTGCAGGACACCCTCGAGGCCTGGAGTTGGACACCCCTGCTTTAAACGATTCTCAGCTGGTACTAAAAGGACCAAAGTGTGCCAAGGAAATATTTGCCACACTCCAATCTTCTAATTTTGTTGAACCTGTGCGGAGCGTAGCCTCAGTTTCCTGTTTGTAACTGACAGGAGTGGCAGCCAGGGCGCTCTCCTGCTGTTGTAGCCCGTCTGCTTCAACATTAAGGCACCAAAACACGTCACGTTTAAAGTGACTTAAATCACCTGCTATGCTGACATGTGATTGGCCGATTGGATATTTGCATTAACAAGCAACTGATCGCGTGCACCTAAGAAAGTAACCAATGAGCGTATAGTGTGGTTTGTGTAATACTTGCTAGCTGAAAAATTTGTTGTCAGTAAAGCACTCACGCACTGTGTGCCATTATTGTGTCGTCTTATCCACTGAACTAACTTATTTTAACAGATTTGATCTTGATCACGAGGTATTTTATGTTCCTCTGTTTTCTTATTCCTCATGTTAATAATCATCCACACGTCCCCCCCTTTGGTAGGACAGTAACTGCATCGCTGTGGCACAGCATGAAGCTTGTTTGACTCCTTTAACCACCCGGTCAGTGACAGTCTAAGGCTGCGGTCAGTTTGAGACTGGATACTATTTGATGCGATGGTTTATGGACCGAGACCTCTGATGAATGTTTCCAGCACCTTGTTGAACCTGTGCCATACAGATTTAAGGCACTTCTGAAGGTAAAAGGGTGTCAAACCTGGTACATGGAGCTGCTGCACACAGTTTGAACCAATAACCCTCCATCACCAGCTTCTGCACTCACCCTCCAGCTGGTCTCATCCCCCTGCTCTTCCACCCCGTTGTGCAAATAGACCACGTCGAAGAAAAAATATGGCGACTGCAGCATTTTCTGTGACAGGACAGAGAAACACAAAGTGCACAGTCAGGAACAGGTCCCACGTGTAAAAACTAAAATACAGACACAAAGAGAGACTGTGCTGTACTTACACTAACAGCCTCAGATGGGTTGAACTGCAGCTGCCCAGCATGACGGCTGTAGATAAGCACAGTCCGCACCACATACGGAGGCGGGATAGTCTGAATATTCTCCATCAACGGCAGCTCGATTTTCTGATGTCTGCAAAGGCAAAAAATGAGCAAACAGTTGAAACACTTATGTGTTTAGAAGCTAAAAAAATCGCATTTTTAATCAAATTTACAGCAGATCTGTTACTTACATGACATTAAGGAGATCTTCCAGGTCTATAAAAGGGGAGTTAAGGGTCAAAACCAAACATCTAGAAGTTACTAGCATTTTTTTGTCAGTTTCAGTTTAAGGATACTGAAGGACTCGCACACGTTGGTCTCCAGGTCATACAAGCAGCTACACAGCTCCCTGGGATCAGAGGTAAAGCCTGACAGCTGAGATATGTCCACAGATGGATTAAATGACGTTACATTAGGGAAGTGCATTCAACCGCCATAGACAACAACAACAAAAAGGAACTACATGATCATGCCCAAACAAACGGCTAAGAGTGTGTTGAGTCTTCTACATTTTTTAGAAGTCACACATAAGAAAAAGCATCCTAACAGCTCTCGTACTCACCCACAGGGCGTCATCGTTGACGACCACCAGAGCAAACTCGTGCCGTTTGTCAATCTTGTGTTTTGTTCTGACAAACATCTCAATCATCTTCTGGGATATATTCAGAGCATTCGTTTTAGACCTAGGTTGAAAAACAGTCAAATTAGGCGGTGAAACTTTGACGACACACAATGAAGTTTAACATGCAGCCGCCTACCCGTTAAAGGACTCCAGCTTTGGCAAAGACATCTCTTCAGAAAGATCTAAGCAGATAATCTGTCATAAAAGAGAAGAACTGACAGTGAAAATGACTTTTTTTTTTCTTGTGACTCTTCAAAAATCAGAAATGCTAAGTGGACCCACCACTTTCTCTGGGCAGTTTACACGGGGCACTCTGAGCTGATACTCTGCCGGTGAAGGGACGGACGTGGTGAGTGTGGGGTGCTGCTGTGTGGACTTTGGCCAGTCTTTGGTTGACACGGCCGTAGTGGACAGTGGTACCGCAGCACTGGCCGCAGCAGTCGCACCTGTGACGGCAGTAGGAGCCACAGCCTGAGCCGTAGACACTGAGATGGTTGCGGTGGTGGAACTTGGAGGGCTGTCGCTGGTCGAGGCCTCACCTTCTCCCTCCACACGACTTCCCACGGCAGGCTGAGATATGCTGGGGTTCCCGTTGCCTCCGAGGCTGCCAGTGCTGCTGCGTCGGTCCTCAGCACCCTCTGGGTTGGAGCGCGTTCGAGGTCGGAGCTCTACAAGACGCTCCTCTCCATCTGCCTGGCCGGGCTCTGGTGTGTCCATTGATAAAGGAGGAAGCTACAGAAGTGGAGGTGGTGAGGTGAAGTTAGTTATTCTGGCTCTCAAAGATTTCTAGCATTTAACAGGTGATGGACTCACTTGACATTAAAAGGCTGGTATAATATTTGTAACTTTGCTTGCTGTCCATCCTTCACAAAGACCAACAAGTGCAAATCCACCTAAAATCCTAAACACGGGCTTCTCATAAACGACACCGCTTGTCCCTATCTTACAGAGGGCACATTTACACCAGACCACCACACAACCATTCTCATCAACTTTAAAATCATATTTCTACTTTCAGTACAAACTCAGTCCAGTGTAAAGTTCATTTTACACACAAGGACTGCTTCTCCACGTGTTAGCTCGAGTGTTATGTGTAGATAAACGCAGTGCTGTATATTTACAGGAAATATTATTAATTGGCAAAAGCTTGAGTCAATGCGACCAGAAAACCTGACAAAGTGCTAAAAACCACAGCAGACAGAGCAGCTGATGCTCCACGGCTGTAGCAACATTAGCCGTTAGCATTAGTTAGCTTTAACTAAAACAAATACGTCAAATCAGTCACTCTGTGAACTGAAGTATAACTTTTACATTTGGAAGAAGAAGAACAGACACTTACTTAATTATTACGACAGGTCTTGTATTTATATACGGTAACAACTCATTGAGGACTGAGAAATATTCCAACAGCGAGCTAACATTTGTTTTGAACGGACACTTCCTGAACGGAAATGATATAACCAGAAACTGGAACGGGTACAATGGAATTGTGGGTAATGAAGTTTATGGATTGTGGTGCTCAAAAACAGTTTTGCTGACCTAATAATATAGTTTTTACTGCAGTAGCAGTAGTAGTAGTATCATAAAAAGCTTTGTTTGAGTCCACAGATACTGTCATGCATAAGTAATCGATTGATTTATTGATGTATTGAATTTATTCTACCAAAGTGAGTCTTTTACTATATTTTTTGCCAACACCGGTCTGCAGATTGTATCCAAAAAATAAACAGGTAGCATTTTCCTGCGTATATATCACATTTTAACCAGATAGGATAATTCACACCCCCTTTGGTCATAATCAGACATAGAAGCACACTACGGACAAAACAGGAAAGGACTCAGAGTGAAAGGGAATGGGTGGGGATGACTTTTCCACTTACTTCACCCATCACACAAAACAGTGTTAGGCAGACATGGAGAGAGCAGACTTATTACAGAGACTGACTGACTCTTGGAAAATATAATTACACAAAATAGTAGGACGGAAGAAAACAGACCCTCATTTTGTCAATTTGTTTTTTTTTTTTTACACACGTGGTAAACTGAGTCACTTCTGCAGTCACACAGATCAGCGAGCATGGAGGTAAGTTATGATGAAATGTTTGAGGGATTGTTTTGAAGGTTTAGTGAGATTGGGAGCAACATAAATCCAGTTGAGCTTATGATATGTGACACAGTATATGAGTTTGTAATGCAGTTCAAAGCTGTCACTGGTAAATGCCTAATGCAGATGTCGCATGTTGCTCCAATATTCCCCATAAGAGAAGAACTGTTGTTTGCAGAACTGCTGCCGCCTCATAATAGAGACTTTTAAATGATTTAATCTGCCCCATCGATAAGGCAGGGTAAGACTTTTTACTGTTTGAAAACATGCACTTTGCACATAAGTAATAAAATCCACAAATCTGAAATCAGAGAGTTGGTCTGACAGCATGCGTAAAGTCTTTATTCCCCCTTTTCATGCCTAAATGACTTTTCTCTGACACTGACTGGGAATAGTTTGGTAATGAGGATAAGGAATTTCAAGTATGTTGCCAACTCTGGCCTGCACCATATATACGTGTGTTATTAAAAAGATGTATGTGTTTAATTGTTTAAAAAGTACATTTTCATTCTACATCTGACTGTAGTTAATTCCATAATTAAAGAGTAACATTTTGTTCTGATTCAACATTTTGTGTCTGAGAGATTTGTTCAGCGTTCTTCATGAAAACAATAGATGGTTCGGTTCACAAATATTTGCTTGGCAGGAAGTTGGATGTCAGGATGTTTTAGTTTCCTCCTTTTCCGTTGCTCAGAACAATAGCTGCCAAACATGTTTGGCTCAATAGCGTAACAGATTTTTAATGCTGATACATTATATAATTAAATTATTTTGCTGTACTCACTGAAAGGTGCTTGTTCACAGGACGGAAGAAGGCTGCATACATCGGGTGTGATGTGTGTTATTATTGGTGCACGCAGACGTGACAGATTGCAGAAATATAAAAAAAAATACAGCAAAAAACTAAATGAATGGGTCCTCCAAGTTATTTTTTCTTTCAGTCCAAACACGACTCCATGTTTCTGTAGGATTTCAGGCGAGGCAGATGTGACAGTCTGGATGCAGGGTCAAGGTGTGACAAGGAGGCGATGAGCCCGAGTGACTATATCTCCCTCTACCACGAGGGCTGTGACCCTGCAGTCATCCTCGAGCCTACACCAGCAGAGCTGGCTCAGTGTGAGGCTGAAGTGGGCACGCTGCTCAACATCATTGCTGAACTGAACAAGAAGATGGGGTCACTAAAAGCTCCAAGGTAAGCGAGGCGCCCGGCGCGACGGCTGGATTTACTGCAGCATCACCTTTGGCTCCACTTTGACTTGAATACTAATGCCATCCTTACAAGACACCTGAAATCTGTGGATTTGTATTCATCCTTGTGGGCAATACCACACATATTTTCACATTAATAGGGAGTTTGATATTCAACCTATAGCTCGTGTAAACGCACTACTCTTGCAGTGAACCAGATGACACGAGACCGCCGGCTCCATCCAGGCCTCTGGTTCCAGATCTTCTGTCTCACCGGCTCGTTAGAAGCAGCCCAGAAAGAAACAGCCCAACATCTAAACCTCCACTGAATGAGCAAGGTTGGCGTTACCATAGCATCACTCGTTCATCAGCAGAGCTTATCAGTTTGGATGCCATGCACTTTCATCCAATCCAGAAGCTTCCACCGATTAATATTTTATGTTTATGTCCTTTATTGCATATTTTATGTTTGTTTGAGCATCATATACTGCATATATCCCTGCACCTTTGCTTTCTATCCACTAGGAGGCAGTGGTGTTGTCTGGAGCAAACTGCAGGAGGTTTTATCATCAGTGGAGGACTCCATCAGCTTCAGAAGGACCTGGGCGGCCCCCATCACAGCTTCTGACCAGGAAAAGCACAGAGAGCATCTGAGAGCAGCTCAAGAGAACTGGGTTAAAGCCAGCCAGGTATAAGTTAAAAACAAATAAGAATAATCACAATTAAAACATCTATTAAGTAATTTAAAGCTGCAAAGCCCAAGAAAAAGAGCTTCAGGTCCATATACTGGCTCTTCTTCTTTCATAAAAAAAGAAAATTCAGCAAGGATCAGTTTATGAGAAAAAAATGTCATTGTTCAGACTGTCTTTAGACTCCCATCAGTCCCTTTCATGATCCTGCTTCATTTCCAACAGATATTGGAAGAGATGGAAAGAGAGTTTGGGATTTCGTGCCGGTCGAGCTTCCCAAGAGACCAGTACCAGGAAGACATGCTGGATGGGGACAAACAGGAGTCTGCTCTCAGAAGCCCCCCACAGAGCAGCATCAGCCAGGTGGAAGAGGAGAAGAACAAGGTGGGAGAAGATGTCTCGTACTTTATTAGCCAGAATGAATCTCGTTCAGTGGACAAAGATCCAATAAACACTACAAGAGACTGACAAGAATCAGTGCAGCTGCCTTTCTCCTGTGTTTCAGCTGGTTGGTCTCCATAAAGCCTGGAGGTCTGGCGGCCACATTCCTTCCTACCGGCCCACTGCTGGGGCCCTAAGTCCAGACTGGGCCTCGCCCCCCTATCCCGGTTCACCTTTACTCCACAGGAGAGCCAACAGAGCTGTGACGCCTCTGACTGTGGGTGGGGATGGATCTCCACTGGGATCAGTTAACTCGGGCAGTCTCTGTCCCAGCTCCCTTAGCCTGGAGTCTGAGACAGAGCGGCTCAACAGGTGGGAGTGATTAGCAGCTTAGAAGGTTTAGGAGTTATAAATAAAAATAAAAACTCGACTACCACATTGTTGACACACGCTGTCCCTGTATTTACATGTATGTAAAGAAAGACACAGATACAGTTTCACTTACTAGACTTATGACTACATGTTCTTATAACCTCCCACAGCTCATTTAAAGATTCAGGTAGATATCTGTAACACTGGTTCTTATCACCTTTCTGCTTTAACAGAGTACTCAAAGCATTTTATACAACAGGCCACATTCACCAGTGCTTTCTATTTAACATTCACACTCCGACTTGGGATTAGTTTTTTATGCCCAAGGATAATTAGCATACAGGCTGGAGGAGCCAGGGATCGAACCACCAACCTTGCCATTAGTAGATGACCTGCTCTGCCTCCTGAAGACCGCCTCAAAGTGCTTATAAGGGTCAAATCTCAAATCTCACTGGTCTGATTGATGATGTAATTGCTGAAGTTTAACTCAACCAATCAAGTAAAGCAGCTTCTTCATGTGTTATTTTGATCATTAAAGCCATTTCACTCTTAACCCCAACCAATCACAGCAGATGGCCCCGCCCCTCCCTGAGCCTGGTTCTGCTGGAGGTTTCTTCCTGTTAAAAGGGAGTTTTTCCTTCCCACTGTCGCCAAAGTGCTGCTCATAGGGGGTCATATGATTGTTGGGTTTTTCTCTCTGAAGCGCCTTGAGGCGACTTTTGTTGTGATTTGGCGCTATATAAATAAAATTGAATTGAATTGAATTGAATTAATCCCCTCATCCTCACTCACTTTACCGCAGATGCATCGAGAGGCTGAAGGCCAGAAACGAACGTCTCACTGCAGCTCTGGAGCGAAGGAAAGGAGAGTCGGAGCAGATCAATCTCACGCTGAACAGGCTTGAGTCCGACTGCTCGGCCCTGCAGATGGCTCTCAGATACTGGTACCAATAAATATTTCTGTCTGTGTCAACGCTGGACGAGTTCGTTATCACCTGTCAGAAACCATCAGCACGCACAGGTCGGTTTAACAGTATTAGCAAGGTCACGTTTTGTGTTTTGCGACTGACAGTGAGGAGTGTGAAGAGGCCTACGGCGAGCTGCTGTCGCTTTATGACGCCAGGAAGCAGCAAAGCAGTCCTCAGCAGAGTGTCTCAGCAGGTGATGGAATACCGAGTTTTAATACTGCTCGCACCAAAGAGCACTCAGACACTCACATGTACAATATACGGCTTTCAAGCATTAGACACAGTTGTGTTCTCTCTTTTTCCCATCATCAGAGCCGGTCGGTGACATTCGGGACCCAGACAGTCCATTAGCTCAGCTGAGGAAAATGGGCACTGAAGAGCTGTCCACCTCCTTCTCGACAGCAGGGGTCACAGAGGAGACGGAAACAGCGAGTCACACCGGGCAGAGGTGATGTTTTAAAACGCTTACACACAACAAAGCTGACGAAAGAGTTCGAGATCACCGTGTAGGAACTTCAAATATGCAAATTTCTTGGGCTGCGCTTTTGTCAGCTTGTTCACTGCAAGTAACCCCACAGGACGCCCGAGCCCGAGGATCGGGAGGCGGCTCTCCGGCAGCAAATTGAGCGCCTGAAGAGGGACCGGGCAGCCATTTGCCTCCCTAAGCCAGGTCCAGGAGCAGAGGCCAAACTGAGCCCACCTGGACAAAGAGGGGGTCACATGACTAAAAACAAGCCTGATAACAAGAAGGAGAAGCCTTCCCTGTTTTATGAACTGATCTCAGTCAGGGTATGACGTACATTACAATCACACCATGGCCAGGAAAAAAAAATAAAAGCATGCAAAACTATGGATGCAAAGAGATTATGAGTGAAACAGATTTATTCTATGAAAGGAGTAAAATATTTGCACAATTTCCTAAAACACTGTTTGCATAGTACTCTAAATACATATACAGGATATAGTGGATGAGACGCCATGAATATACAGATTATAATAAATTCATAATAACTCAAACAAAAGTGCAAACCAGCTAAACGAGACAGAGTTTCATGAATTTACATGCAAACAAAAAAGAAAAATCAGGGGACACAACATCAGGATATTCTAAAGAAATCTTCATGCATTGACAATCTGAGGTAATATTTATCAAATCAATAGAGGCACCAAAGCTGGGCTTTGGTGCCTCTATCCAATCATGTAGCTGCCACTCTTTAAATAACCGCTTTTGTTCAGGAGGAGATGTCAGATCTGCGAGCTTTAATCCGCCTCAAGGAGAAAGAGCTGAGGTGTCTGGAGTGGAGTTTAATGGGCCAGAAGGCTCAGGGAGCAGCTGGGGTCTTCATCCCAGAAAGTCTCCAAGAGGAGGTGGAGGATCGTAGGACTGAACAACAGGTAGGATACACTCCTGCAGCAGCAATCCAGACGGGGTTTTTATCCTTTCTTTTTTTCAAATTGGAAAATAATACAAAGTCAAGGTGAAACGAGCAAGAGGGAGCAGGACGCTGGTCTACTGTGACAGACCCGATTCAAATATGGGTGCCCCACGTGGGAAATCACACATCTACAAAAGCAGAATCCCTCCAGGCCAGGAAGGATATTTTGGTTCCACAAGGTCTTCTGCTGAGCTGTCCTGTCACTGCAGCACAGATTCATGCTGCGCATCTCTGTCATTGTCAAATGACAAAGAGTGGAACAGCTCCTTTAGCTTTCCTTCCCCCCGTGATGTTAATTTGCACTGGCTCTTTGCCTCCAGATTACAAATGTGAATAGCTTTCAAACTTCCTGTGCTGCACGCTGCCTGGTTTCTGCAGACTGTGTCCTGTTTGGCTACTTCACCTAAAATCTCAGTCAGCGCCCAGGCCGTGTAATAAATGCTGCGTGTACATGCAGGCGTCTGAACCAGCTGATTTTGCTCAGCTGGAGAAATTAGACCCAAGTATTATGTTCCTGATACGGTCAATGATAAAAACAAATGATGTTAGAATCAGAATACGTTTGAGGAAATTATGTGGTCACATCGCTCTGAGACAGTAAGAGCAGTAACTGATCACAGGCAGGGATGGTTCCTCTGTCTCTCACTGAGCGTGCTCCTGTCACTGGCCAACACGTCATGTAGTGGATGGGAGGTATCGTCCAGCGTCGTCCTTGTCCTGGACAACGTCCACCTCTCTGACACCCCTTTGAGAGTCCAGCTCCATCCCCACAACACTACTGGCCTCGCAGATCACTTTATTCGGTCTGTTGGACACTGAACTGTAAGAAATACTGGCGACCACCAGCCCCAGCCTCATAGTAGCTCGTATGGTATGAATTAGAAAATCTCAATTAATTACATTCACAAGGTTTTGAGAAAACTTGACCTCTGACCTTGACCTTGAGGTCAATATTGGGATATCAAATCCACCTCATTTTCAAGCTATCATACTCACAAACTTCGGTGTCCACGGCCAACAGTGTCCCATCAGCCTTAAAGTGTAAAAGCACTTCAGAGCTAAAAACACGAGACATTGCATGATGACAGCCTGGAGCCACAGCTTTAGATTAAAGTGCACATACGCCAGAGGAGAAGTGAAGACACCTTTGGGACTTTGGGCGGTATCTTAACTGAACGTTGTGTTTCAGAGGCTCTGTGAGAACGCAGCGAAGCTCGGTTGTGAAGGGGACATCGCTGGTTATAGGACAAGACCCATCCTGAAAGAGCTGCAGGCGGTCCTGCAGAGGTGAGGGTTGGATTCTGTCTTTTCCATACCTGTCGGTGTCATATGGCCTCTATATAGAAGCACTTTAGCTCTTGACAACTTCTAGTTTCGTGTTTTAACAATAAAATCTGATAATAATTATGATAGTAATTATCTGGATGTTGAATATGTGGACGTACTTGAATATAATCAGGTTTGAAAATGTGTCAGACATCTCTTGGCCGCTTTGAACTGTTGCTTAGGAACGCTGCAGACTTTGCACATAAAGAATTTCTAGCTGTTTCTCTCCACGATGTGCTTCAGAGAGCACCTTTTCTCTTCTGACCTAGAGTGCTGAATACTTTTAAATAAAGCACTCCTGTTAACACAATGCGTCACAGCGGCCCTAAGGCCAAGGACGCATGTTAAATATGAGTCTGTGAGTAAACATCTTTTGTGCTTGCAGCAAAATGAATAACCTCACAGCATGTTTACCCACTGACCTCACTATTTCTTTTTCCAGGGAGCAAGCCTTGAAGAAGCGGCTGGCTTTGGTCCATGAGTCACTGAACGCAGCCGTCTCAGACAGTTCCTCCCACAGGAGGGACAATGCGGAGCAGATAGCTCGCCTCACACAAGCTCACAGGTGAATGGAAAAAGAAAGCTGCTGAATATACTTCTTTGGTGTCTGTTCATCAGGCCCTTTGTGCTCAGCTTGAGTCAAAGTTAAAAAGTCATGTGGATCTTTTCGTCGCAGCAAAGCCTTGAGTTCATACCGTCAGATACGGAGGAAGTATCGGGAGCAGGTGTGGCGGCTGGAGCAGAAATTGGCGGCCTCGATGGAGAGTCGACACGGCCAGGGCGGAGCTGCAAAAGCTGCAGAGGAAGCCTTGGAGTGGAGGAGGGAAGAGACTGTTTTATAAGACATCAAGTCTTCGCTGAAAGCCATCTCGACATCCGTATCTTAATCACATCAGCTACATGTGTAAATATGACGAGTATAGCTTTCTGCTTTTATCTAGTTTATATTACATGCTTATATTTTTAGCCTTTTTCTGGGCCTGTAAAGAATATCTATTTATCTAGCAATCATTAATGACATCCAGCACTTTCTTTGGCTCTTGGGGGGTAAAAAATAAAACATAACACTGTGATTTCTACCTGAACGGTTGTGTAAGATTTATCAATAAACTGAATTGGACTCTAAAGCTTGGCGTCTCTAAAAGGATCCACATCAGACAAACAGCTGGGACTCAAAGACTGAGCCCACTAAAGGCCTCGGGACTGACCTCAACAGTGCACGCGTCCATTTTCCTGCAAACACCAACTGCACGAAGCTGCTGCCAGGCATCCTTCCTTTTGTGACAGCGGGGTTAGTAGTCGACATAGTAGCGTAACTACTCGTTTTCTAAGCCTCGCCTCACTCTCGTATGTCTAAACTTACCTTGTGTATAGTTATCGTGTCTGGAAATATCTGCCTTGTACATTTATGCTGTAATCCCGTTATACTGAGGAACATTTTATGCAAGGTTAAACATAAGGTTTCCATAATGCAGTCTGCACCCTGAAAAGTACCCATGTTGTTTGTTTTTCTGCTAAATCACCAGGAAATGACACAGTCTTTAAATTTACTTACAGTATAATTATTTCTTTATATCCTGTAAAAACCTTATTTGTTACCTCTTTATTCTAGTGTACCTATTTATTTGTTGGTAATGTGCATACTTCCAGATGCACTGGGCTTTTTTAAATTATTATTTCTAAATTCAGTGGATTGACCCTTTAAGACCCGGCTTATTGAGCTTCTCACCTTCTTTGTCACCCACTCGTTCATATTTCAGTCGCTCTGCCTTTACTCTTTATTTCCTCCCCCTCCATCTTCCCTGCTCTCATCTCTCACCCCTCGCCCTGACCTGCCCGAGCCGGTTAGCTGCAGCTGTGACTGCCGGTCAGGAGGTTAAGGCAAAGGTTGAGTGTCACACCCACAGGGTCACAGCGATGCCTGCCTGTTGTGTTAGGCTGTGAATGGAGAGTTCACAGTGCCAGACGAGGTGGCGAGCCCCTGACGCTCCGACTCCTGCCTGAGCTCGCCCTTTCCCGAGCAGAGGTCACCGGAGAGGGCCCGTCCTCCCGCTCCCCCCACGCCTCCAGGTCACCATCGCCATTGTTGTAATAGCTGCCATTAGAGCAGATGATACAATTATCTTTCCATTTTGTGTTGCCGCTCTCTAAGATCTGCGTTAAGCTTCTGAGTTCATCAAAGGTTTTTTCGATGACACGATTGTTGTAACCTCTGTGTGACTCTTGTGTCAAAGGCAACGCAATAAAGCAAAATGTCTCTTGGAAAGAAATGGATTTTTGTTCTTTTGTTTATCCTCGAGGGGTGAAAAAGTGTTCAGATGTTTTATTTCGGTACCTAAAAGCACTCTATTAAAAGTCGTCTTTCAATTATCAAAATAAAAGTAGTGACAGTTTATTCATTTTAAACAGCGTATTATTTTTCAGATATCTCGCCACCATGGAAAACTGGAGTAAAATGTATATTTTCATTTAAAATATACTAACATAGTGTAAGTGCAGTAATCATTAAATATACTTTGATACATTATTACTGCCTGTTTTGAGAAATGCACACACAAAGTTCCAGATCGAGTAGATACAACAAAAAATGTCTGATTTCAATAAATGCATATATATTTGCTGTTGTCCGGCTCCCTGCTAATATTCCATGTTTGTTATTTAAAGATGTGTGTAGTACGTTAGCCCACATGAAATGTTTTTGTTCTTTAAACACAACTGGAGCCGACCATTTGAAACATTTTTAATAAAATAATAAAAAAGACTGACTTGTTTCCGACTCATTAACAGTCCACAAACATACAGATATATAATGACTACAGCTGTCTCTTCTGGCCGTTTTTGTGTGCATGTAAAATCCTAATTCAACTGAATTCATTTGCAACATAATTACAAAAATAAAATAGTTCAATGTAATGTTAAACGCCTGTGATCTAATGTAGTTTTCCACCATTAAAAAGTGAGAAAGTGAGAAAGGTCTAATCTAATCTAGCTGATACGTGTGCGCTGAAGCATGCGCTGAAATACAGTGTTGCAACAGTGCACTCCCAAAGGATGTGAGATTGGAAAGTCAAACAAAGAGCATGAGAACCGAGCGATTAGCCCCAACAGTCTCATCTGTTAACATTTAGGCTCCATATTTCTGGACACACTTCTACCCCCACGTGTAGCAGCCTCCACTCGAGCCTTTGGACAGCAGCGTTTCTTTTAGTGCCTGGGAAAAATACCCAAAGCATTATTAGACAAAGACAGCGGCTGTCAATCAGTGTGGGGGTGGACACAATCACACATGCACATACGGAGATGGGGGTGGAGGGGTGGGGGTCCTGACCCATGGGTTTCAGGTCAAGTCATTTACTCTCTGCATCCGTTCCTGCATTTTAATAATTTGTCCCTTCGTACGCTGTATAAAGACATCACAGTCTGCACCTTCAGGCCTGTACCTCTTCTTTCTCAAAGCCATTAGCTCACCTACCACAACCACTCCATCTCCTGCTCTCTTTACGCCTCTCTTCTCTGCTTGGTGCCATAGGGCACTGCCTCGCTGACCTGACATGTCACTCCTGAGCTCTCTGACACCAGCCGGCCCATCAGAGGGGTCGGGAGCATGATGGAGGGGGCTTTTGGCACGGCGGAGCGCAAAAGAGATTTGACCTCAATCAAACGGCCTATCACATCTGCTTTTGTGCTCACACACACTCAGATAATGAGATCAAACAGCTCAGGCCAGCAGCCCATCGCACCACAGGCCGACAGATAAAGACTACAATCTTGTTGCACATTATAAGTCCACTTAGGGGATTTTCATGCTTTTATAGGATTGCATGCTTGCCTGTCAGCAGGTTGAGAAAGCTGTTTAGATTTACAAATTCAGTTAAGATGAGTGTTTCATTGTGCTTCGATCAGAGCTAAAGCTTTCATGGAAACAGCTTCCACATCAGAAAAATGAACAAAAACAAGATTTTAAGGTCATTTTTACAGCGTGCTCCTATTCTAATGTGCTTCTCTGTACAATGCAATATTCAACACCAGTATGTGATTTATTGTAATGGAACACATACTGTATATCAAGTACATGTGGTAAAAATTAGAAATGCACAGACTTCATCTGAGAGAGTGCACAACTGTTTTTATAATGTTGGTATAAAGGAAGCCAGAACTACAAATTCTTGCTAATCTTATATCACGCAGGAAGAGAAATCCTTCAGTCCTTTTTGATGCAATAAACAGGCTGGTGTCTCTATCTTTTTCTGGCATCCCCCATATTCTCTAACAGTACCATTTCCATCCATTTTTGCGTATCCTTATCAGGGAGCAGAAGGGTAAGGTGCTAGAACCTATCCCAGCTACCTCAGCACCATATCTTCACCTACTTGTGCTGATTTCATGTCCTGCAACAATCTTAAAGCCATCAGGTGACGATTGTGTTTAAATCAGCATTAGACTGGTTTCAATTTTACCAAACAGAATTTTCTGTTTTATCACCATTAATCTCCGTCTTTTGGAAAAGGCTACTTTCCAAAGGGATCAGTTTTGGGATCTATACTGTTTAGCTTGTATATTGTATAATTCGGTCATTTAATTAACTTTTTTTTTTTTTACCAAATTTTGTATGCATCCATCTCTCCTGTTCTTTCCAACCTAACAAGCTGCCATCAGGTCTTGGTTAAATCGGTTGGCTACATCTAGCTTATGTGACTTTGAGGTTATCCTGAACAGTTTTTGTCTTTAGACTGGCAGGAAGCTGACTCAGCCCTCATTCATCAGAGGAACATTGCTGAGTTAAGACGTTTTAATTCTAAAGTGGAACTGCTGGAAATTGTTCATACTTTTATCTTTCCTCGTTGGGATCAATGCAACTCTCTATTTACCCGTCTTAACAAATCATCTCTTTAAAACGGAGTGGCACGTCTTTTAACTAATTCGGGAACGAGATCTCTTCAGTTTTAAAAAATGTTTTTTAACTTTATAGACACATTTTTAAAATCTTGTTATAACCACTGCAGTAAATCCCAGAGCTTTCACACTCAGTTTAAGGAATATTTGTCTCACCTTTATCCGTTTTATTTCTTTTTTAACTGCTTTATTTGCCTGTGAAGGACGCATTATAAATTCACTTACTTTAATAACCTCCACACTTTCACCTGCTCGTCCACACACCACACCGACAGGTGGTTTGGTGCTCTTGATATCAGAGCAGAATTTAACTTTGGGGCCGACCTCAGCTAAAAGCGTTCCCAACCCTCCTCTGGAAAATATTAACTATATATTGTTCATGCTTGATCATTTCTGCTTTATACATTTAACACAACCATTATCACAGCCTATTGTGCTGGAAAGAAAGAAAATAAACCAGCTGCTGATGCTTTTTTAAAACAAGCTAACCGTTTTGATTGTTTTTGAAACGTGTAAACAGGCAGAGCAGTCACAAAGAACTTACAAACACCTAAATACGATGTTTTACATAACAATGCAAATATAATTTAACTTATATTAAAATAACGACTAGCGAGCTAACAGTAGGTTACCAATCACCTGTGGTTGACAACATCGCCTAAGTTCACCGCACAAAGCTTCAGCCTGTTTGGCTGTATCCCAGAATAGGTTGCAGGCTTTTCTCATTACCTGACGTATGAATATGAATGGGGATTTATGACAGCAAGCCGTCATTGCTTCAGGCCTCCTGCAAGTCCAAACCTCACAAACCTTCATCTCCTGTAAGTGTCGGACCACATGGAAATATGCTAACAGCTAGCTATCTGGAGTTATTGTTCAGCAAACACGCTGTGGGCATCTACAGCATTAACAATGATTTGTTCTCTGGTTCTTCTCATTATCCTCCAGTGAACAGTCCGAAGGCTTAAACTGTCCTTGTTTGATGACATATTTCAGACTCTGGTTATTCCAGCTGTGGAAGCCTGATGGGTAAGCTTAGTCTGTACCTTTGCTGTTTCATGCTGCTGGGATTTTATAAACTGTGGTGTTATCAGTGTGTGTTTGCCTGTACTTGCTTAGTTTGAAGGTGGAATTAAAAAGTTACAGGTCAGTATAAAAAATTGAGCTTCCAGGTTTGAAAAGTGAAGCTAATGCAGAATCGCCTTGAACCTCCATTCTCTTCATTGGCCCCTGTTTTCAAAACGACTTCTGTGGAACTGAATTTATGAGTTAGTTCATTTTCTAAACGAGTCATTTTTAGAGTCAGAAAGCAGGATGTGTCCAAGGTTTCGTTAGATCTGCTCGTCTTCCTCAAGCTCAGTCTGAAAACACTGAGATGATGATCAAGAAAACTCCAAACTCAACTCAAGGCTTCATAACGAAACGTCACCAGCAGATGTTCGATGTCACCAATATCACATTTGTTCTGACTGTGCCTGTAAAAGCTGAAATACTTGATTTAAACTGAGCCCCCATCTCATTAAAGATAATCTACCTGTGTAGCCACGGCTCATAGGCCACCTGAAAGATTTGGATCTTTCTCAGGTGGTCCGGCTCTGATGACTTGATGGTGGGCATGTCTGAGCACACTGCATCTCAAACTGGTGACCCATTGCCTCATATTTTACTATGAAAAAAGAGCAAAGTTGCTATTTTTATGCTTATCCTGCCTATAAGACGGCAAGTGCTCCAGTTCATGTCTGAAGTCCACAGACATCAGACTGACTGTGGGGAGTGGATGAATGGTGGACAACCTGCCAATGTTGGATTAAAAAAAGAGATGGAAATGCTTCTGGTCATGCATCTGCTTTCTTCAGGCTCGAGACTGCTGTTTGGTCTGTGGAAGAGGTCAGCGACCTAATCAGAAACCCACTTATAGAAGCTTTTAGGTGCAGCTGATCACACCTTGTGCATTTTAGTCAATTTTAAACTGTACTGGAAACAACTGCATAAAATCTGTAGATGTATGTACCCTTGAAGTACACACGGATTTGTATTTGACGTGTTAGACATCTGTAACGATTGTACGGTGGTATAATGATGATAATAATTGTGAAAAAGCACGGTGGGCTTTCAAATAACAAAACTCTTCTAAGTCTTTAGTATTTAGTGGTGAAATGTTTTTGGAAAAGCATAAAGATGTTAATAATCTGATGTTCATGCAGAGTAATGTTTAGATTCACCCCACTGTTAAGGAGATGGGCTACATACAGACCTGTTTACATACATATTAATACCACTAAAGTAAGTTTTTTTGTTATTTATCAAACAGCAACTGAGACAGGAACCAACAAACCACAGCAGCTCTGTGGCGACATCAGTGAAAGGACTCCGGCAGGAAGTGAAGGTGCCTCCAGTTTCCGACAGCACACAGCTGATGATGGAAGTTCCAAAAGACCAATAACACAGTTTTCCAACATCTTCTGTTGATGTTTAGGACTTTTTTAATACTTTGGCCTCGTGTTGCTTTTCTCAGTCTAAGCTAAAGTTACTCATTCACAAATGTAACACAGATGGTGTCGCTGTGACCGAACCGAGCGACCGATTGTGTCAGAGTGACACAAGTGGCATCATCAGAGCGTGAATACAAGAAACCACCAAAGTATTAGCTACACACAACCTCTAAGCCATAGCTGTCAAACTCTGGCCCGCGGGCCAAATGTAATTAGGCTGTGGGCCAAATTTGGCCCGCGGGCCAGAGTTTGACAGCGAAGCCATACCAAATGACTATCAGAGCTGGCCTACTGTTATTATACAGCTAATATATATAATGTTTTGTATTAAGCTTTGCTTGTTCCATATTCAGTTTTTCAGCAAAACTTGTTTGAGTCCATAAGAAAAGATTCATTCTTAAATCTGGAGGAAGATTTTTTTTCAATAAATATTAGCGTTAGCCCGCGACCTTGTTCCAGTTTTGAATTTTGGCCCACTGTGTATTTGAGTTTGACACCCCTGCTCTAAGCAGACTACAGCTCAAGTCTGTTATGTCTGCAGCTGCTGTCTGTGCGTTTGTCCACAGAGTAGCAGGAACCATGACTTTATAGCAGGAAAATCCTGGAAAAAATATCGGAATTCGATCATTTCCAGGAAAAAACAACAAATCTTGATATGGTCAGTGAAATGTAGCGCACGCAGAGGTGGGTAGAGTAGCCAGAAATTGTACTCAAGTAATAGTAGCACTACTTTTACTCAAGTAAAAGTAAAAAGTAGCTGTCCAAGAAATTACTCAAGCAAGAGTAAAAAAGTATTTAGTAAACAAGGCTACTTGAGTACTGAGTAACTGATCATCACACCTGATTTAATGTTTAAAAATGAGACAATCAGACAAACAAAAATATAAAGTTTAGAGCAAATTTTGGTATTTAAAACACTGAAAAGCAAAAAAAAGAGTTCATATTAATAATATCTGGAATTTCATTTCTTTGCTCTCCAAATGACACAACAACAAACTTCATGCACAAACAAAACGTCTCACTTTGACAGAAACTGTAGGTTTGTGTCTCCTGTTTATTGTTCATTCAGTGACGTCACTCACACTCAGCAGCCAAAATGTTTTCACATTTTTCTCATATTACTCAAGTGAAAGTAAAAAGTACAGTGTAGTAAAACTACTCCTAAAAGTATTTTTTTCCAAAAAGTTACTCAAGTAATTGTAAATAAGTAAATGTAATTAGTTACTACTGCGCACAAGCCTGCATGTTCTAACACGTCTCCACTTCTGAGCAGTGCTGGGATTTTCTGTTTTGAATGACTGGACAAAGACCAGGACAAGAAACACACCAAGTAATGGCACCGAATCACAACAACAGTGATTTCAAAGTGATTCATATCACAAGGTGAAGACCCTACACAATACAATTATTGCATTATTCTGGAGTATTTTACTTTTACCACAAAGGTAAAAGTCTGAAGTCCTGGTGAGAGAGCCACACATGCTTAATGAGCTCAGCGCCGGGCTGCAGGTCAGCTCATCGGAGCTTTTACTTCCTCAGTATCAGAGGGACAGGAGGCTTCCTTCTAGATCAGCATTAACCTCCTAGGACCTGGCGTCCACATATGTGGACATCACATTTTGGTTCGTCTAGATCAAAATACAAAATTTTGCTCTACAAAGGCCTGATATACACTTACGAGGACATTATAGTGTAAAAAAATCCAGTAATTCTTTGTTTTTACAGTCATCAGGTCCCAATCAGCCCAAACAGCAAAGAGAAATTAAAAATGAACATAACAGTTCTATGAAGATCTTTTAAATGGCCAAAAAGGACTGGATTGATTATAGGTACAATCAGTCAGACACAACCCCGTCATAAAGCCTGTTGTCTACAGCCGACGAACAACGTTGGCAAAGATATCGCAAATGAAACACGCAGTAACGCAGATGATCACGAACACCACGCCGGTGTCCTGAAACAAAGCTCCAGCTGCACATGATGTGGGCCCTGTCACAGCTGCTGTCAGTGTCAACGCAGGTGTGTGTCTCACTATGGAAAATTGCGTTTCTGGAGATGCTGATTGCAGCACAGGGTACCACAACGACAGTTTGAAGTGCTTAAGGAAAAATTGTCGTGCTTGCGCGTGTGTCTGTCTGTTGATTTTGTCAACATGTTCATGTCATAACCGTGTAACATGCAATCTTTCACAATTTCAGCACAACTGTCAAGACAGCTGAAGGTCGGTTGAAGGTGGGTGTAGCCCCATTGTTACTGAGCCGGAGTACACCGCACTCAGGCTCGGTAATCACCACAAGTAAGGGCTTAAGCACTGACGGGTCAGGAAGTCAGCATCTTATTATAATGCTGCCGCTGTAATCGGATCACAACATGGGCTTGGGTTCACTCGGATGCTGCTGATGCTTTCTGTTAATGTCGGTGTTGCTGTCCCCTTTATCGCGCTGTTTTCCCAGATATCACTGCCTCCCAGTCAGTGATGTGATTGTTAATGACTTTTATTCACTCTTTCAGTCACAAACAGATTCTTTGTGATCTAAACGGATCCACTGAACGGCGGGGACAATTTTCCACAAAGACATGGAAAACCCACCAAATATTTTTCGTTAAAAGGTGTTTGAGCGTTGCAGCTTACAGATGTAATGTTATGGAAACAAGCTGATGTGAATCATAAACTGTAACCTTCAGAAGATGCAGACGCAGCTGAACTTTTAGGGTGTGGACTGATGTGTTGAACAGTGCATCAAAAGCAAATAAGGGAATAACTTTTGGAAAATCTTGCTTTTGCCAAAGCAACATTTTCCGATCTTAAGTCAATGAAACTGTGAAGTAAGAGCGGCACTGAAAACTTGAAGGACTCATTTTGTGCAAACTGTTACTCATCTGAGTAATGATATCAGGATGAAATGTGATTTGATGGACAAACTGGGTTTTGGCACTTTTATGGACTTCTGCAAATTTTTTAAATCAGATTTTATGCTTTAACAGCTGAGAGACAGAATTGGGAAATTGCATCCAATGAAAATCCTCAGTTAAATTTGCATCGACGCTGCAGTTCAAAGACATGCTCTTAAACTAACAGGGAAGCACAGCTTTCCACAGGAAGGGACAATTTTCCATGCTCCAGGCACACGGGTGTTCATTCATTGCTAAAGAGCTTTCTTGACATGGCTGAAATGGTTGATTCATTTGATGGGTTAATGTGGGAATATTGGAAGGCATGATGAAGCTGTGAGAAATCCATAGATGTACTGTGAAAGGCTTGGTGATGTTAAAGATTAGGAAAGGACGCTCAAACCAAAGTGCATACTTCCTAGACTCCTAAATCTAAAGCAGGCCCACTCCCAACGACAGTCCACAACTATTTGGGTGATTTAAATAAAGAACCTCATCTTTATGCAACTCAAGGCTTAACACAGGTATTGTATTAAGTGTTTAGGAGTACTCATTTTAATACACAGTCCTTCAGTTTCAGAGCAAAAACCAACAGAATTTCAAATATAACGATTGTTCTGAATATCTGGATGAACAAGTGACTGACTGGGGATCAAATAATATCCTGTTTCTTTGCCGTCACAAATTCTTGGGTTGCGTCATTAAGCGTTTGCACTGCAAAGCGTTGTCTGGTCATTCTGCAGCGTTTGACTGAGTTTGAGCAGAGAGTGCAGACGTGTACACGTCACAGTTCATCCTTTAACACAGCGGTCTCCAACCTTTTTTGCGCCACGGACCGGTTTATGCCCGACAATATTTTCATGGACCGGCCTTTAAGGTGTCGCGGATAAATACAACAAAATAAAACTAGTACCGGTACCGAAAAAAAGAAGATTTATTCATGACACACGTGAAAAGACCCAGGAAAACCGAGTTAACGATAAAAACGATAACAAAATAACGCTGAAAACCGATAAAAACCCTAAAAACCACACATATCACACCTGAGCCTCAACTCTCGCGGCCCGGTACCAAACGACTCACCGACCGGTACCGGTCCGAGGCCCGGGGGTTGGGGACCGCTGCTTTAACGTCTATCAGCAGTCACATGACCTGGTTTCACCGGCAGCCACAAATGCCAATGCCATAACATTACCTCCACCGTGTGGTACGCTTCTGTTCATGAGTCTTTCCACTTCCTGTCGGGTGCAAGTCCATCTTGATTTCATGAGTCCGTAGTTTGTTTGTTTGCTTTGCCTTCGACTCTTTTAGATGTTTTCCTCCAAAGTCTAATCTCATGTTCTTGTTCCTGAGTCTAACCACCGGGCTGCACTTTGTTGTTGTATTTACGTTTATGACGGCGTATCTTGAACGCTTCCTCAAAGCGTTTCTGACTTGAGTAGATATTTAGAAGTTTTTCTTTCTCATGGAAGTAATTCTGTCAGAGCACACTTAGTTTTCTTCTGTGGTCTTTCAGGTCCTTCTGTGTTGCTTAGCTGGCCGGTTCCCTCATTCTGCTGAGCTTTCAGTCTTTCTGATAGGTTTTATTTTTATTTTTTTTTTCTATTGATGCACTCCCTCACTTGTATCTACATCTCTTTGGACTTCATATTGAGAGTTCCTGTGGACAGCTACCAAATGAAGTTCAACACCTGGAATTAACCACAGATCTTAACTTGCCCTGTAATAACCAGAGAACAGACCACACTTCACAGTCAAACTGCTCGTCAGTCAATGGCTGACTGTGTATAAAGATGAATTTGGTTTAAATCCCCTGAATTAAAGCTGAAAGTATGCACTTGATTTAAAGTCCACTGTGCACAGAGGGAAGGAAATGTGTCATTGTCCAAATATTTGAGTCAGATGTGATGTCAGCACCAAGGTTATTATCGTTAACGAAAACTAACGAAATAACGAAAACTAGAAGTTAAAAAACATTTTCGTTAACGGAAATAAAAATAAAAACAAAAAAAGGAAAACTAACTAAAACTGTAATGTGTGCTCACAAAACTAACTAAAATTAACTGAATTTATAGCAAAAATGTGTTTAGTTTCATTGATGTGTGCGTGTCATACAATAGTCGAGGGTGAAAATGAAGTTTAGTTTCCAGATTTTTCTTGCTGTGTCTCATTATGCCAGCAGGTGGCAGCACGTTAGTCGAGTCGTCTGTGTTGCTGCTGCGTCCTCGCGCAGAATCATGTCAGGAAAAGTCAGAAGAAAGCGCCAGAGTCCAATTTGGGATTACTTTGAATATGACTGTGTTTTGGATAAAGCAAGTGTCTTGTAGTGGAAAGAGACAAATTATGAGGGACATTTCTAAAGGGAAAAAATCCCACAAACCTTAAAGTGCACTTGAAAAGCTCACACCAGAAGGCTAACCTAGCTTACCTTGAGAAGGGAGCACACTCAACCCTCATCCCCAGAAACAGACGCTAACCCCAGACAAGGCAGCGTGATGCATCCCGAGACAACAGGACGGGGACATCTACATAACTGTGAGTCAATTGCCTTCAAAAAGTTTATCACTTGAACCAAAATTACGAACACCCGGTGCTGCAAGAGTTAATAGTCTCATTGGGGCCAATATATAAAATTTAAAGTTGCCTGGTATCAATGGTTGTTCATCTGCCTTTATTTATTTATTTATTTATTTAATTATTTATTTATTTATTTATTTATTTATTTAAAGAACCCATAGGTGGGAATGTGAGTTGTCTGTCTCTGCGTGTTAGCCCTGCGACAGACAGGCGACCTGTGCAGGGTATGGTAGCTGGAATAGCAACATACCCGAGGATAAGCAGAAGAGCATGACTGATATGATGAAACTGGGATTTTGTTACACTTAATTATTGCAAACACAACTAAAACTATAACTGAAACTAATCAAAACTAAACTGAAACTAAGGATTTTCAAAAAAATAAAAACTAAACTAAACTAGCAAACAACTGGTAAAAACTAATTAAAACTAATATAAAATTGAAAATCTGAAGTCAAAACTAAATAAAAATAAAAACTAATGAAAATTGCAAAACTATTAAAACCCTGGTCAGCACCTTATCAGAGTCTGGACCTCAGCTGTTGGTTAACAGCATTGCTTGTTATATTCACGAATACTCTGCTGAACACTTTGCTTGGATCAGAGGGTAGGAGGACCCTTCTGTGGTTGGAACCGTTGTCTCAGTCTTCTTTCTGAGGGAACTTGCTATATAAGCTATTTTTTCAGTCAGGAAGCTTCAGTGATATCCAAGTCTGCCTTTATTATTTTACCATGCATCCTTGTTGGGTTGATGGTTATTTTACTTTCTATGAAGCCTTTCTTTCCTCCATGTTGGACTTTGACCCATCTGGGCTTTTGCTGATGGGATCAGTGAACTTCTTCAGTTTGCTGAGTTAGCGTCCATCCATTCTTCCATTTTCTTCCACTTATCCGGGGCCAGATCGTGGGGCAACACCCTAAGCAGCGAAGCCCAGACCTTCCTCTCAGGGTCATCTCCTCCAGCTTGTCCGGGGGAACACTGAGGCGTTCCCAGGCCAGCTGACAGATATAATCTCTTTAGCGTGTCCTGGGTCTGCCCTGGGGCCCCCTCCTAATAGGACACCCCACCCAGGATAGGGTGTCTTCTTAAATGCATTAACCTTCTTTAATTTGGTGTCAGTGGCTTGCTGCACTGGCCTGACATCGTTCTCGGGGTTCTTCTTCATGTTTTCCCTGTTTCCTCCTCTTTTCATGCTCGTCCGCCGCGACATCCTTCCTGACTTTAGCCACTGCTTGCTCCTTTCATCTCTTTGTTTCAGCAGTTTTTGTTGAAGTTTCCTGTAGCAGACAACGTCCATACATGTCAGTGTGTCTTTAGCATTTTTCCGCTGGCTCTCAGAGCTAGTCTCCTCCTAAAAACAAGCTCTGAAGAGCCTGCGGTCATCTGCTTCTGCTTTACCATAAAGCTTTAGCCTAGTTATAATATTTGCCTCCCTTCTGAACTAGTATTGAAAACTTCACACACTTTGGTTTACTCCATTAACACTGAATGCACACCTTTAGTGGAGCTGAGCACCTTCCTGTGATGGTTTTTGACAATAAAGTCAACTTGAAGAGGTGCAACCACAACAGGTCAGAATGGCAGAAAAAACCTTTCAAAGAGCTAAAGAGGTCGATTGGCTCGTCAACGTGTGTGTGTGTGTGGGGGGTAAACTACATTATTAAGGTGATTAAAGGGGAAAGGTGGCGAGGGGTGGGGCCTCGACCTAATCCCGTTAAAGCATTTGACCCCTCTCTAGTGAGCTGATTAGCTCACTTTTCTGTCATCCTAAGCACCTTAGTTCACCTGGAGGCATGTTTGTTTGATATCAGACTGCACACACGGGGAGCAGTAGATTGGATGGAGTTTTTCAAGAGATTTAAGTTGGCGATTGATAAGGTGATCCGTTTATTTTCAATGCCGAGCTTTAGGATTAATTACATTTTTGATGGTAAAAAGCAAACAGCTTCAAAGGCTGCATGGTCAAAACTTTTGGCCTGTTCTTCTTCATCTTTGAATTCAGGTGTTTTCAGTCTGATTGCCGTGAGCGTGTAAGAGTATAGGTCGTTCTAAAGTACTGTACAGTAACAGGTTGCAACCACTGCAACAAGTCAGTTTGAGAAATTTCCCTCTTAGAGATTTTATGAATGTCAAACCTCCCGTCATTAAAATCGGCACATAAACTGTGCACCGGCAGCTTAATGGCATGGGTTTCTGCGGCTCAGAACTTTTATCAATATTTTAAATGGGCTGTTTGTCGACAGCTTGTCAACCTGACAAGCCAGTGGTACAAACATTACCACCAAGTCTGTTCAGCTTGCGTCTCCAAGGTGGCCTAAACGACCTTTTAGTTTTTGTTCAGGAATTATTTTCTACTGTGCGAATGAAACAAGACATCGAAGAAAACAAAACATTGCTTGTAGGGTGACCCAGACCTGTAAATCCACCATTTATCCTAATACGCTAATTGGCTTAACGTTAGACCGGAGCATTCCTAAGTCTGTGATGTCAGCATCTTGGGCTCCTGTCCAAGGAGATGATCGTAAGAATCCGAGGTGTTAATATATAAATAGCTTAAAAGTGTTTATTAAAAATGAAAGGTATGTGGAGAAGTCTGTCACAACTATACTTTAAAAAACAAAAGACACTAGTATTTACTTCCTTCTTCGAAATAATCTGGTCTGTATTTCTGACTTTTTAAGAGGACGGCCTCGACGGTTTGATCCAAACTCTATGTGGAAACGACAACGACATCAGTCCGTCTACAGTCCAGTTTTTGCTGTGGTATCTCACCAGTTTTAAAGTGGGTTTTAAAGTTTACATCAGCGTCCTTTGACCTGACAAATTGTTCATTACAAACTTTTATTGGCTGCAGAACCACAATTCAAACCATCAGTGACAACAACATGTATATGAGGAGGATTGGAGGCTAAAACTGGACTTTTTTAGGTTTGCAAAGACGTCTTACCTCTTATCCAAGATGTTTATTCAGCTCTAAAACATGATCAATAGTGCGTTAACAACGCTCTGGACTGCCACCAAAGGGGGTTTATTACCTGGGACTCTGTGCCAGTTGTTTTTTGGACTGAAGATGCTCTTGAATGAAAAACAAAACATCTTCACAATCCTAAAGTTTTGCCGTCTTCTTTGCCTTTTTTTTCTAAAGACTACCATAACCCGAGAGCCTACACAAACATAAATCACTGCTGGTCTCGTAGCGTCTCCCAGGAGAGACGTTAAACTGTAAGAAAGGGCTACTATCTCGTGTTTGGAAGTTGGCTGTGATACAGATTTGATCATTTCTGCTCCATTGTGTGATAAAAAAATAAATGTTAACCACCTAACATTCAACCAAATTTCATGCTAATAAAAGGCTGGGAAGCAGTTCTTTGTTGAGTTTTGTGCTACAGAAAACAACTCTATGCAGAAAAGAGGAAATGGTATTTTCCTCTGTAGACGACACAAAAGAAAGTTGAGTTTCGCTGCGTTTGCAGTCTTGTTGTGAAGTCAGGAACTGCTGTTGTGCTGTTGGTATCCAGCTTTCCTACTTTTCGAGGCATCAGCCCACATTTATTGTTTATGAGTGGCTGTATCTGGATAGCTTTGGATACTGAGAATGACATGTAAACTTCAATCTACCCCTTGAATTAAAGTCTGAACTTCAGCTATTTGTTGAATTTTAAACTGTGGTGGTGTATAGGAGCAAAAATACAAAAAAAGGCAACAAAAATTTCCAGATATTTATGGACTTTACTATGTAGCGAGAGTTGGCTCGGGGTTGCCCAAAGTTTGAAAATACTTCCACCACCAAAACCAGTGCTTAATTCAGAGAGAGATTTTCAACCACTGCTCCCAAGTCCTCCAAGATCCCAACTTCATATTGCTCGATGTGGATTGGTTGATAAGTGGACAGGGATGGGAGCGACAATGGAGTTCACCAGAAAAAGGTGCTCTTCTCCATGGCTGGCCGAGTAGCCCACACACCGTTTGTGCCACGTATTATTGACACAGGCCAAAGCTACCCACAGACTGCCAATGCGCCATCATCGCTGAGCCATAACTTCTCCATGAAGCTGACGAATTATCAGGGTGTAGCTCAACTGTTTCCTTCGTATATAAACAAATCGGTACAAATGTCTGTGATTTATGTGAATGCATCTGCTTGAGCTGTTTCTTGGCGAATGCAAGCTTAGCAGAGTGGACTCCCACTGATTCATCATCGTGTCCTGTTCTGTTTATGTTCAGACTGAGGAGATGCAATCATGAATTCATTCCCTCTAACGTGCACAAACATGTGATTGGTAACAATGTTCCCATGTAGCTCTGCACAAGAAAGCAAGAATTTGTTGTTCTTATTGCTAAAATAACATAGAAGGAATTAATTAGAGCATCTAAAAATGACATAAACATGTGAATCGTACTTAATAACACTGTGGGGGAAATTCTTGGTGTCGGGGTTGAAGCGGACAGAGCAGACCAAAGCCGAGGCTTATTTGTCTTTATCATCGGCTACATTCAATATTGTATCTTATCTTTTACAGTAGACAAAGAAAAAGCTGCTGTGGCAAACAGCTCAATCGACTCTTCTTCAAACAATAGGTCGTCGTTCGCACCGAAGACGAAATGGCTGATTTGAATGACAACGAAACACACCAAATGGGAAGTTTCCCACCGTTTCCAGCAGGTCCCGGGCGGGCAGTAGGGCCAATATTGATTAGACACCGTGTGTTGCTCTGGATTCACCGCAGCAGATGTTTTTCTTTGGCAGGTTGTGCTGCTGTATTTATTTTAAATTGCTCGTCATTCCCTCGAGGTCAAAGGCCTGAGGTTGTACAGAGTGTTGTGAAGGGGAGAGAGAGACGGTGTTTTTTTGTTTCTCAGGCCTCTGGGCCAAAGGGCACTGGGGCTAATAAGGAAGGAGCAGAGAGTCATGTGTCTGTGCACGCTCAGAGTTACTCCAGAGTTAAAGTTTAACCCCTGCCTTCAAATTCCTGTGCACTGAAACCAATGCTGTTAACACGCTGCCACACTAATAATTAGAGCAACGCTCACAGAGGTAAGCCTGAGCCGTCTGAAGCTGGGGTCAACCTCAGTCTGTGTACAAGATAAGCACTGCATGCAGGCAGCTGTGGAAACGTCCCCTAGTTTCAAGGTTTTCATGTTATTAAACACGACGTATTAAAAATGAACTCGGGCGGCAGTGACGTTCAGGCAGGGAAATATTTCGGTGTACTTTGAACGTCATCTGACGCTTTCTGACACGAGACTATTGTGTTCAGCCAAGAAGGTTATGGGAGAAATGTGAACCTTTGCTAAACACATGATTAGAGTTCAACTGGCTAATCCTGAATGTACATAACACTGGCATGCACATCTGTTTCACTGGGAAACAGTATATGATGCACCACATGTATGCAGGGGTCCTTTTTATTGGCCAAAATGTGCGCTTTCGTTTAATTTCCTGACGACTTAAACAGACCTGGTCAGCAGCTTGATGGTTGTCATGTGGGTTATTTTTAATGCATTTCACATATTCAAAGACGGCGCTCACGTAAATGTTCGCTCACTTGTGCTCCTTTGGACTTTTTACTATCACCGGTAACATTAGCCATGTTAGCACACGAGCCTTTGATACGTACACGAATCATTTCACACAGATGTTAAAAAAATAAAACATATTTTATGTCAGTACAAGCGCCGTCTCTCTTCCACAGCATGTCTTCATCCTGTCTTCCTTCTCTCACAGCAGATGGCCCCGCCCCTCCCTGAGCCTGGTTCTGCTGGAGGTTTCTTCCTGTTAAAAGGGAGTTTTTCCTTCCCACTGTCGCCAAAGTGCTGCTCATAGGGGGTCATATGACTGTTGGGTTTTCTCTGTATGTATTATTGTAGGGTCTACCTTACAATATAAAGCGCCTTGAGGCGACTTGTTGTGATTTGGCGCTGTAGAAATAAAACTGATTTGAACTGAAAAGCATAAATATTATTACAGATAGATACTTTGTTGATCCGACAAGTTAACAGTGTGCAAAATAAACGACATAGCTGACAGGGCACAGGTGAGGGCCTTATTCTGTCAGATGGTACAAAACTATAAATGTGCAACAAGGATTAAGAAATAAAAATGAGGTTTAGGAGAACAGAGTAAGACTGATAATATGAACGAGAGCGGGGAAAATACGTACACTGTACATCTAAGAAACAGCTGCAAGGAGGTATGGAGGTATTGGACCCATCGTCGGTGCACGCTCGTGTGCCATGTAATGTGGTGTTCAGGTGAGCGTACTAAAAGTGGGTCCCGGATCGCTCTGGGCTCCAGAGAGCGTTGAGAATGCGCCACAGCCGACTTCACGCTGAGAGCAGCTGCATTCCTGGCCTGCAGGTCAAAGAGCAAAGAACAAACACACGCACACATCCACTAACCTCTGGTTAAGTAAGGCACATGTACGGTACTTATGCACAAGGGTATGTGCGCGCGCTGCCTCCGACTTTCAAAGACTCGGCCGTGCTTGTCGAACTGCTGCAGCACCCAAACAGATGCAGCTGCAGCGCATGGGGAGCTATGCTAAACTCACAGTCTGAGCACAGCACGAGAGAAAGGTCAACGACGTGACCTCCTCTTTATAAATGTTGCACCACAGTTTAATGTAAAGCATGTGACTTTTGTCAGTGGCAAATATTTTTCTGCTTTAATTAGTGAATATATATATTTTATATGCTTTCAGGACAGAATAATGTTTTCATCCAAAGCTGTCAGGTGTTTATAAGCAAAAGTGCAAGATTTGGGCTCTTTTGGTCACACGAGCTCTGAGCTGCCCAAACGAGTCGACTTTATCTTTAGTCTTTATTTGATAAAGGCTTAATTTACAAGATCTAACTGATCTAATGATCTGCTTTTTTCTCACGTTGGCTTTGTTCATGTCACTTATCACATTTTATATAATATTAAGCACAAACACTTCTTAGAAAAGTGTTCACTGTGTATGACAAACAGATTTAATATATTTAGGAGCTGAGCTTTAAGCATGCTCCTCAATCAGCTCCATATAATGGAGGTCTGACCTCTGCTAACACACAAACACGCTCAGGCTTACAGGAAAGCACTAATTCAACTTCCAGCAGCTTAAACCCTGATAACCTCTTAACCAGACAAAAGGCTGATCCATGCGCTGGATGTAGGTTAAAGTTACCAAATGCTCACATGTACAAAGCTGGAAAACAAATAAATCTTTGCTGCCAATTTTTTTGTATCAGCTTTTAACTCTTTTGACTTCGGTAAATCTTCAGAGACAACGTGTTCATTTCATTTCATTTATTTATTCATTTTCAGGCACAACAAATACCTATATATTGTGTTCTTTCAGAGACCACAGGGACAGCGTGTTTTGTCATTCAGGGGGAATTCCTGTAAAACCATGTGATGAGCAAACGCTTTTTGGTACATAGAGGTTCTTTAAGCTGTGCCTGCTTGGAAGCAACAGTGAATACCTCACTGCTTTTTCTCTCTCTCGCTCTCTATTTGGAGGCTGTTATTGGAAACTGTGGTTGGAGGCTCCGATTGTTTATTCTGTCCTCCCCTTTTCACGGAGACCCTCACATGACAATACTGCCGGTGTGGCAGGGAAAGCAGGCCAGGAATTCCACAGGAGTCCTGCCCACCGCCAAGACGATGGATGGATTAGATTTAGAGCTGTAAGACAGAAGCCTTAAGTACACGTTGCCGTACTTTTAGCTGCCAAATTAAAGCACCAATCATCCAGCATTATCTAAAATGACCGTGCTCTTGTTATCTACGAAAACATTTTTGTGGTTGGGTTTGCGCAATGTCAAGGAAAAAGTGAACATTAGAAGTTTGCGCACTTGTTTTCATACGGGAAAGTCCACTTTAAGAATGACTAAAAGTGTCACGTAACCTTGATTAACATCTTACCAAAACTGTAAACTTCCACTGCTCCGACTGCACGCTTGACTCAGGATGTACCCCGGTTTCTGGTGTCAGAGTCTTGTGACATACGGCCAACATTCGCAATGCAGGAAGCAGTTATGATTTCCATGAAAACAATGTTTGGAAAACTGACTAGTCATATATAAACAAAACTTCTTGGAGGACGAGTTAGAGATAAGCTGTAGTGCATCCTGCTGCTTTCAAGTGTAAGGAAATAAGCATCGGGGTTATCGTAGTTAGGACATTGATTTTTATTTATTTATTTTGCTCTTTGAAGAGCCTTATCACCAAGTAAAGGAAAGTGTCGTTGTGAATATTTCTGCAGGGTTTCATTCAGTGCACGTGCAATGAGGTGCGGTCCAACAGAAAGTCACCTGAATCATTAAAAAATGTTTTAATGAGCTTTTTTACTGCAGTGAAACTAAACTGATGGCCTTAACTGTGCTGACCAGTTGTGCCAGTAACCTGCGCTGTGGTTAAGAATGAGGTAAAAGTGCGCTGTATTTGCTCATCTGCCTCCACATGCATGTGACTGTGAGTGACGTCCTAGTCTTAATCCACAGGGTTTAATATGATGTTGACCCACCTTTTGCAGCTATAACAGCTTCAGCTCTCGTGGGAATGCTTTCCACGAGTTTATGGGAAGTTTTGGCCGTTCTTCCAGATGTTCTGTTCAGGTCCAGATGTTCTGTTCAGGTCCAGATGTTCTGTTGGGTTAAGATTAGGACTCTGTGCAGGCCAGTCAAGTTCTTCCACACCAAAAAGCTCGCTCATCCATGTCTTTGCGGACCTGGTTGGTGCCCTGGTGCACAGTCATGTTGGAACAGGACCGTCCCCAAGCTGATCCACAAAGTTGGGAACATCAAATTGTTCAAAATATCATGGTAGGCTGAAGCTGAAGGGTTCCTTTCACTGGAACTAAGGAGCCGAGCCCGACCCCACACCACTAAACTTTATAGTTGGCACAATGCAGTCAGACGCTTACCGTTCCCCTGGCAACCGCCAAACTTGTCCATCGGATTGTCAGTTGGGGAATCGTGATTTGTTACGTCAGAGAACACGTGTGTACTGCTCTAGAGTCCAGCGTGCTTTTCATCGCGATTGGTGACGTAAGGCTCGGAAGCTGCTGCTCGGCCACGTAAACCCATCACACGAAGCTCTCTGAACACGCTTCTCGAGCTGATCTGAAGGCCACATGAAGCTCGGAGGCCTGTAGCGACTGACTCTGCAGAAAGTTGGCGACCTCGGCACACCGCCTGCCTCAGCATGCGCTCTACCCGCTCTGTGACTTTACATCCTAGCGCTTTGTGGCTGAGTTGCTGTCATTCCCAGTTGTTTCTGCTTTGTTATGATACCGCTAACAGCTGACTGTGGAATATTTAGTAGTGAGGAAATTGGTGGCATCCTATCACTGAGCTCCTGAGAGCGACCCGTTCTTTCTCAAATGTTTGTAGAAGCAGTCTGCATGCCCAGGTGAATGATTTCATACACCTGTGGTCATGGAAGTGACTGGAACACCTGATTCCAGTGATTTGGATGGTCGACTGAATACTTTTGGCTATACAGCGGCAGCAGTGTGGCGACTAGAGACCAGTTATTTCAGAGAGGAAGAGTTTAAATTAAAATGACCGAAGCAAAAATGAATGAAGGCAGAGATTATTTATGTTCATGACCAGACTGGAGTGTGTACAGGAGACCAACTCGCATCTGGAGATGGGCGACCAGCAAATCCCTTTAGGACAAATAACATTAAGATTAAGGTTAGACAACTAAAACACGTGTTTACTGTTGACTGCATGGCCCCACTTCCTTATTTCCCACATCACTTCCTGTCCCTGCACTGATCATCTTCCTGACCACCATGTCTGCATAAAATCACATCATCTTCCTCCTCTTGCTCATCCAAATAAACGAAATCCTCCGTCTCGATGTGGAAAAGAAAGGTCGCGGCACCGATTGTCGGCCGTGCCTCGCGCAGGCCTGTGAGTGTGCGCAGCAGGTGTGAAAAGGAGCCGGCGGCGTATCATATAACCTTTTGACAAGTTGCTCAACAACAACAGGCGCTCCCTGTTATTATTGGGTCAACAAAGTCGGAGGAAGTCTTTGGGATTAGAGCGGAGTGGAGCGCACGAGTGTGAATGCCGTGTGCTCGTTGAGCCCCCCCCCTCATCTTCGTTCTCTTTCAGCATAGAGGTTAACTCCCCCCACCGCCACCACCGCCGCCGCCGCCCCTACCACCCCTTTGCTCCCAGGCGGGCCCGGGGTCAGGGCAGAAACCGGCAGCCAGTCAGGCATTCTTTCTGTGTACATGTGTGTGTTTGTGTGTGGCTGCAGCCCACTCTGTGCTCTTTGACTCCGCTGCCCTTATAAGGCGAGCAGCGCCATGGCAACAGCAGGGCTTGAATAGCAGTGTCAAATCCCTCAGCACACAGACACACGCTCACTCTCCCTAAAGGAGGGAGCGAGGCAGAGACACAGAGCGGGGATTCAGAGAGAGAGAGACGAGGCCATCTCCGGGCTGCTCTCCACTGCAGCAGCAGCAGCGCCGGGCTTTCGCTGAAAGGTCTGTGACCGTGTTTTTTCCTGCGCTCGTTGTTTGCCTAATTTATTCCTGCTGGGGCCGGCAGAAAGAAGGAAAGGCAGAGAGGGGGGAAAAGGACAGGCAGAGTAGCAAAGAGTGCAACAGTACACCGTGACTCGCCGACAGGGAATGCAGAGAGAAGTTCTGGCCTCTGGTTGTTACTGCTGGATGGACAAGTACTGACAAAACAAGAGGAGGAAGAGAGAGGCAGCACTTTGTAAAGCTCTGAGAGGAGAGGCAGCTGCGGCTGAAGAGATTTCTCAACTCTGCTTTTGTTTCAGCTTGTTGTTGCTTTTTTTTCCTTCTGTGACATCTGATCCCCCGCTGACTTTAAAACAGTTGAAAGGGATCACGAGAGAAACTCAACTTCAGCCCGGACGACAGAAACAGGAGGTGAACTTTGCTGCTCCTGAGAGTGAAAGGCGTCTAATTCTTTACTTATTTTCACATCAAGCCTGGACTCGAGTGCAGATAGCCTTAAATATACCTTTAGATTAATAGGCAGTCTATTCACCAGAGTTTCCCAAACTCCTCGGCTTATTTTTCGGGGCAAATCTTTTCCTGCTCTCCATCACTATCAGCCTCGACACGTCAAGAGTGAGTCTAGGCTAGAACTGGCTCTGATGAACAGATAAAAACCTCAGCACGACAGGAACTGGTTGGACGAGTTTATAAGTCAGAGCAGAGGGCAGGGCAGTTTAACCCTGCATGAAGGAGGGCTGTGTACGACTCGCCTCCCGCCTGCTCGTCCTTCCCAGAGAAAGTCGTGCGCTGAACAGAGAGGGGCAGCAGAGGCTGTTTGCCCCCCCACACCCACACACAGACACATACTATGCTTAGGGATAGGTGAGAGTTTTTCTTTCAAAGGGCGAAGACGGAGAAAGAAAGTGAGAGGGAGGGAGTCAAAGTGTAATTTATTGTTTCCTGTGAAAAGAGCGAGGCTGCACCCTTTTCGACTGCCTGAACTCTGAACCGCACACCGTGTTTGCGTGTGCGCGTCTGAAGTTTTGTCGGACCTCGGGAAGCCAGCGTGATCAGAGGTCAGGGCGGAAAACAGGACAGAGAGAGCCGGGGATTAAAGAAGAGAGGGACGACAGAACGTGGAAAGACCCACAGGTCAGCTCGACCGGACGGCAAAGACGAGAAAGGTCAAGAGGCGGAATTTCCCCCCGTCACTTTGACTCTCCTCGGATCGCTGCCGTTGGAGGCGGACTCGGCTCTTTAGACTCTGAGAGCCCGTTGGAAGGCGGTGGGACGGGAGGTCTGTGTGTATGATCCACTCACGGGGCTGCACGTCTCAGAGAATATGGCCATGGTGAGCGGAGGATGGGGTAATCCCAACGGGGGCGCTAACGGACTCGGGGAAAAGGCTTACCTGAGGAGGGGGGAGGACGAGGAGGGGTCGCCCCGGGCCGGGAGCAGCGACGTGGACGTCGGCGACGACGACAAGGCCTGCGTGGTGGACTGCGTGGTGTGCGGGGACAAGTCCAGCGGGAAGCACTACGGCGTGTTCACCTGCGAGGGCTGCAAGAGCTTCTTCAAGAGGAGCATCAGGAGAAACCTCAGCTACTCCTGCAGGTAGGGACACAACACGCATTGCTTTGCACGTGGAGAATATTTTTAACCACTTTGATACAGTTAAAAACAAACCCGAGTGTTTGTTAGAATCTGTGACTCCTCCTGTAGGCAGGTGTACGGGCACAGCTGCAGCAATATATGCCCTTATATCTCTAAAGACACCGTGCACACTCTGTAATCTGATTACATTAGTGTATGACTTTCTTATAAGCAGATTAGTCCATTTCTCACTCCTGAAGTTTGCGATCCAGCCTCACAAACAGCCAAAAAAAGAGAAAAAAAACCAGAAATGAAAGCACTGAAGGTCAGTCATGTGAGGATGGATTGCTTCAGAAGGTCAGCATTCCCATTATTCTTCACCGCAGGAACATTATGTTGCAACTCAGTTCTGTTACTGAGACCTCTCTCAGCCGCCCAGTAAACTTATTTCTCCTGCAGTGTGACCTCTGAGTGCAACACGTCCTTTTTTCCTTTGTGTTGTTGGTTTGTCACATCTGGGGCTGAAAGAGCTCCCAGTGAAATATTTGCAGACCTCAACCTGCTGCAAGAGGCAACGCAAGGGCGTGTAGAGCTGCTGATTTACAAAGGTCACGAGCCTCGATAGCTTTCAGCCACTCCAGCTCACTTATCATGACTCTGGGTGGGAGGGAGGGTGTCCGTGGGGACAGAGGGAGAGAAAGGAGGGAGATTTCAATCCCATACAGGAAGTTTGTTTAAGTTCAGTTCCGGCTTTCATCTTTAAATGTTTGTGTTGCACTTTGTTTGTGCAGATCAAACCGAGAGTGCCAGATCGACCAGCATCACAGGAACCAGTGTCAGTACTGCCGTCTGAAGAAGTGCTTCCGGGTCGGGATGCGCAAAGAAGGTATCAAAAGGTCAAACCTACTCCTGCTAAAGGTCATTAATAATAATAAACGGGTGGAGTTGCTGCCGTGGTGGAAGATCCCACTGAAAGGTGCACCCATCACCATGTTTGCATCCACAGTCTGATTACGACAAAAACCGAAACACTCCTGCGCCGCAGCGAGGGGAGCCACGTAATAATTACCCCTTATTCAGAAACGCTCACGTCGGCTCCTTATCTGCTGAAATTTCACAAATATTTACAGACGAGCCGGTCGTATCGGCTCGAAAGGTCACGAATGCCGTGTTTACAACTTGTTGCTCTGTTGCCTTCAGCAACAAGGAATTCAGGTTTCAGGATAAGCAGCGAGTGGAAAACGTTTGAAAGCATTAGCAGGTGAACAACTTGCTTTGCCACTTGCAAACTACCGCTGCATTATTATTATCGATGCATTAATATGTAAGCTGCTTTTAGTGTTGTAGATAACTGAGGTGGAGGCACGCGGGCGCCTTTGTTGGGCTTGATGATGACAAAGCTACATTTAAACTGGGAACTCTGATTCGCACCGAGAGAGGATGCTGGTTGCTGCTGCTTAACAGCTCTGAAGCACCTACTGGGACATTGTCCAGGTATCCAGTTATCTGTCAGCTGAAGCCTGTTTTCACTCAGATGCAGCAGCTGAGCTTCAGGAAACAGCAGAAAGCAACAATGCTTAAATGTCACACGAGGAAAACCACCGACTGACAGCCCGACTCTGCTTCATGTGCTGAAAACGGTTCATTACCTTTGTCTTGGGTGGGTGCGAGCATTTCAGCGTTTCCACCCTCAACTCGCTGGCGTCGAGTTGACTTGACAGAAACCTCAGCTGTAATTGTGCTCGGCTGTAACCTTACCCCACTTGTATTTCGGTCTGTGTCAGTGGACACCAGACGCTGTGCCATACATAGTGCGCACGGTGCAGCGTGCCAGGGGTTACATTTGGCCTGCGGTTATTCGTGAACCATGCCGAGCGTGGCCGTGACGCAGGCTGCGCTGTTTCCACATTACCTGGAAATGTGCGTCTCACCTCTGACCCAGTGAGGGAAGTGGCCGTTCAGGTTGCCTTTAGCGAGACTTTGGCACCAGCGCTACGTTTGATTCGGTGTAATTTAAAACGGAAATCTGGTGCACGCAGAGCGAAGGATTTCAGATGTATAAAAGCTACAAAAGCATCTCACTACTGATTTACTTGTTACGGAGCGGCGGCGACGCACAGACACCGGCTCTTTCATCCTGTGCCGGTGCGAATCTGTATTTAGCAGTTATGTGCTGACAAACGGGCGATCGCTGCAGTCACACACACTGTGCGTGGGAGCGTTTATTAAGAGGTCACGACGGGTCCAAAGTAAACACCAACGGTGCTCGGTGCGGCCGCGGTGAGGATGAATCTAATCTGCTGCCTACAGATCGACAGCATAACTAACTTTTTATCTAATGATGACTTTTTCTGTTTGTTTTTAAACACCTGCAAAGAAACTGAGCTGTTGTAACAGGTTCACTCTGTTTTCATTTGCAACTTAATAAACCAAACAAGTGCAGAGGTCACTTACTGAGAAGCAGCACAGCAAACGATGGCCTTTGTCTGACACTGACCTGATGGATAACTCGTAAAGAGCTAATCTCCCTGCACCTGAGAAGTCAATGTTTCACGTATAGGTAAGAGGTGACCTCCAGGTGAGCAAATATATACCCAGCAAACATTTAATCCTGAGCTGAGAGAGCGTAACGTCCATGTGACTGAGACTAAGGACCAAAAGGTGATCATTGTTGTAATGGTCCTTCTTTTAAAGCAGTGTAGTTGTATCGCACCTTTCTACTCACCTGAGCATTTAAAGCCCTTTCTGCTGCTAGTCTGTGTTATCCAGTCTCAGAAGTCTCATCTGCACCGAGGACAGCAAACTCATTTTACATCGTCGGCCACATACAGCCGCCTTTAAACTTCTTTAGGCCGTTTAAGATTAAACTACACATTTAATCCCTGAGATATTTTAGGAGAAGTGCAACATTAGTTTTTCTACATAATAAAGAGAAGCTGCTGTGCGAATTAAAGAAATCTGTCAGTGTGACTCTTTGAAGGACTTCTGGTAGCTCGTTGCTCAAACTGCAAAACAGTAAAACTGAAACTTTGTGCTCGTTCACAGAAAATGTGCTTTTTCTCTCACTGTGGATCTGCTTTAAACAGATTCTGTAGGAGATAAAGTAGAAAGAAACTCTGGTGTCATATGCATGACTGTGGGGACGTTGCTGCCCTGCTTCACCTTCCTAAATCTGTCCAGTGGGCCAAATTTGGAGCCTTTGCTGGGCCGATTCTGGGCCCCGGGCCTTATCTTTGATTCTCCCGAGCTATAGCTAAGGGCTTCCTAACATTTGCACACACTCCAGTGGATGAATCAAGTGCAACAGCGGGTTGAGTATCATGGCAAACAATATTTTGGCATGCAGACAGGAGGAGTCTTGAATAACCCGCTGCACCACCTGACCCACGGGAGTTTCAGATTTCACTAGAACAGATTTTTGGACCGAGCTAATTATGTTAGTCATGTTCTACTCGTGGACACTGTCGAGCCAAAACACCTGATTTAATAAAAGTATACTCCGTAAACTCTCGACCCCTCGAAGCTCTTCTGTGAACTGGTTTGTGTCATGTTTCAGCTGCTAGAAGTTCAGGGTGGGGTTTTTCTCAGAAGCTGGTGTTCTGCGCCTGCCCTCGGAAACATCTGTAAACTGTTCAAACCGTCATCAAAGCACATTTTTATTGACCTGTACCGAGGCGTCTTTATGAGCAAGAACATAAAGGTTGCATACATGCAGCGTGTCATTCATTTACTCGCTCTCTGGACTGAAGCGAGTGGTTTTCAGCGGTTTTCTCTCTCTGCAGCCGTCCAGCGGGGTCGCATCCCTCCATCGCACTCAGGTATCAGTCCCAACTCCCTGGCGGGTGGGATCGCGGGTGTGGGTCCAGGTCACATTGGGGCGGACTACTTCAACGGCCAGCCGGTGTCCGAGCTCATCTCCCAGCTCCTCCGGGCCGAGCCGTATCCCCCGAGCCGCTACGGGGCGCCGTACGGCCAGGCACAGATGCAGGCATCTGCGAGCGGCGCCTCCGTCATGGGCATCGACAGCATCTGCGAGCTGGCAGCCCGTCTCCTCTTCAGCACCATCGAGTGGGCCAGAAACATCCCGTACTTCCCGGAGCTCCCGGTTTCAGAGCAGGTCAGGTCTAAAGCGCGGTGACTTGCAGTCGCCAAACTGAACAACAGACACTCGTGGCTCAAAGTGACCCTTTCGCTCCACAGGTGGCGCTGCTGAGACTGAGCTGGAGCGAGCTGTTCATCCTTAACGCAGCTCAGTCGGCTCTCCCGTTGCACATGGCTCCTCTGCTGGCGGCAGCCGGCTTTCACTCGTCTCCCATGTCCGCCGAGCGCGTCGTGTCCTTCATGGATCAGGTCAGGGTTTTCCAGGACCAGGTGGAAAAGCTGAACAGGCTTCAGGTGGACTCGGCCGAGTACAGCTGCCTCAAAGCCATCGCGCTGTTTTCTCCTGGTAAGTCTGATCTTCTTCTTTCGAGGTTATGTGAGTAACTCACTGCGGCGCGATCTCTTTACTGTAAACTGAGCCCACGGTTTGGTCACAGAGAACCAAAACAAAGCTGTCGGAGGCATCACACACGTTTCTCAGAAATAAAATCACCGCTGTCTCAGGGAGGCGCTTTGATTTGGCCTCTTTGACCTCTGACATCATCAAGTAGCCCAAACCACAGACATCCTGTTACTCAGTAGTAAAGTGTAAGAATTATAAATAAACACAAACAAATGTCAAACGGGCCAAAATAAAGTTCAGATCTCTGAGTTTAAAACAGGGGTGCCAAACATAAGGTCCAGGGACCACGATCGGCCCACCAAAAGATTCCAATCTGGCCCAGTCGAAAGCTTTGGAAAATGTAAACAAGTAACACAGAAGTGAATGTTATCATTTTTCACAATCTGCAGCAGAAATGTCTATTTTTAAAGTTGGTGCACACACTTTCAGACAAAAAGCAAGAAAAACCTTTTGCACTGGTCATCAGGTGATGACACAGCCTCTGTTTTTCTGCCTTTAGACGCTTGTGGTCTGACAGACCCGGCTCACGTGGAGTCCCTGCAGGAAAAGGCTCAGGTCGCCCTGACGGAGTACGAGAGGTTGCAGTACCCCAACCAGCCTCAGCGCTTCGGCCGCCTGCTGCTGCGCCTCCCTGCGCTGCGCGCCGTGCCGGCTAACCTCATCTCCCAGCTCTTCTTCATGCGGCTGGTGGGCAAGACGCCGATCGAGACGCTGATCCGAGACATGCAGCTATCGGGGAGCTCCATCAGCTGGCCCTACGCACCAGGACAGTAAAGCCAGCTCCGGAGTGAGATCACACTGAGATGACTCAGAGCTGCGGAGGTCACTTTTTCCTCTCGTTAGCTCTGCAAAGTTTGCCCGATATGACACCAAAGCTGCTTTCAGGGAAAGAAAGTTTGATCGTCTCTAACGTTTGCAGCAGACCTCTCTCGCCCTCATTCCGGATGAACTCGGCTTTCGGTAAAACTCCTTACCGCGAGGCCACGTGCCGGCACTACCTCCTCCCCCATCGCCCCCAGTGTGACTTGAAACCAGAGTGCGCTCTGAACGAAGCCATAGCAGCGCCACTTGCTGTACGCTGCCGTGGCCGGGACGCGGCGTGCAGGTCGCACGCAAGCTGTGCGACGCTTTGTGCTGAAGTAAGAGACTTTGCTGCCAGACGAAGCATTTGTGAAGACGGCGACGCGTCGCCTCATGCAGCGCTTCACCACAGAGGAGGCTGCAGATGTATATACGACACCTGTTTTGTACGCCGTGTTCAACACAGATCAAAGTAAATCACTCAGGACTGTATGAGAAACATGAAGCTGTGCCAGCTTCAGCTCGCTCTGTGCAACGGTACCAAATCCAGCAGACAGCACAAAAAGCTTTTTTTAGCCCCTTCACGAGGTGCTGGAAGGTTACAACGATCTTCTTTTCTCGTCTATATTCTGAGCTTAAAGCCGGCAGCTGAAGCCTCAAACGGGCACGAGAGCGGCGCCGACCTCCTCGACCATTTGAACTGTTTCTTTTTAGCACGTTACACAGCGCTGCAGAAGCTGCCGTTAGAAATCAAGCGAATGTACTTAAACACAGCCGGGCTCCTCGGGACGGTCGCATCCCAGTCGGACATCATTACCTCATGTTTTATACGTCGCTGACAGATGGAGATTGTATAGAGAACTATGTGTGTTAAAGATATTTACAAAGGGATCAAGGCACTGCTATCACTGTAAGCAAACAGCAAGACCCAGCGGGCAGGTCTTAGCCAGAAATAGAGATTAAAATGTTAAATGTCATGTGAGAGGACTTGAATCGTTTGAGATCATTTAGTGGAAGCTACACTGAATCAGGTGACGCCCGCTTTGCTGATTATTCTGTGTCCTGTGCTTTTGTGAGGCTAGGTGTGGTTTGAGTTGTTATTTTGTGTCAGCGGCCTCTTCGAGATGATTGTGAGCGCCGCTCTGACGTGAGAGGAACTTTGTCATTGGTGTGTTAGCGCGACGACCTGCAGCTCATTGCGATGAATTGTGATGTTTGTTTTGCCAAACTGACTGAAGTAAGACGACGAGCAGGTGATCATTTCTGTTCTTTTTATATTTCCAGTTATGTCGTTTAAAAGAAGGCGAGCGAGGCCACGAGCCCTCGCGCTGTCAGACGACTTCTCCGCTTTGATGTGAACTCCAGTGATTTGATTGTGTAGCTTTACGTTTAAAAGAATCATCTTTGTGTGACTGCGGCAAAACTGAAACATGCAAAAGACGCCCGCGCGTTATTTTTGCATTGGAAATAAACATATACGTTATTTTGAGTGGTGCATTTTCTTTCAGACGTGACGAATAACTTCATGTGTAACATGTTTGAAGAGACCACCGGGAACTAGTGTATCAGGCACGTTTACATGCAGGGGTGGAGGAGGTGGAGGAGGTGGGGTTTCTCTCAGAAAACATGAGAATTTCTCAAAATTTGGCACAAACGTGGACTAAGTGATGAGATCGTCCCTCATTCTTGGCGACTCCTCATTCGGTCTCTGGTTTGTGCACTAATTAGGACCACATTTCACACCAACGTGTAGAAAGGTGAAACAATACAGTCAAAAAGGTCAAAAGTCGATTCTGGTCAGACGTGGGTCGCGAGTGCGTCGTGACTGGTTGTTGGAAGCAATAAAACTCATTCAGCTGCTCATGACAGGTTTAAATGAACTGCTGAAGACAGATGTGTGATGGAAATAACTGATACCTGCAGCCTGAATGCGGCAGAGTATGTGCAGATTTGCATGGGCTAATGCAGCTGAAGAGGTTGTGTCGGTGACCTCATAAGAGCCCCTTAGACTAACTCGTTTCACACTTGACTGCTACACAAACAGAATTATGTGAGTGGAAGTGGCAACACAAACCTTAGTAGTGTTGGTGACGAGTACATAGTTGCTCTGGTGACAAAAGTTACAACGTGCAGCCGTGACCAGACTTTGTGTCCGTTGTCGCTTCAGTCTTACATCTTCCTGCGATCGTGTGCATAGTCACAGGACAAGAGTCGGTATTTATCAGCTCGTGGGCCAAAGCCCGAGTGATAAGTGATCTATTCCAGTCTTATCAGTCCTCCAAGCCAGTTGCTTATTAGGGACTAAAAACATCCTCCTTTAGAACGGTGACAGTCTAAGGCTACGTTCACACTGCAGGTGAAAGCGCATCAAATCCGACTTTTCTGACCCTGTGCGACCATCTATCCGATCATGGTGTGACAACGTGAACGGCACAAATCCGATATTTTCAAATCCGACCTGGGTCACTTTCGTATGTGGTCCTGAAGCCGATACATATCTGATGTTTTAGAAAGCGGCTGCTGTTTGATGGTCATGTCGCATTAAATCCGTCTTTTACATCACCGACACAAGACAGACGCTGATTATCAGCGCCCGACATCGCGAACGCTTCCTGGCCATCCCGTGTAGATGTCAGTGAAACTGTTGGGAAGAAAACGTTGGAGAAACATGAACATTTTCCTTGTTTTGTATAACCTGCAGATTCTGACAGAAATCTGCAGCTATCCTTTGAAGCAGCGCTCCTCTAAAACAGCAATAAGGATCATTATTAGGCCAAATGTAGATAACACAATAACTTTATAACTTAAAGCAAAATTGGGAAACGTAAAGTCCGAAACAAGTCTTTATATTAAGGGCCATCAGTCACACAATACTGTTTGGTCTGGGTCTAAACAGAGCGCGTTGTGTGTGACGTCTTCTTTTCTGCATGCGGGCGCTTTGAGCGTTCACAATAGAGCGCGTTTGCTGTCGCATTTTATTTATCGTGTGAACGAGCAGACAAAAAAAATCAGATTTGATCAAAAAATCAGAATTGAGCATTAAGACCTGCAGTGTGAACGTAGCCTAAGCAATTTCCAGCATGCTGGAGCGCCGTGTCACAAGGTAAAAATATTGAAACTGAAGGATTGTTGATGGATCAACAGCCAATCTTTATGATAGGAACGGATTAGGATCAATTGGGCCAGAAGCTGATTTCCAGCAGGCGGCAGAGAAGTGGAGAAAAGTTTGAAACAGAAATAAAAATCTGACTAAAACCTGAAGCAGGGAAGTACAGAAACGCACCACCAGAGGGCAGTATTAGCTCACATTAGTCTCACTGACTGCTGCATCAGCAGCGCTCCTGCTCCCCCTGCTGGCAACTCGCTGCACATGCACTCCAGAGCAAATAGAGAATTAGAAATGTTTATTAATCACTAAATTCAATACTTTTTAGACAACATCATTTATGGAGGTACACAGTTACAAAAATGGTCTTTTTATAATAGCGTCAAAGAAAATAAATTCTTACAAAAATAAATGGCTCGCAAATGGTTTTTAAAATGACAACAATGTTCTTCATAAAAATACAAATGCAAGACGAATCACAAGCGAGTCTACATGAATTTAAGGTGTACAGTAGATTTTCACAAACGCTGAGGATTAAAGCTCGTTTTCATTGGCAAAGAATCAAATGAGTTCAGCTTATCGACAGAAACAGCGAGGCGGGTTTTTCAGGAGTGTGATGAAAACATACAGACACTGTGGTTAATTTGACTAATTTGCATAGTTTAAACACACAACTATGAGCCTACAGTATGTACAAGCACGAATGAATCTCCAGGTTTTAGAGACCAACTGTAAATTTGTTCTGATATATACGAAGAGCACGACTCGTTAAAAGAACGCACAATACAACACTGCCACACACAGCCTGTTGGCCAGTTTTGGTGTCACAACATCTGTAAAAAAATATAAAAATCTCAGTGTCGACAAAAGCAAAAAAACGGTAAAAGAAAGCTGTTAAGTTCAGCCACATTTAAGGTCGTTACGAACGCCGACGTGAGAAACCCTCAGCTAATGTTCGTCGGCCACACAGAGGCTGCGTGTTTGCTCACCTACAACATCACCGACTCTTATCTGTGGAGGAAAAAACAAAGAAAAGTCGCCTATCGGAGAGCAAACGCAGAAAAGCGAGCAAAGCGTTACCTCGGGCGACTAATTATTAGGTGACCTTCAAACCGCCTCTCTCCAACCGCAGCCTTTGATCCTCAGGAGTAGCCGTACCCTGCAAGCACTGAGGCCACACAGGCCGGAGGCTCCTCCCCTCATTCTCTCCCAAAATCAGCGATTATTTGTTTACAGTAGATCATTAAACTTGCAGCGTGTTCCCCGAGTGTGTGTGAGCGTGAGTGTGTCCTTTAACTTTGGTCTCAGCAGGTCACAGAGTCTTTGTGGCATGTTGGAGTGTATCGTGTGCTGTGGGGAGAGTGGGTGCTCAGTGGTTCTTGTCATAGTCCTTCACCATGCGTTTGATGTGGAACAGTTTGTGTCTCAGCCGGCGGCACTCTGTCTTCTTAGCCTGGTAGTCGGACGTCTGCAGACGCAGCACAGAAAAGCCCGTTAAAACAGAAACTCCACACAGGTTTGGGTCAAAGGTCTTTAATAATAATAAATAATGTTTGTTTTAGGTGAGTTAATAAAAAATGCCTGATATGTCTCCTCACCTGCTTCAGGTCCTTCAGCTGGTTATATTCCTCAGCTACAATCTGGGGAATAACACAGAGGTTATAAGGTTTGGTGTGATCGTCATACACAAAGGAAACATTAAAGCTCAAATTTTGTGTCTTTTATGCACAGAGAGCTTAATAAGCAATGACTTTTTTAACACAGTGGCTCTGAGTCACTCTTCACCCTCGATAAAGGCCAAGTCGAGAGACTCTACAAAGTCAGACAGGTTGGAGTTGTGATCCGAGAAATGAACTGTACAAAAACTGACAGTTAATGGAAAACTCTGATATTAGCATAACTCCCTGTAACAATTCTCAGAAAGGTTAGTATATTTATAACAGCGGGGGACCGATCAGCTTCTAAAAGCCAACGAGCAATGATGGAAAAAGCTCCTGCGTGTGACTCTCGGAGCTTAATATAGACGCTTTTCCATTAGTATCTACTCGGATCGACTGGTTTTCCATTACAACTGAAAACCAGCTAATGTGCATGATCGTTGTTATAGCAACGCATCCGACTGCGTAATTAGTATGCGTCACGAACGTTGAGGCGACGATATAAACTCCGGGTTAGTCTGTGTGGCTCCTCGTCACGCTCGGGGAACGCAACTCGTGACTCTGCAAATAACGCCACTGACCAGCCAATCAGTGGCGTGCAGTCTGACGACATCACATTTTAGTACCTGCTCGGATCGCAGGTACGATGACCTGATGGAAAACCCTGAAAACTTTGGCGAGTCGATCTGAGTAGGTACCAAGGCGGACTTTATCATCGCAGTTTTTTAAGTGACAAACACAATAAATACGTCAAATATAGAACAAATGTAAATGTTTGTTTTGTCGTCTTTGCAGATCCAGGATCGTATTTAAGATAAGATAGAACTTTATTAATCCCTCGGGTGGGTTCCTCTGGGAAATTCGATGATTTATTATGTGAAATGAGTTCCACTGAGAGGGAGCTTCTCTATGATCCTGCTTTAGTGTCCTTTCCGTGTCCAGGCTCGTGCAGCTCAGCCGTGTCGTGACTTTCTGAGGAGAGGTTTCATCTCACCTGGTATTTGGCTGAGGTGTCGTCCAGCGTGTCCAGCTGCCGGCTGAGCTTGTTCAACTGGTCGTTAATGTCGTCCATCTCAGCACACAGCCGCTTGTACTCCCGAAGGTCGGCGTCAAACTCTCTCTTATAATCGTGTCGCTGATCATCCGATGTTATCTCTGGGTACATGCTGGAGGAAAAGAATGAAGGGAGGCAGGTGGTGCAGAGGAATGAGTGATGGAGAGACAGCAAAGGAAAGAAAGACAAACATCAGCATTGCAAATAAATCTCGACCAATCAAAATGCAGAGTTATCAACTCCATCAGTCAAGTAAACGTTTACTTCTACAGCACATTTAAAACAACCAGCTTATAAGCATATGCACCATAATAACAGTCACTAAATCAACTGCAAATATACGCTAAAAATCATTAAATAAAACTAAGTAAAACAATGCTTTTTCTATAATAAAATCCAGCTCAACTAGAACTGAATCTGGATCTAGGAATATCCAAGAGCAGCTGGCTCACAGACCTCAGTGTCGTGATAGTTTAATAAGGTGCCGCCAAACCATTAAGACAAGTGCTGACATTTTAAACTGGATCCTGAAACAGAGCCAGCATCAGGAGACCAATTAGGGCTGCCACGATTAGTCGACTATCAAAATCGTCCACGACTGATTTAATAGTCGACGCATCGTTTGAAGCTTTGTAAGATCCTGAAAGACGCAGGAATCAGTAGCAGGATTTAAGAGTGTAATAACGGACTGAAACAGAAGATGGCAGCACTGCATGTACAAGGATACCAGCTGCCGTTAAACCCCGAAGAAGAAGAAGCTGTGTCCCAGAATTCATAGCGCGGCCCAGCTCAGTTTCCAACAATGGCGGCAGCTAGTTAGTTTTAATATTACTCTTATTATTCTTTCTGGGTCACAAAATAAACGTTTAACATATTTTCAGGCGAGAATGTAGCTGTGTAAACCTCAAATATCTGCTCAGTTTATCAGGACACCGCATATTTTCAAAAGCGCTCCGACGTTTTCAGAGACGTCTGTTACCCACTAGCTCGATAGCTAGCCGGGGGCTAGGCTCACTAGAGCCGTGAGAACACCGGACTCCCGGCAAATCGTTTTCAAACCCACCGCTGTCTTTCGCTACTCAGGTTAAACATGATATATGAGTCACTTAGATAACTTAAAAATGTTATTGTTTGGCTTTTTCAGTATTTTATTTGTTCCTGAGTAAATCAGTTTGGCTGAGATTAAAGTTATAGTTTTTACACAGCTGAATAAACATCAAGCAGACAGCTGATTATCAGAAGTGTGAGATGCTCAAGAATTTACTCCGGTGTCCTGTTATAGTTTAGATAGCAAGGAGTTTATTAAACTTCACCGAAACAATCTGCAAATTTCATTAAAATTTAATAAACTATCATCTTGTCTTTATTTTTAGTTAGCACAGACCTTAAACACTTAAAGCTGTAAGCTAATGATAGTTATATAAGAGCAGATGCTGCTGGTGCAATAAGCTGTACATTTTATGTCCAGTGGATGATGATCTGATTAATCGAGTAATCGCAAAAAATAATCGGTGACTAGTCGACTATCAAAATAATCGTTTGTGGCAGCCCTAAGGCCATTAAAGGTGTAAAGCGCTCACGCCCTTTCTTTCATGCAAAAGGTGAGCTGCTGCTCAGCGTCCAGGCCAAGTGATCAAAGCCAGCATAAAAGAATGACTGATATTCCTTCAGCACAGAAACACTGAAAGTTCAGCTGTGGCGAGTTCAACTTTAAATGTCTCCCTCTGGGATACTGAAAGTGTGAATAAATGTAACCATGCACAGTGTAAATTTCCTGTCTCTATAATGGACCTTGTACCTTTGTCCCACTTCTCTAATTATGGCCGAGTACAGCTCATGTGAGGCGGCATGCTTTAGAGGATTAACTGCTCTCCTGGACAGAGCGAGGGAAACGCCGTGGCCTCTCGTCCTTTGAGTGTCTGTAACTTTACCATTTTAAACGTACATGTTTCAAATCAAGAGATGTTCTCCCTGCACTTTCCCTAAATGAAGGTACTGTGCATGGTCTTCTGAGCTTAGGAATTAAGTCGTGTCAGAGAATATAGGTCAGGTCCCGAGGGCACGACAGCATTTGGCTGCAATCCCCATCCTGAGTTTTTTGCCTAATGACATTTTCTTCTCTAATCCAGACTGTGAGTGAGCAGCTCACAGATAAAGTGGAAGATTATTTCTCACCTCTCCAATTCTTCTGCATCCAGTTCATTGCCCGTCTCTCCTCCCGTGGTGTACTCCGTGTCATACTGAGACTCGTCCAGTTCTGGGTTACGTCTGCGCCTCTTGCCCCTGTTTGCGGAGGGTTTGCGGCCTCCGCCCGTCTCTTCTGAGGGGCTCGAGCTGGTCCCCCCGCTGTGGAAGAAAATGTCCACATCATGGCTCTGTTGAGTGAGGTGTGCTGTGACCAATGGTCGGCTGTTTGTCCGTTCAGAGTACCTGCAGAAAAAAGACATGAGAACGCGGCTTCTTCTTTCACAGGCTTACCCCCCCGAGGGGGTAATGATTATAAGTTTAGAAGAGCTTAGAGCTCGGAGCTTTTTGTTTTTCACCAAGGAGATTTTTGCATTTGTGTTTTTCATCAGTTTGGGAAACAGTAATGGCAAACATCATCCCACACATGGAAAAGATCAGCAGCGTTTAAACCATAACGTGCTTGACGCTGCAGATAGGAGCACATGAAACAGACAAAACCAATCGATAACGTCAGCAGAGTTTTTCCATGTTGATCTCTGATTTAATGATCGATACTACTTTCTTACATTATGCAGCTAGACTGGAATTACATGTAAAAGAGATTTGGGGAGGGAACTTTGCATTATGAGGCTAAGATTTAAAAAAGCAGACTGTTCATCGTGCAATATGACCCAGAGTTACTGCAAAAAAGACGATCGCGTGTGCTGCCACCCTGTTTCCTTTTCCCTCAGCTTCCTTTAGCTTTTTTAGTTTTCACAGTGCAGAAAGGTGTAGTCGAACATTTTAAAAATATTTAACCAAAGATTAAAAAGCTCTAACGACATTATAATCACAATACTAAAAGAGTGCTCCTAAATGCCCCGGGCAGACGCCATATGGAGGAAGGCAAAGGTAGACCTTTACTAACCCATTTATGATTATTGCTGCTCATATCTACAATCTGACTCTGTGCCGTATGGAGGCTCTCAGTGACCAGGAAGCAGCTACAGCTCTTTAATAATGAGAACGAGAGACACATTCAATTTTATGGGTTTGTGGGGATTTGTGGAGGAATCCAAATCCAATGGCACAGATATTACAAGCTCCTAAAAAACAACTGTGCACACTGCATCTCTGCTGCTTATCAAACACAGGTTCTGTTTGCCTTGTGAGGAAAATCTGCACTTTGAACCACATCGACTCAGCGTAAAGTGTGTGTATTTTGTGCTGTTAACAGCACAGTCATATATATATACACATACATATACATATATATATACACATATATATGTATGTGAAGAGGAAAATATAAACAGATTAATTCTGCATCATTGAGCCAAAGAATCTGTGGCAAAGATATTTTGTAACAATCTATTTCTTTTCTCTTCCTCTGATACAATAAATATGTTCAATGATAAGTCCTGAGCTCAGGGTAAAGTGTGTTCTTATTAGTGATCTCACACAGCTGACTGAAGTGACACAAATCAGGAAGCACGAAACAGTTCTGTGGTTCTGGGACTGTGTGAAAAGAATAACAATCTACAATAATAATAATACAGAGTATATACTATACACGCCAGACAAATATCTGCAAGCTCACGGTGTTGAGATAAGTATTCAAAGAAAAGTGAACCACCTACTCATTGTTGTCGTACGCATCGTCATTGTAGGAGCTGCTCTCCACCTTGGGTGGGGGGTAGGAGACGACGCTGTTAACTGAGGCGTTAAGCGGCCCGCCTCCCTTCTCTGACACCAGCAGGGTCGGGGCATCCTGAACACTCCGGCTTTCCTCCACATTGTTCACCTTCAGCAGGACGGAAAAAGCAGAGAGAGCAGGTTCAGCAGATGCAAACAAACAGCTGACGCACTCAAAGACCAGACCAGCACACGGCCTCGTTTCTCCTCTGACACATCGGATGCACCAAAACCATCTACTGGGAATTTGTTTTGTGCCATTCGTAATATTTACTAGTTCTACTTAGCAAAAGCTTTGAAGCAGTGAAATATACTAAAGTAGAAAGTGATAAAGGAAAGCGTTGGCTTCAATGATGGCTTTTAAAGACACAGAGAACGAGATGAAGGAAAAAGTTTAGTAATTAGTACTTTAAGTCTGAGTGAGCAGTCAGGCATAAAATTGCACTTTGCAATCCAACTCCACACTGAGCAGCTCGGCTCGCAGTGCACGAAAAGCTCAGGAGAGCAAAAACAAAGGAGAGCTACAGGAGGTGAATTATAAATCAAAACTAAGCCTAACCAAAAATAAACCAATTCTTTCAGACTGCAATAAAATACTGTTTGTTTTACTGACGCCTGTTTCTGATCCTTAAAACCTAAAGCAGTGAATGACATACACAGCAATGCTTCACTTCTTTCTACTCTCTCACGTCTTCACGGACACCTGGAACGGATCTGCCCTTCCTGTCTGTCGTTAAACAAAAGGAGTCGAAACGTTTCCCTGTATTTCCAAGTCCTTCCTGTGAGGTCAGGTGACAGCATGACGGCTTTCCTCACAGTGAAGGCCTCAGGGTCGGTCAGTGTTTAAGCCACTAAGTGTATCAATGATTAGACCTGCGAACAAAGGCCTTGAAACGCGCTCTACTATCTCTACTACCTCGCACCGAGGGTTTACTAACCAACCACCGTACACAGCTCTACTCCTGTGATAACATCGACCAGGTTTTCCGCTCTCTAGGTGGTACATCGCTAAATTCCTGAGAGCTAAACATCAGCCTTGCCCCTAAAAAACAATAATCACACTGGGTGGAGCGCTTGGGTGGGGGCGAGCAGGGCTTCGTGCAGCTGCAGGAGAATCCTGTTGGAAGAATCTCAACAATGTCCTCTCAGTGAGAAGCACAGCGGCTGTGAGCGCAAGCACAGTAAGAATGTCTGAGAGTGCTGGGCCTGCTGAAGCAAAGCCAGGAGGCAAAGATTGACAGGAAGATTAAAAAAATGGCTCGCAGGCAATGTTGGATGTTGATGAGGAGGCGCTGACCCATGGAGCAGCAGTATAAATGAGGCATAAGTGCATGTCAACAAAGGAAGGAATTAGGGGGCATAGACAAAGAAACAGAGTCTTGATGGAGACTCTTAAGGCTTAAAAGCAGAAAATCAGGAGATGTGTCTGTGTCAGCCGGGAAAGGTCGGCTTGCATAACTTTATAAACCTTTTATTTGAGGTAATTAAGTAGAGATGATGGTCTTTACAGAAACTTGTTAGAGCAGTGACTAATCAGAGATTTAACTACTCAGACACGAGGTGAAAATGTGGAAGAGTAACCGATTCTTTGCTCTCCAACTCACCAATATTTTCTCATTATAATGTTGAGTTCACGCTGCTTAATGTCCTGACAGAACATTTTCTAACTGTGAAGCAGCTCAGGATGCTGCAGACAGCCCTGCAGGAACCGACTCTGATGACCTCATGCAGCACACACAATGCAGCGCACCACCTCGGGCCAGCTGAATGCAGCTTGTGTGTGAGGTCATCAGAGCGAGCCAGGCCTCCCTGAGCTCAACAACAGAGACGGGTCCAATCTCAGACCGACCACAGCCTTAGACTGTCACTCGCCTGGTGCTTAAAGGAGCCAAACGAGGCCGATGACTCATTCTGTGGCAGCGACGCAGGTAGTGTGTCAACAAAGTAATAAAAAAAGCCTGCAGTGTGAATGTGACTGGCTGTGATCATCATAATGATAGTAATATAATGAACGTAAGGACAGGAGAAAGCCACTGGCACACGCTGGCCGATGTGCTTCATGTAGAGCGCAGTCTTCATGCAGGAAGTTTGACGCACAGACTACAGATCATATATGTTGTAAACGTATAATTATCTGCTCCCACTGATCATTAAATCCTCTAAGATTCATCTTTCTGACTGTACAAACTCTTCTGTGACTAAAAATATACTTTGGTGTTTTGACTTCTCGGAGAAATTTGTTCTAGTGAAGAGACTTCATTACTGCTCCTGCAACGAGCTTGATGACTTCACTGTGCTCCATTATTAGGCAGCAGTGCTAGTCACTGTGGGCTCTTCTCATTCACTCCGCCCTGCCTGTACACCTCTGCGTGCTATGTTACACTGTCGGGAAGGACGAGCTCTCTCAACAACAAACGGCTCTATATCATTCACCAGTACAACACGTCTGTTTGGTGGAACTTCAGGTATCTTTGCAAGAGCTACACTGTGACTCCCAGCGTCCTTCGACACACCGGTGTAATCAAATGATATTAGGCGAGAATGTAGCAGTCTTAGTTTTGGTTGTGCGGCCTGCGTCGGCTGTCTTAGGGCGAGAGGGAGGATGCAGCGGAGAACATGCAAACGCCACACAGAAAGGCCTGATGGTGGAATTGAACCCAGGACCTTCTCGCTATGAGGCAACAGTGTGAACCACTGTGCCCTGTTTAATCATAATTAATCTGGGTTTCTTTCTTTTGTAGCTGGCACGTATCTGCTATGTGCCATGTTTGTATATTTATCTGCGTTTCTGACATTCGAGTGGATGATGTTTGAACAAACACTAGATGGGAACAGGAAATAAAGACCATTAGTGTGATGAGGTGCTGTGCCGGAAACCTGCAGTACATTACGTGACTGAAAACATTTCTTAGATAAAAGTGCACGTTTCTCTGCATCCTTAATTCATCAGACTATCCTGTTACGGCTGGTTACGAACTATAATTAAATCTCTTACACAGCGCTCCCACATTTCAGTTCCTGGTCCTACATGACTGAAAGGCTGTTGACTTTTAGAAAAACACAGAGGCAAACCACCTGCCTGCTTACCATCTCCTCGGGTGGTTAATGATTATTCAGACTGAAACCAGGTTGTAGGCCATTTGCAAACAATCACCGATTGCTATCATCCTGACCCTGAACAAAGTGACTCGGTCAGAGGAAACGTTAGCGTTAGCGTTACTGTTTCCCTGCTGAACCTTTCACAACATCACACATGAAACTCCTCTCGGACTGTGAACTCATAAAGCCAGGCAATAAAAGCATATGAGAGAAGTAAACTGGCGATCAACACCAATCAACTGTCTCTCGACGCAAGTTATATGTTACAAACAGCAGGGGTAATCAACAGACTAAAATAGGGTATGTGCAAGTCTCTGCTTGGCTATTTACAGGTCACCACAATCGCCTACCTGTCATTATCACTGATGACTATCTACACAAGAAGATTACCTCACTGGCAGCTGCCTGCTCACCTACTTCGCTGCCATTTAGCAACAAATCACATTATTTGTGACAGAGAGGTAAAGCAAGTCGGCTTAATCGTTTATGCAAAAGACACAAAACAAACCCCGCTGTGGTTGAGCATTTCATCATCTTATCAAATCTGTCGTGATTACTGTGCTCCACCTGAGGCTGGATTTAAACTCTGCGTGACCCTGCTCACTTGACTCCAAGCTCTGCATGCATAGACTCTAGGCTAGTTTGGGGCAAAGGAAATGCAGGAATGCAGGAAGGAAATGTGATTTAGTTTTTTAAATCCTCCATTTAAACCTTATTAAACTGTGTCCGCCATCCTGTTGTCTCTTACCCAGTCCTCTACATCTCTGCCCTCTGAGGCCTTCCCACCAACAAGAGGCTCTTCCCAGTAAATATTCGGTTTGCCGTAGCGCCAGATCTTCCCTCTTGTCCTCTGAGCGAAGAAAGCAGCAACACTCAAGGCGATGACAACCAGGAATCCACATGCCATTGCAATTCCCTGGTAACGACAAGAATATGAGTCTGAGTACATCACGAAAGAGATAAGCGCCGAGATAAAGTTGGTTTATCCCGGTACAAAAAGTACAAATGTGTGGCAACATTACGAGTCACAGTGCTGCACAGAACTAATGTGAGAAGGAAATCTCACTTACACCACAGTTTGAACAGGTTTTAACAAGCAGATAACAGAAAACAACTGAAGTCGTTACCATTTTCACTTTTAATAAACGGCTGATAAACACAGAAATAATCAAAAAACAAATCAATCAAGAAAACCTCTCGCAGACTTTTTACCATTTCAGAATAAACAGGTTCATCGGGCAGCGTCATCATTAAATAATCCTGGAAACAAATCCTTCATTTAATATAGCTACAGACCTCCTGTGGGTCCACAAAGCAGTAATGGTACAGGTACTGGTTGTACATGGGGAAGCCTCCCACTCCTCCCATCTGCGAGTAACTGGTCTGGTAAAGATTCTGGCACATCATGAGCAGTGGATTGTACATCATACTGGAGGAGCTCTGGGCCATGGGGTTTACCCCCACGATGTAGACGATGTTTATGATGCCCTGAAAGACACAGAAACAGTGCACCGACATATTTAGTGTAAGAGTAAAGACACATGTGACATCTGAGGGCTGATTAGTGAAAGAGGCGTTTCAGAGGCAGCAGCATCAGATTACATGATGGCAAACAGTCAGCAGCAATCTTATCACATGTGTGGAGAACACATTGTGAGTCCAAAGGCCACAGTACAAGGAGGAGACAGACACCTTCCACGTTGGACTAACAAATGTTCACTGGCTCTCTGGCTTTCATAAGTATGTATTTAATAGTCAAATCAAGTGGAATCATTTTTAAAAAACAAACATTTATGTTAACAGTAAATGAATGAATCATCACAGTGAAAGCTTCCAGGTCAGCACAGAAAGTCAGACTCTCTCTTTTCACACTGGCTCCAGAGTCGTGCTCTGTACACTGAGCTCAATAAACGTAATGGTGTGCTGGATTAACATCTGTATGCAGCGGTCCAACAGAGCGAAGAGTAGAAGTATTCGGCTTCAAATTATGTTTCTGGTATTTCGGGTTTTAGAAAACATCCAAATTTAAATACTATTCATAACAAAGAAAGGCGTTCCCAGTTTTGACTGTCGGCGTAGGTGTGAGATGGGAAGCTTGCAGGAAAATACTGATGATGATATGATTATGTTAAAAATACACTTTATTATCCTAATGGAGTTCCAGTTTACTATCCACCTGAATTAACCTGAAAGAGCAGAGCTCTCACAGACATGCTTGCTGTCCATGTACGTATCTGTGCATGTGACTTATTATATCATTACATCACTGAGCTCGGTACCACAACGACTATCAGCTGTTTGCAGTGGACAACGACACCGTCTACAGGCCCAATATTACAAACTTAAACTCAGAAGCTAAACAATCTGTTTGTGTTTCCCTCTATTCATATTTTTGTGGGGACCAAAATCCCCACGAGTCTGAAGACATTTTTGAGGCTCAAAATGTGGTTTTCGAGTCAGGGTTACAGTTAGGTTAGGCTCAGGCTCAGGGTCAGGCTCAGGCTCAGGGTCAGGGTTAGGGTCAGGGGCTAGGGAAAGCATTGTGTTAATGACATGTCCCCACAAAGATATGAAAACATGGTGTGTGTGTGTGTGTGTGTGTGTGTGTGTGTGTGTGTGTGTGTGTGTGTGTGTGTGTGTGAGAGAGATTCAGTGATGACTGTAAATTAATTTCCCTTTAAGCTTTACTGTCTGTGCAACAACAGTTTAAGTATATGTCTTGAGCTAAAATTATTTTAGCTGCATGATGATAAAGTTGAGCTCTTTCGGCAGGGGAGTTGGGGATTTTTGTCAAACAGCTGATGAGAACGACTACAAAAGGTTTTGTCCTAAATGGGAGGTTTATGAGGGAGCTCGGGTCACGTTGGGGTGGCTGTAGCTCAGGAGGCAGAGCGGGTCATCGAATAACTGGAAGGTTGGTGGTTTGATCCCTGGCTGCTGCACTCTGCATGCCAAATATCCTTGATACTGACCTCAAGTTGCTCTCTGCATCCATCGGAGTGTAAATGTGTGTGAACGCTACACAGAAAGCACCTGTGTGAATGAGGCATGCTATGTAAAGCACTTTGAGTGCTCAGGTACATTATTCACCGTGTTATGCTAGCTTTTGTAAATAATTGACTTATTTAAAGTACAGGGCTCCTGTGTTTCAGTCTCCTCAGTGATGCAGAAGCACAGAGTCAGAGTTCGCTCCATCAGATGAAGGTTCTCTTCTATTATCTCCAGAAAATTAGTAAAAATATATTTACAGCTTTAAAACTGTCCAGCAAAGGTGTTTTTATTTAGTTTTGTACCTTGTCTAGTTTGAATTTGTCGAGACTTCTTTGCTTTACTGATTATTTGCCACTCCCATATTTTACAGTGTTATGATAGCACAACCTGGCAAACACTGAGGAGACAAATAAAGTGTTGAGAAACATAATTTTCACATGAATATTATGCTTTCAGAAGATCACTCACCAAAGTACTTGCACTCCTCTCTGTGTGTGTTAATAAAAAAAGAGCACATGGGAAATTAAAAGCAGTTTTACCTGCAGGGCAGCCATCAAAACGCTGGATATCAAGACAGCCAGGAAGTACTTTCTGCTGCGGACTGCGTTGGTTTTAGAGAAGCTGGCAATGAAGAAGGCCAGTGCTCCTACGAAGTTAATGGCTGCCATGGCAATCATAGCAGCTTTGGCCGAGTAAGGAGAAATGTAGGAGCCGGAGCCGTAGTAGTTTCCGTATCCGCCGTAACCACCGTAGCCCGAGCCGTAGCTGCCTCCAATGTAGCCGCTGCCGTAGCCCATCCCAGAACCGTAGTAACCCATTCCCGAGCCGTACCCGTACTGGATATCCCACATGAGCGTGGAAGCCACACAGGCGAATATCGCCAAACACAGCACTATGACTGTGACCATCATGGCTTTGACGATCCCAGGAGGTGACAGCCATTTGTAGAAGTGCTGCGGCTTGTCCTCCATGTAGTAGGATCCTGGTGGAGGTGGGTACACGTTGTAGTCGCTCTGAGGGCCATGGAAGCTCGCCGCAGGCCCAAAGCCATTGTTGGGTGGAGGGGTGAAAGGGGGACTGTAGACCGGCGGACTCTCGTAATGCTGTTTGTCAAACATCGCTCAAAGACGTCTGAAAGTGTAAAGAGAAACACACAAAAAGTCCGTCAGCAACCGAGAGATCAACATGTACGGCGCACAGGCGGGAGGAGCCGTCCTGAGCTGCGTTTCAGCTGAACTGATATGAGCAACGCTACATGAGCAGATACGGGAAAACTAGGTGTGACTAGCAAACGAGGACAGTGTAAATGTTTTACCATTTACAAGGGAGTGCGTTTTATGATGGCACAACTAAGCTTTGTTTATCCAGTTTTCTCCTGTTTGGCTGAGAAAATCACGTCTTGGACAGATCACATAGAAAAAGACACACAGAGAAAAAAATGAGAGGAATAGCCGCAGTTATGAGGTCTGTGAAGCAGCCGAGTCAGAATCAGTACGGAGACGTCAGTACCAGGACAGGGAGAGCATCCAAACAACAATACTTTCCTTTCTGCCTCTTTACAGGCTGTGGAAGTGTCTCTAGCCTCACGATGTCCACAATTTGAATATTTCACATCTCAGTATCCAGCTAAACATTTTTCTGCTACACAGAGATTTGCAAGGCCGCAGTTTACGACATAACAATCCCCATTCTTCTAACGCCGAGCTGTACAGGGAGTGGGAGGCCAACACGTTTCACTGAAAGGCACGTAAACAGCTTTCCTGCAGAAGACCTCGAGGCCTCCGTTACCTTTATGTTACTGAAAACTGTGCTCTCTCTGTGTGTGGTGTAAATACGAGTATAACAAAGCGTTACACCTGCAACTCATTAGTTAGCATTGTCATTCAACAAATAAAGTGTAACCGGATCTCAAGTTTCATTTAAAACAGCATGTAGACACACGTACAGAGCCGGTGGAAGAGCATGTTTGACATTTTTCTTACTCAGTTTCTGTGCTGAGATGTTTCGGGGGGGTTATTGGTAATTAAAAAAAAAAAAAGAAGGAAAAGCCTAAGATGCCGAGTCATTCAGAAGTTTAGACACACAGAGAGAGACACAGTCCCTGGCACTGCCCACAGTGTCATAACTCTTGCTCTCTTTTATGGGACTCGGGTGAACACAATGGAAGAAGAGGTCTCGCCTCAGAGCCTCCATCTCAGACACCTTCCCATTATACCCTCCCTCGGTCCTCCGTGTCCTTCAACCCCCATACAATTGCCCTGTCTCTTAACTCTCTCCCCCGCTTCTCTCCTGCCCTCCATAACTTCTTGTCTTTGTTTCAGGAGCAGGAGGGCAAGAAGTCACGGGAGCAGTGTTGCTATGAAACCAAAGTTAGAGAGAGAGAGAGAGAGAGAAAGAAATTGGGGCAGTGTCCGGGGACGATCAAACAAGGGCTCCTCTGTGCTGCTCCTGCACGGACGGAGGCAGAAAACAGAAAAACAGAAAGAGGGGGGTACAGGTGGATGAGCATGTCCTTTATTCTCAGCTGGGTGCTCGTTTAGTTCCTGCTACTGCGTTTGTTTATATCGGTAATTTAGCTTTTTACAGCAGCCCACTGTCCCCAACTCAATAAATGTTGAGCAATGAAACAAACCAACAGAGGCCCAGAAGATGCAATCAAACAATGAGTTTGAATGAACACAGGAGAAGAAGTCTGCAGCATCACATCAGCACACGTCTCCTCCTAAGAATGCACTTGAAAATGCTTTTATAACATCGGGGTTAACGCCCCTTCTCACGTCGATTACAGATCAAATACATTGATTACAGTAAATGGTACATGTTAGATGGCTAAAACAGACACCGAAGTTCCTCTTCCTATAACACCTTCCATACATGGCAATAAATTTAAAGCCTAGATGGTCTAGAGGGCTTGTCCTTTCTTGACTGGTCTTCTGTCATCTGTTACCAAGCAAACTGAAATGCAGTTAGAAGCTAAATGAATTTGGGGCCTTTGGCCTGACAGGATTATATGTGTTTGTAAGCGTGTACGCTGTTTATCCTTCTGTGCTCCAAGTCACCTACACAATAGATTGTGAAGACACAGCGCTTCACAAAGCTTAAAACCTTCTTTAATAGACTGAGCATCAACTCTGAATGAGCACAAACATGCAATGTGTATAAAATAACTATATGTAATAAAAAGGTTAATATGGTGGCAATAGCTTTAATAAACATCTTTAATGCAATATCAGTGCTGTAGGATATTATTAATGCAATGGTAATAATGCAGGTTATATTGTAGCAGTAAAATAATTTCTGTATGTCCACACCACTCAGCTCTGACTGCGTGACTTCTACCTTACATTTAATTGCTTCTCCCTAAAATTTCCACTTGATTGCACAAGCAAAAGCTGAGCACCTCAGGTCATCTCAGGAAGAAATCAGCCAACAAGCCACTACACACTTAAAATACTCTGTTTTAAATAAATAATAAAACTACTACTACTATTACTACTTCAGATTGAGAGCTTGTACATGAACAAGAAAGATGTTTGTAGCTGCAGCACAATGATTGTTATAGCCCACAAAAACATGGGGATTACTTATTGGGGACCTTTTCTCCCAGTACTGGCCTGGATACAGTGTAACTACTGTAGCAGGAGTAGTACAACACCGACAGCAGTATCAGTACGTGTTTGTCTAACACTGGGTTGCCTGGCTCGTTTTGAGGCTGGGCAGAGAGCGCAGTGCTTGGACCGAAGTCACAGGTCACGTCAGACGCCCACCAGCCACAGTCTGAGCACCACTACAACACAGAGTCTCTATCATCCGTCGCTCATGAAGGAATTCCAGTTATACAGTCACATGCCGTACATCTGTCAAAAACTATTAGACCCCTGCCCGATGTAGGCTGCGACCCACTGGCACACTCACACGGGAGTCAGCCAAGACTTCCTGCTCAAAAACACCCACTGACAAAGCTGCACCATAAAATCTGTGGGGAATAATCACAGCTTTCTTTTAATGCTCTAACACGAAAAAAGCTTGAGGGACGCGTTTCACCTGGTGGTTTTAAAACCCTCCCCGTGCCAGACCGAGACACAAAGACAGGCACACGGACCTCCAACAATGACTTTACAGAATAACCAGCTGATTGAGGAAAAAGTAGGCAAACTGAAGCAGGAGGTAAGCAACAGACCCCCGGTGTCTACAACGCTTACACGGTCTTAATAAAGGTTGCATTAAGAGTCGGATCAGCCATTAGAGTAGCTCTGCTTTAAATATGAAGGATGATAAGATCAAGGCGCTGTAAGGTGTGCAGTATTTTGCACGGCCAAAGCACAACTTCACACACGCATGTATTTATATTCATAAGCGCTAACCTGGGTACATACATCACTGAGGTAACACAGCGGTCTAACTGATTACATGCTTCAAGTACTTTGGATTTATGATTTATTTATTTTACGTCAAACTAAATACTCGTCGTGATATCAATACAGGCGGGGTTTTGCGCTCTTTCGAACAAGAGGGATTCTGGTAGTTTTAAACAGATTTATGTACCGAGCGTAAGCTAGCTAGCAGGACTCGGGGGTCGTTAGCCCACCTGTCGAAGTAACGAATGTAAACCCGACACTCGCTGTAACAGCGGCAAGTATGAACAACTTTATGAGACATTAAAGAAAGTTACCTCACTTCTTAGAGGCAAAAAAGTCACAGTCTGCATTACCTCTATCCACCTCACGGTTATCTTACCTGAGGTCGCCGAAGGGGGGGGGATAGAAACTTGACCAGTGGCCGCCCTTATTTCCTGTCAAAACTCTCCTTCCTTTAAAAGTGTGAAGCTGTTTGGGAAACTAAAGCGCCCGTAGAAAAATGCGTTTCTCCGTTTAAAGTAAACCTCTATCTGAAAGCAGCGCTGGAGTGGTTTCTCCGTCTGTAGCAGCCGTCTGTCCCCGGCACAGAGGCGCAGTGAGCGGTCTCTGAACAAGTGCTTTGTCCCGCTGGTCCGCCGCGATGATGAGGCCCGCCGCGCTACACCGCCGCCTTTCAACCGCAAGAGGTCGCGCTTTCTGCCTTAGCACGGCGACACACCAGACGCACGCATTATTAGAAAGCAATGTTTTCGCAGCAGACACATAGTAATAACATTTAGCAACAAAAGGGCTCAAAAAAACGGAAGCAGGCATAGTCTTCCGCTAGACGATATAGTTCTTAAAGCTCATCAACAAACCGGCTTCAGCGTAGATGCTTAAGAGGGACCGTAAAAAGTTTACACTAGTTAGAAAATAACACCGAGAGGGGAAAAAATACAAATTAAAACTTTTGCTAGGATTTGTTTTCAATAAAAGCTGTATTTTTGGCACGTGCTCTTTAATTATGTATTTATTCATTCATTTGGCTGGAGGAGTTTTTACAGGTTTATACAGTAAGTCAGATATAAAATTAGAATAAAAGTTTGCAGTTGGGGGCCAACACATGTGTTCAGTGTACTGTCACATAAACACTCATATTAAATAACACTGATACTTCACAGCAGTTCTAATACCGTTTGATAAAATTAATAAATGGAGAAAAAAACTGGTGTTTTTAATAAGTCGAGCTGATAGAGTAAAATAGTGATAGTAGTATAGAGATGATAGTGCCATATAAACAAATACTGCTCATTTATTCCCTGTATTTTTACTTTAATGCTGCTCTGTTACACTGTTATCCTCAACGAACCTTAATAAACAAGGATTAAAGAAGGAGTTCTTGTAAATAAACCTTTGGTATTTCACTCCGGGAAAAACACTGTGATAGACATGATTCATGTTAGTGTAATGCTTTGTGATTCATGGCATAATTCAAAATGTCCTGTTTCTTCTGGGGGGAGGGGGGGCAAACACTTGCTTTTAAAAGAATAAGATCACATCACGCTTTGTCTCGTGCAGTTTTTACTTCACTTCATCTCACAACCAATCGATTTTTGGTTATTCGTTTCCTAGAGCGTACAAGATCAAAGCGGTGCAAACTGTAATAGTCGGGAAGGTGTCACCTTTCGTGTTTACGTGCACAAAAAGAGTGAAGTTCAAGAGGTTCACCTCCTTGGATCGGTGCCACAAACACTGCTAGTGCCAGGTCAGCTAAGAGTACAATGGAGACGTGGAGAGGAATGTTTTACTTCATTCCTTTTAAATCAGGAATAAAAACTCTTCATTGCAGTCTTTTTTAAACATTTCCCCTTCTAGTGCCGCACAGCACAAGTCACGTCCAAATCCTCCACGACATGTAGCTGCAATCGGCTGCTTCATTTGTAAATAGAGCTGTAACTTTAATCCTCAGTCACGCAGCTACATTTTAATATAATTATAGAATTCAGCAGCCTAAACTCCTCCAGTAAGGCATTGCATTACATATTCATAAGCTTGATGGTAGCCTGGCTTACCTGGCTTTATCTGTACAGATTTTACTTTTAAATCTCAATCAGTAAATTATGTCTAAATATACTCATATATCAGCGAGATTCATCAAATCTGAGAGAAAATCTGAGAGAAAATCTGAGAGAAATCAGCATAAATCCAACATATATGTAAACCTGCCATCATATCAGAGGTTATTTAGTCCCTGTACAGTAATTGTGTTTTTCTGTGTGTGAGGTAGCACGTCTGACTGTTTTGTAGAGTTTGAACCCAACACATCCCAGTCTGTTTAAGCAAAGCAGTCCTGCAGGGAGCCAGACCTGCACACACCTGTTACTGTAGGGAATGTTCACATGTTGAGAACAAGAAAAAGACCTCATTCCCCAAAATACAAACATATCAAGAGTTTGCTTCTGACAAGTACTCGCATCCTCAAAGCAGTCCAAGGGACCCCTGTCCCAGTCTGAGCTTCAGCCACAGACACTAAATAATTACTCTGTAAAAGCAGAGAGAGAGTGTGTGTGTGTGTGTGTGTGTGTGTGTGTGTGTGTGTGTGTGTGTGTGTGTGTCCTGAAATCAGACGTATTTTTCTGGTTGATATTTTCTTTCTCGACAGCGTCCATTAAAGACTTTAAAACACAGATAACCACTGGGTGTCAGTCACAGAGGGACTCATCTGCAAGATGGGACACTCTGGACCAGTATGACCCCAACACCATTAGACACCTTGTCTGTTAGACCCACTGATCCATAAACAAAAGCTCCACTTTGCTGCCAGTATTACTACAGTCCCTTTAGAAACAGCAAGACACTGAAGTTTTTCCAGTTCAGCTGAACTGTAATTCCCTGTTTACTAGCTTGGATAAATCATCTCTCTCTCGCCTTCAGGCGATACAAAATACTAACTCGTCCTACCAAGCGTGTTCACATTACTCAGGTCTTATATTCTTTACATTGGCTCCCAATAGAGTTTAGAATTTGCTTTAAAAATCTTGTTTTAACATACAGAGCACTAAACGGCCCCAGATTATTTATCCAAGCTTCTTATAAAATACATTGCTGCTCGTCGTCTCCGCTCAGACTCCGAGTCTGTTGGTTCCCGTACAGACTGAAGACAAAAGGGGGCGGAGCCTTTCTGTCTGTTGCACCAAAGCTGTGGAACAGTTTACACCACAATTACGTTTGCTTGACTCTGTGGATTCTTTTAAAAAGCAGTTAAAAACCTTTCTGTTCAAACAAGCCTTTTGTTGATCTACATATTTTATATTGTTTACCAGAGGTGTGGACTCGAGTCACATGACTTGGACTCGAGTCAGACTCGAGTCATTAATTTTATGACTTTAGACTTGACTTGAAAAAATGTTCTAAGACTTGTGACTTGACTTGGACTTTTACACCAATGACTTGGGACTTGAATTGGACTTGAACCGGTTTACTTGAAAAGACTTGATATTTTACCCCAAATATAAAATCTAACATGCATATTATATAGAGATTGAAAATGTGACGTCATTCACGGGTAGAACCGCAAAAGATTCTGGGAACTCGTGGCAAGCGGTACTAGCGCACGCAGGCTTTCAATTAAAATCAGTTATACAGCGATAAAAAGAAACACAAAAATGTCAAGAAGCTGTTGTATTATTAACTGCAATAGCCGGTCGCATGACAGCCACGGGAAGCCGACGGGTAAAGAGATCGGTTGTTATCGGATTACGTCATTGAAGAGAAATTGTTCGAGCCATGTTTCCGAAGTAACAAAGACGCGACTGGATTGCAGCCATTCAAAGACCAAATATAACGTCCTAGAACCCTCCAGCTCACAGGTTAGTCTGCTCCAAGCATTTACACGAAGGTCAGTCTGCTGTTGTAGTTAATGCGTCATTTTCATAACATAATTAGTGATATAGGTTACAAGCAAGTCTGGCGCTGAACAGAAATTGTCGCGCTATGCTCCTTTGTTTATTGTGCATAAATAGTGAATTGTCCTGACACAATATTGCGTTTCGCTTCTGTTATTATGGTACATTGACAAAAACATATTGTCACAGGCTGGGTCTCCGACCCAGCACTCTGAGTTTTCTTTGTATTTTTTGATATGTTATTAGTTTGTGTTATTTCCTATTTGCCTTTAGTTTAGGCAGTTATTGTTCCTGGGTTTTCTATGTTTTGGGGTTTTCTATTTATTTCATCACGTATTAGGTCTGTTAAGTTGTGTTGTCATTTCCTGTTTTATTCTGACAATGTCATGTGTTCTTTGTTCATTGTATTTAGCTTTCCTCTCCTGGTCCTGTCATTAGGTTTATGTCTGTCAGCTGTTTTCCCCCATGTGTCGCCACTTCCCCTGATCACCTCATGTCTGTATTTAAGCCTTTTGTTTTCTTCATGCCATTGTCAGTTCGTCTGTTTATTCTCACCAGAGTTACAGTCATAGTCATAGTCTTAGCCTGTTTATTTTCCACCTCGGTCATAGTTATAGTTTTTGGTCTTAGTACCTTTAGTGTTTTGTTTCTTAGTGTTTTGCCAGCTCAGTGTTTTGTTTCTTAGTGTTTTGCCTGTTTGCTTTGGTCTCTTGGTTCATTTCCTGCCGTCATCGCAATAAAGGTTCACTTTTCTGTTAATCATTACTATTCCTCGTCATCATCTGCTTTTGGGTCCTGTTTCCGCACACATCGGCGCACCCCGCCGTGACACATATACTTTTATTCACAGGATAAAACAGGTTTTTTGTATCACTAATTGTCCAGTACGATTACAGCATACTACAATATTGTTGTCACTGCTACATTTCTGTGATGCTACCAGAAATTATTTCCACTACTAATTAATTACCGTTGAGCTCAAAGGTCCTATTAATAAACGGTTAACGAATGTGTATTTATGACGACGATTTGTGAGACTGGTAAACTTATGATAGGTACGATGGTCTTTACTTTCTACACGGTGCATTTCAAGGTCCTGTACCCATCCGTCGGTAAACTGTACCTGGGCTTGTTGCAGTGACCGGAAGTTACTAAACTTCATGAGTGTATGCACTCACTCCAAGAACCGTACGATTATAAATATGCATATAAATATGCTACGATGAGATAGCTGACTTCATCCAACTAGCAAATGTTGTCCAGGCTACGTTGGTGATACAGTTTTTTTAATGTGTATGATATTTTTGTCATGCGATTTTAAAGCTGGTCCTACAACCGCATCCAAGAATAACATGCAGCTTATCTCAGAACTGTCGGTGAAAATTATTCTTGGAGCTAGGTTTAATTGAGCTGCATTTTAAAGAGGTGCAATTTCACTATTTTGTCATGTGTTGAGAAAAACACAGATTTTAAAATTACATGGTCTAATATTTACATTTAGCATAACTGCAACATTATTTTTTCGTTTTTTTTTTTAAAGACTCGAAAGGACTTGAAATTCAAAGTTTCAGACTTGTGACTTGACTCGGACTTTTACACCAGTGACTTGAGACTCGACTCTGACTTGCCTGACATTACTTGAGACTTGACTTGAGACTTGAGGATAAAGACTTGAGACTTACTTGAGACTTGCAAAACAATGACTTGGTCCCACCTCTGTTGTTTACATTATTTACATTTGATCTTTTACATTGTGTATAATGTCTATTGATTGTATTTATTTTAATATTTGTGTAAAGCGCTTTGTGACTGTTTGTCTGTGAAAAGCGCTTAATAAATACATTTTACTTACTTTTTACTTACTTACTAAAAAACAGCTCAGAAACTCTCACTCAGTCTCGACTAAGACCGAAGAGGTCACCAAACGTTTCTCCCACTGAAAACGCTACGTCCAGGTGAACAGAATCAACCTTTGGGAAAACCACAAAGCAATCCTTTTACCTAAACACCTTACTGTCCATAAACACCAAAGTGGCACAAACCAAACAAAAAAGTCAATTTCATTTCAAGCCAATTTTTCTTTCAAATCAATCATTTGACACAAGGCCACAGCTCCAGCTGATATAACTGCCTTCATATACTGACTGTGGATGGATTTGTGATCCCATGTGGGAATATAGTATATAAACCTATTATATATAGGGCAGGATAAAACAAAATGCAGCTATTGGAAAACCCACAACCTCCAAGAACAGCTCGGTATAATAACCCACATCCATCCACTTGTTCATTTTCTTCACAGCTTATCCAGTTCAGGGTTATGGAGGTTCAGTTTAAGTTTATTAGGATCCCCATTAGCTCATGCTATAGCAGGAGCTACTGTTCCAGGGCTCTGACGAACTTTTTAACAAAAAAGCTTTTTTCATACATAAAACATATGAAAAACAAAACAGGCTCGGAAACAACAAAACAACACAATTAAAACCAACAGCTCAACATGAAACAGACATTAATTGTTACAAATAAGCATCTATAGGATTCAGAGTATCTCATTTCCTTTTTTAAATGATTAACTCCATCCCAGGGACCGACATGCTCATCACATAAAATGTCGAAAACCTAACAGCAAATAACCAATTCTAAGGATTATTCCTGTGTAAATATATACTGTTGCAATTTTTTTTACAAGTTGTTGTGTTCATTCTTAATACCAAAAACTGTGGAAGTGAATTCCATGCACCATCATTGCTCTATACTGTGCTCTCCTCTGCACTGGGTTAGTTCAAAGGCAGGTAACAAAAAAAGCTGCCCGTCTGTCGACTGACGCGTGGAGTATATTGATGTCACAAAAAAAACAACAGTTTGCTGTAAAGAATTTTTGGCGCTTTTGCTAGGATGATTTTTCTAATAAAACTAACTGTGGAATCATTTCCCTTTTACACTCAGAGAAATGAACACAAGGCTGGTTTGGCCAACACTTGTACTAAAAGGAAAGTGTAGAACTAAACGAGAAATTTGCAACTTATACGAATTTATTCCAGTTATTTGACCAAGTTGTCGAACAGTAATCTAAATGTGACTGTAGGAGCCATATGAGTGGTTCCCGTCTGAAGTGGGTTGGTTTAAATGGACTCACTATATTGGTGTATGGGTGTTGGGCGTGTCTCATGGGTGTGGTAGATAATAAATGTGGTTGCACTCACTTGTACACAGCACCTGATGTGATGAGCAGAAGGTAGGGTGAGCACGAGGCAAAACTTTCTGTTGACCGCAACATGTCGCAACATACCGCAACTTGAGCACAATTTGAATGATTTGATATATTTGACTGTAACTTGATGGTGTTTGTATATTTATGCACTAATTGCTGCCATAGACCAGTTTGGAGTTTTGACATAGTAGCTGGTGCATTTATTTGTAAGTTGCAGTTATTTGCTTGTGCAGTCTGTGCGTTTGTTTGACGGTTGATCCCATGTGCTGATTTATAGTTTGGACAGTTGCATGTGGAAATAAAGAAGCAAATGATACAGAAGTGTTTGTGCGTTAATTGTTGCGCGTCATCAGGTGTCCTCATGTTTAGCCTGCCGCGGCCATTGGTTGGAGTAGCCGCAACAGTGACAAAACGAATGTGTTTTCATCACTCTATTAGAAATACATCGTTCCCTCGAAGCTGGACAGGAAACTGCAGGATCTAGGACTGAGCAGCTCCCTCTGCAGCTGGATCCTTAGCTTCCTGTCTGACAGACGCCAGGTGGTCAGACTGGGCAGCATCACCTCATCCCCCATCACACTGAACACTGGTGCTCCACAGGGGTGTGTACTGAGCCCTCTCCTGTACTCACTCTACACCTACGACTGCACAGCCACTAACAGCTCCAACATCATTGTGAAGTTTGTGGACGACACTACAGTGGTGGGTCTTATCACCAACGGTGATGAGACGGCTTACAGGGAGGAGGTCAGCGCCCTGACCCACTGGTGTCAAGACAACCATCCCACCCTCAACGTCGCAAAGACAAAGGAGTTGATAGTGGACTTCTGGAGGTGCAGAGAAGTACACACCCCCATCACCATCAACGGCGCTGCTGTGGAGAGAGTGAGCAGCTTCCGGTTCCTTGGCGTACACCTGGCTGAGGATCTTACGTGGTCAGTACACACAAACAAAACAGTGAAGAAGGCGCAGCAGCGCCTCTTCTTTCTCAGGAGACTGAAAAGATTCGGCATGAGCCCCCGCATCCTCAGGACCTTCTATCGCTGTGCCATTGAGAGCACTGGATGCATCACCACCTGGTACGGCAACAGCACCGCCTACAACTGCAAAGCTCTACAGCGAGTAGTGCGGTGCTCTGAACGGATAATTGGAGGTGAGCTTCCCTCCCTCCAAGACATCTACAGGAAGCGCTGCCTGAGGAAAGCGGGGAGGATCATCAAGGACTCCAGTCACCCCAGCCATCAACTGTTCAGACTGCTTCCATCAGGAAGGAGGTTCTGCAGCATCCGGTCCCGTACCAGCAGACTGAGAGACAGCTTCTTCCACCAGGCCATCAGACTGCTGAACACGTCATAGACACCTCAGCTTCACTACTGGAACTTCAACATTATGCACTCCACACTGTATATAAATGCCACTTGTTCTGCACATATTCAACTCTGTATATTTTATATATTTTATTATTATTATTATTTTTATTTTTTACTATTTAATTTGTAAAAATGTGTATACACACACACACACACACACACACACACACACACACACACACACACACGTAGGAAAATATTTAGTATACACATCCAGAAATGCATACACTATTATATATTGTACATATATTTATTAGTTTCAGGTTGGCCATTCTTGTATTTTGCTCGTTTGTGTTGTTGTGTTTGCACATCTCTGTTGCTTGTGGGGCTCGCACACAAGAATTTCACTCGCATGTGCTGTGCCAGTGTGCCTGCACATGTGATGTGACAATAAAAGTGATTTGATTTGATTTGATTTGACATTTTATACAGCTGCCATATTCCTGCCCATTTTCAATGATATTTGATTTATATTACTGACAGTATGTTAAACTGGAACAAAGTTACACTGAGTAACTTTGTCTCCAATGACAGAACCTCCCACTGTCAAACACAGCACAGGTGAATCTTTGTAAAGGTGGCTGGAGCCCCACCCCAGCTGTCCCAGAGAGGTGGTGTACACACTGGGCGGCTCTGCTATTATAATAAATATTATTATACAGCTCAGAGTGAAAATGGAAAACGCTGGCACTGATGCCGGCGAGCTGGCTGACTGGTTTCAAAGCCAAAGAGAACACAAAGCCACATCAGCAAAGTTATGATGGCAACAAAACTTTAGATTAAGAACGGAAAAGGAAAAGTTATTACTCAGCTGCCACAAAACACTGAACAAACCCACATAACTCATTGTGTGGCCATAGTTTTGGTAATATGAGTGAACTTGTGAGGTAAACTGAGATACAGCTGTGAGAAAAGTTCACTATTGGTCAGGCGCACCTGGTTATCCCAGAATAAGGAGTCCCTGCAGTAGATGGTGGGGACCTGAGCTCAATATCATGGAGTCTTACACGACAGACAGAAGAAATGAGCCTGAATGTGAAAGCGTTAATTTCTGTGTGCATTCAAGTTGAACCTTGAACCTTTCTCTGGTGGCGTAGATGCTCCGAGATAGCATCCAGCGCAAACTGTGGTGCATTGGTGTTTTTATACAAGTGTGTTAAACTTAGAAGTTAAATTTACTGAACTACTATTTTATTTGAAGGTGGTGAGAATTCAGAGGCTGACCCGACTCATCCACAGCATCAAACACAGGGCAGCAAGCTGAGCGAGCCTTGGACAGGCTGCCAGCTCATCACAAACCTAACAATTAGAGATTTCAGATTTCACATACACACCTAGTGTCAATTTATTATCACCAATTGATGCCACACAGAAAGACAGTCAAGACATTTGAACCCAGCACCTTTGGCAGTGTCAGTGTACACCTGTGTTGTGGCATCACAAGAGATTTTCCTATTAGAAACTTTCTGAATGAGCCAAAAGCACAGAATCAAGCTCCACCTGGTAAAAGGGTGGCTCAGTGAACCAAGAGTGAACTACAGCTTCCTGTGACGGTGCAGTCAAGATCAGGTGATCGTCCCTGTGCGGCTGAGCCAGCCTGTTTTGTGCCCATGTGGAAGATCGAAGAGAACAATACCCCGGCACCTATTATGAGAACCAGTTTCTGTGAAAGAGACAGCTCAGATGAAATTTCTGATTTTGCCAGAGGTGTTGAAACCTCTCGGGTATTTCCTTTCTTGCCTTGAACAAAGAGAGGTCTGTGATGGAGGGGATCCACATTGTGCACAGCCTGGAAGTCCAGGCCCCAGCATCCACTGAGATATGCAGCTCCATTTGCTCTGTTCTGGGTGCGTTTGATATTTGGCAACCTGCAGCGAACACTTTTCCATATGTTTTGTGTTTTTGCACAGGCCTGATATTTCTTTAAAGCTAAGGAGGAGACTCAGGAAGCACAGAAGGAAAAGGGGAGGCATGGAAGGAATCTGACTAGAGCTGACCTCATCATGTTTTCAGATTCAAGTGGAAAAAAATACCAAAAATACCAAGACCACAGTCAGAGATAACTCAACAACATCAGTTTAGTTCAGTAGTTTGGCAAATACATTTATTTGAGCACTTTAAATATAAAACTGCTTATGAAAAATCGTGTTTCTAATGATTTATTAGTCCCATATATAACATTACCTGAGTCACCACCTTTTACTAAACTGGCTCACAGGACGTTTTGAAAGGGACTGATTTTAAACTTCACACTGATGAATGTTTTTTTGGGGGGAAATTCTTAAGATGTATTTATGTAAACCGACATTTATATCCGTATTTAACAGGAGAGAAAGCCGCTATAGCAGGAAGGAAACCTAAAGTTGTTTTTATCATCGGAGTCATAAATGCTTCGAAGTGATATAACCGATAATAAAGTGACTTTTAAGCACAGCTTAAAAAGTATGGGGCGCCGTTTGTAAAGTGAAACATGCTGAAATTAACGGCAACATTTTTCCACATTTAGCTCAAAACAAGTCATTTTTTACAACATTTAGTAAAATATTTGTAACTTTTCATATTTAAAACAGAATTTTAAATGTTAAATATAAATATTATATTTAAATCTAAATGTTAAATCTAAATGCTAAATGTTAAATCTAAATATTTAGATTTAAATCTAAATGTTAAATGTTAAATCTAAATGTTAAATGTTAAATCTAAATCTAAATGTTAAATCTAAATGTTAAATCTAAATGTTAAATCTAAATGTTAAATCTAAATGTTAAATGTTAAATCTAAATGTTAAATGTTAAATCTAAATGTTAAATCTAAATGTTAAATGTTAAATCTAAATGTTAAATGTTAAATCTAAATGTTAAATCTAAATGTTAAATCTAAATGTTAAATCTAAATCTAAATGTTAAATCTAAATGTTAAATCTAAATGTTAAATCTAAATGTTAAATGTTAAATCTAAATGTTAAATGTTAAATCTAAATGTTAAATGTTAAATCTAAATGTTAAATGTTAAATCTAAATATTATATTTAAATCTAAATCTAAATGTTAAATCTAAATGTTTAGGCTAACATGCAAATTTATTGCACGGATCAGCGGAAATACCAAAATAAAAGCTTTCCGAAAACCTCCTGTGCAAAAGTGTGCCGGTAGTGGTCAGACACGTTCTCACTCCCAAAGCGTAATAATTTTCGCTAGGTGACAAATTGTCAACATTTTATGCTTTCGGGTACCCAACACGTTCCTAAATTACGGCATCGGAAAAAGGAGAGCACATGAGAACCGTTTGGACTCAATCTACACGTTCGTTCATTTTCTAAAGATCGATTTGGAAAACACTATTTTACGTCATTTAACTGCTAGTAAAGGTTAGGAATAAGGTTATAGTTAGATAAGGTTAGGTTTAGGGCTGGAACACATGGCTGGAACGTCTATTATGGCGGGACCGTCATTCCACTGGAATTCAGCCATAACCCGACCATGAGAAAGCACGTCTGGCGATTTAGCTGAAAACATCGGAAGATCCGTTTTGTCGGCCATCCAAAGGTTCAGCAGTAGTGCACTCTTAGCAGCTGCAGTCTCCACTTCACAATCGCTGCAGCACATGTCCAGCAAAATCGCTGGACATGCTGGTAGGCAAGAAGTGAAGCAGCACATGGCGGGGAGAAGTGAGGAGGAGAACAGACACAATGTTGCACCGGAGGTTTTCGGGAAGCTTTTATTTTGGTATTTCCGTTGATCAGTACAATAAATTTGCATATTAGCCTAAACATTTAGATTTAACATTTAACATTTAGCATTTAGATTTAACTATAACATTTAGATTTAACTATAACATTTAGATTTAACATTTAGATTTAGATTTAACATTTAGATTTAACATTTGATGAAAAGTTACAAATATTTTACTAAATGTTGTAAAAAACAATTACTCGGAAAAAAAAAACATGTTTTTGTAAGGTTTTGAGCTAAATGTGGAAAAATGTTGCCGTTAATTTCAGCATGTTTCACTTTACAAACGGCGCCCCATAAAAAAGCTCAAACAAAAGGTGACCTGTAGTTTGGTAACAGCAGGTGTCTCTCTTTCAATTTACTTAAAAATTATGTTTTTGGTTTTACATTTATGCTTTTAAATCAGTTTGATCTTACATGCTGTGAGCAACCGATCATTTGAGCTGAAGTTCCTCCGAAAACATGATGATGATGATGAAGGAAGGAAGGAAATAGAGGACATGGGCCCACCGAGGAGTCTGTTCTTGAAACACAAACGCGCAAAGTCCTTTAAATGTTTTTTTAAATATCAAACCAACTGAAAAATGTACCTTAAGAAACTTTTTAAAAGAAGTTCTATATATATAGGATATTTAATTATTACCATGAGGATATTATGATGCTTCCATTACCAATATGTTCGGACATGTCCTAATGTAAGTTATTACCTCTGTACTGTACTGAATATACCCATCATTACTAATTATAATCACTGGCATAATGTTTGTGGCAGAATATAGAGATCACTCCCAAAATGACCGAGAGCCGCCGGTCATGCGTCCAGCGGATGCCATGTTTTCCTCTTACCGTGCCCGACGCCCGCTGTCCTGGTGTGGCCCGTATCCAATCAGAGGTACGCACACTCCGTTGAGCTTCTTGGCCAATCAGCTGTCACACACACCTGCCTAACTGCGCTGTGATCGCAGGTTAACCAGTAACCCACACGGTCCCGCCGGGTAACAAACCCGCCTGCAGACTAACAAAGATCAGCAGGCACACAAACTGCTCCACGGTGACTCCTGTGATAAAACTTTGCTTTATTCACAATTAGAGATCTGTCGTTGTCATATTTACAAATACATAATGCAAGTAGGTACACTAAGAGACGGAGAGCAGAATTTACATCGGTCGACCCCGCCCTCTCCAGAAAAACAAAACAAAACCTGAATTATAAAATTAATAAACGCAGTGATTTTGCAAAGCCAGGTCCCCACCCAACTTTTCAAAGAGTGACTTCAGGGCCTAAAGGGGGGAGTCTTGGATCAGCGCACCTGATCACCCCGAGTCACACCTTTGTTCCGTGTTTGGGTTGCTGTCGCGCGCGCTGTCTAATGAAGCCACGTTTACGACGACACTAAAGACAGCTGGCTCCTCTGACGTCACCTGGCGGGTTATTTAAGCACATTTGTCTCCGAAACCTGCTCAGACACACATTTATCTCCCCTTTTAAAATAAATCACTAAACTGAGAAGGTAAAACATTAATTCATTAGAAGCTCGACTTGTGGGGTCGATCCAAGTGTGTCGCGTGACTTTAAATACATCCCGAGGTTGTTTGGTTTCAATGAAAACATTAAATCTTCAGCATCCCGTAAACTTCTTTGACACCACCCACATTAATGAGCGAGATCACCATTTGTAAACCGAAACTGTGACGTGTCGTGCCTTTCACTTCGTCATCAATCACATGATCAGCCCTGTGCGACAACAATCATACCGGTAGGAAGGCTCGATCGTGTCCTTAAAGGAGCAGGCCACCGATTCGTGACAGCAAGACGGCTCATCAAAACCAAAAACAGGTTACACTGATTACAGCAGGGGCTGGAGCTGTGAAGAAAATGAAAGCTGCTGAACAGATGCATTGTGGGGGTTTTCACAAATCTAGAGGAATTTCAACTTGTTCCCCTCCTCCTCTCTCACTTTTACAGGAAATGCAACGTAAAAATTAAAAGGAAAATCTTTCTGATAATCTTCAAAGCTGTTGGAGAAATGTTTGGCACCGATGTACACTGAGGCAGCAGGCCGTCAGACGAACAAAAGGTATTAAAGGGCTACATGAAACAGGGGCTGATGGGAAACATGATAAAACGCACACAAAAAAAATGTAATTTTTTTCTGTCAAGTACAGTTTGATCGAAAACAGCAGCCCAGACCTCGTGTACCCTTTAAACGAGTTAACCTCACTACCCATCTGTGACCTCCAGATGAAAGTGAACAGCGGGTCAGACAGATGTGGGTTGTTGCGTCTCGCTGAGGTGGCACAGCACACACGCCAAACCGCCACCACTGTACAGATGTGGCGTTACAGCAGGAGAGAGAAGGATGTATACTGACCTATACGTGACTGACAGGATGTGCACACAGTCATCTGCTTGCAAAACCTCCAGATTTGGGAAAAAAATACAAACACACATGCGCACACACACACAGAGTAATCCAGTGAGCATTAGGGTCAGATTAGATAAAATGTCATTGCGGGACACTCACTTGAGCTTTAAACATTTTACTTAGAAAGGCACAAACTATGATTTCCTGGTAAATTATTTTTGATGTAAGAAATAAAAATCAAAAAAAGACATGTCCTTTTCTTTCATGAGAATCGACAACATTTTTCAGCCATAACTCAAATATAAGCATCATGAAGGACTCTTCCTAGATCAGTCTTTATTAAGTTGTTTCCTTAATTGTTAATTTCAAACCTAAAGTTTTCCACTGTAATTGTTTTTTCCTCCAAAAAGTGCAATAATAATAAGAGAGCTTAATATCGGTTCCTCTCATTCTTCCACAGTACCTGAGGCCAGTGACTGTGCTACAAAGTCCGCGTCGACAGACGAAACAAAATAGAAGGAAGCCAGAGTGAGGAAAGAATTGAACTCCAGAACACTACAACATAAAAATAAGTTTTCAATGCAGGGATTTGACTTTGAAAACTGAGGATTCACTTACAAAAGAAACAAAAAACAAAAAGAGGAAGAAAAAATGCATAAAAATCCTCCAGACTGATTTATAGATGAAACGCTTCCTGTGTCGCTCAGATTTAACATCAGCATAGTTCACCTTTTCCTCTTTCACCTTGATCCCAAAAAAGACACACCAAAGAAAATAAAATTAACATTTTCCTAATAAAGGAGCAGATTTCTTGCACTCGAACCACTTGAATGGTTTCCCCTGATCAACAGCTGACTGTTCGAACAACACACGTTCTTTATGGAATCTAGAATACAACAACTGTTTCAAACAGCATCTTTTTTCATATTCACGCCACGGTATTCGAGTTTCATTGTTACAGCTTTTTTTTGTTTGTTTTCTTTAAACGTTTTTCTCGAGCCCCTCCCCCTCACGTGGTGATGCAGGTTTGTTTATTTTTCATCTGTAAAGGAATTGAAAGTCTGTGGAGTCGCTGTGACTGCAACGTTCCTGTCACTCGCTGGGATCGAGAGAGAGAGAGAGAGAGAGAGAGAACTCAAGCGGGGAGGTACATGTGACAGCGGGGAATGAGGTGAAAGGAGTAAGGAGGTGGTGGGGGGGGGGGGGTAGCTGGAAAGAGATAATGGGCGGTGGGGGGGTCTGTGTAGTTGCTTCCATTTAAAACTTGACCGTGACCACAATGTTTCAAGTTCTCTCTGTTCTCTTCTTTCACTTGTGCCTCTGGAGCGCTTTCCTCTTTCTCCTTTTGAAGAAGCAACAGCACCTGCACAAACACAGAGGCATGGCTTCCTTTAGAAAAGCAGGTATTTACACACATGTAGATACTGGTACATAGCACGGCCTGTGAGGGTTGGGGTTCAGCAGCCAGTTCTAATCTGGCTTCCTTTCTTTTAACCATTTCACTTACTGTAATCTCATCATTTGTCTTCATAATAGTTATAAATGAATTAAGGAAGTCGTGGACTTTTAATAACTCAGTTGTTCATGTTTGAAACTACAAATATTTCTTTTGGGGGATCATCTTTGAGGATCATCCACGGCACCTAATCCACTCGACTCCGCTCGGTCTTTAGGGTTTTCCACTAGGCGGCAGCGTCAGGTACCAGGTGCTTTTTTAGCGTCATCCACATGAGCCGAGTTGAGCCAAAAAATGTGACATCAACAGACTCCATTCCCCTCTGTCGAGCCGCCTTGCTACAGCAACCCCACCCACACTGGGGTGGTACACAACTGTAGCGGAAAACGACCAAAACCCAGTAAGAAAAAGTCGAGTCAAGCTGAGTAGGTGCAAATGAAAAAGACTCGCATAGCTCAACTATGACGATGGTAATCTAGCTGGTCGCCTATTTAAGCTTAACTAGAGCTAGCAAAGTTGTGGGCTGTGAATCGCGTAGAAAAAAGACAACATGAAGAATGTTTCAGAAAGATAAGATGATGTAACTGCTTCTAAATTAAACGAGCCATATTCATTTAAACATTTCTGAGCATTAAAAGAGGCTGTTGTGTTGTTTTTAACTAATATGTATATAACAGCCTAGTCTTTTGTTTTTTGAGTGTGGTCTCATGAATTACTGACACACAGCTGAGTCACAGTAAATAAAGGAGTTTTAAAGTAAGTCTAACCTGCTTCACTACACTTACAGTTATATTCTTTATGTGCAACAGTTAAAATGTTCCCCTCCCTGCTGGTGAACTTTAAGTCCCATTGATAACATTCCTACTGTGCCTCAGCTGCTACTGCTCAACATACACAGAGATATGACAGTGACACACTCATACTTGATGTTTTAGTCAGGCTTAGAACAGACGCTGGCGTATTTACAGCAGGTAATAGCTCCAATATTTGATCGTCAGAGAGAAAATCTGATTTCTTCTTTATATAGTTATAATAGGTTAAAACGGTGTATATAAATGCACTGCTGTGTTCCTATGTAAACAAACCTAACTTAACTGAAGTAGGAAGCATGGAAACAATATTTAAAGTAGCACAAAGTGCAGCTTGTTACTGTGACTAAGTCACTGCCTGTACTCAAAAGGCTTCTACACGGAGGAGCTAACAACAAGGAACACAAAACAATTTAGATGCTTTTCAGCACCAATTTTGGATTTGGACTTATTGGACAGCACTGAAAAAGAAAAGCATGTGTTTTCTGTGTGTGAATGTGAGGATCCCCCCATACTTGGTTTCATCAGGTACGTCAACCTCGGTGGGAGCGGTGATGGGAGCGTTGGAGTGTCCGGCTGTGGGATCATCAGTGTTCAGCTCGCCATTTGTTGAGCTCATCACCTGCACCATTAGAGAAGGACACCAGACTGAATCCAGTTGATGAACATTCACAGGATCAAATAAATGCACCTTGACTATCACAAGTTATCCGCCCTCTCAGGTAAGAAAACAGTTATGCAAGTAACCCAGGATGAGCCAGCTAAAGCCAACAAAGTTTAAAGGACAGGTTCACACTGTTCATTTCTGTCTTCAAACACAAATAAGGCACCGAACAAGTATTGAAAACGATTTTCCTCGCTGTGATCATTTCTCCTGCTTTTTGAGGCTGGTAAGAAATCCTTTCCTTTGTTTTTACTCCAAAATCTCTTCTTGTTGCTAAAGTCAGTTTGAAACACACTGAAAAAAAAAACAGCTGATGGACAGCTGAACAAGAGAAAGGAAAACTGCAAGGAAAACTTGATATGTGAATAAGATTGCAAGACAAGAACGTGAACCAATCCTCTAAATACTGCAATTCTATTAGCCGACACTGGGTGGCGCTTGTGCACCACATTTTCTGCAGAGACTTATTTCCGGTGACACAGTTTACACACTGAAAACAGCAAAAACACAAAGAACTATTATAGAATAAATGTACAAAAATAGACCTTTTAGTGTTTCTATTATATTATTATTATTATAAGATACTGCTGGATGTCATCTTTGGATGGCCTTGGATGCAAGCAGCCTAGAAGCAGACCGACAGCAGTGACACACAGGATTCACACAGTCTGATTCGAGCACAGAGTCGAGACAGAGCATCTAACGGGCAGGCAGTGTGAAGTCAGTGAGAGAGAGGGGAGGGGGGGGGTCAGACACACAGACAAACCTATATGGCCTCATGCATGAGCCATCAAAGCAGCAGCTGTAGCAGCAGCAGTACCTGAACAGAGCCCCCCAGCCGCTCAGCTGTGAGGTGCGACCCCAGAGTCTCCTTATTGGTCACGGGAGTGGGCTGAGACTCACTTCCTTTGGGCTCAGGCGACTTGACGCAAAGAGCAAAAAGGGTTGAGGCAGGTGGGTGTGAGGTGGTGAGAAGGGAGAGGGGGGTGAAGAAGTTTGTGGGGGTTATGGGTCAGGGGGTGAGGGAATGAAGAGTGAGGGAAAGGCAATGTGGTTGAAGGGGGTGAGGGCAGAAATGTGGAAGGACAATGAGAGGAGTTGGGGAGGGGGGGTGGATTAAAAAAAAAGAAAAGAAAAACAAAAATTATAGAAGACATCTCCCAAGCAGAAGCAGGCTTGTTAAGACGAACTATGTTAATAGAGGAGTAGAGGGAAGCAAAAATTTATGTGAAGCACAGATCGACACTCTAGTAAAATCATGCAGGAGTAAAAGAAAACAGCCTTGATGGGCTCAGCTGGCACCGCTGAGCAACAGCGTCATCACGTCATCAGACTCTCTGAACTTAGCTGTGGACTCGGGTTTACAGTACAGCAGTTCTTACACTCTGCTTTCACTGACCTAAAAAATATATGTACAAATATGACATTTGGCTACAGATGCTCACAGCCAGCACTTTCTATTGATACGCTGTTTTAAGCAGGATGTTAAAGCTTTACAGTCATTACTGTACATGGTGCAGAAGGCCGTGCGCTGCGAGCTTAAAAGGTGGAACGTTATCGCCGAGCCAATCGCATTAAATACAGAGTAATAAAAAGAGGCTAGAGTCCACAGAAACAAGTCAATCATAAAGTCAAACGGATTCCTTGTACAGCTTTACTGGAACCGATGAGTCAGACTCACCAAGTACAACTTCATGATCAGGAAAATTATTTGTTATCACTGGTTATATTTTATAGATTTTTTTGGCATAATAAAACCAATCAATCATTATCCTATCATTAACATTATATAAAAACAAAAGAAACAAGGCTCGGATAGCATGCTATTAACAACAAAAAGTCTACACTTTGTCACAGACTAAGCAAATAAAAACGGATGACAAATTAAAGGAAAAACATGAACCCCTGATTGCCACAGTGAGGTGATCTGGTGACTCCGGCATCTCCCACCTGGTATGGGCCCACTTTTCAATTCTATTCAATTTTATTTATACAGCTTAAGGCGCTTTATATTGTAAGGTAGATCCTGCAATAATAGATACAGAGAAAAACCCAACAGTCATATGACCCCCTATGAGCAGCACTTTGGCGACAGTGGGAAGGAAAAACTCCCTTTTAACAGGAAGAAACCTCCAGCAGAACCAGGCTCGGGGGGGGGGCAGCTGGGGTGAGAGAAGGAGCCTAAAGGGATGTTTGACTGCTCATCGATACAATGCTGTGCTGAGTGGTTGCATTTAGCCAATGGTTGCACATTTCTGTTCTGACAGGAGTGATCTCTTCCAGGATAGTCACCGATTGGTTTGGTGATTATGCAAATAGTGTGAATCATATGCTATGGCCCCAAAAGTCAGGAGATAGCCCAGGTGAACACCAACGGCACATTTTGAGCTTGGCTGTAAGACGGTGCTCTCCGCCGGCGCTGTGCTCAAACCCTCCGGAGAGTTCAAGAGGTGGTGTCCTGGCAGCTCGTCACCTTCCTAAAGTTTGGATTTTTTTTTTTCCATTTATTTGTCACTCGTCTGTACTTTGTCATTACTGGTGTGAACAATGCAATTTGCATTTTCAACTCATGCATGCAATGACTGAGCTTAGCGTGGCAAGGTGTGAAGAATTAATCCAAGTCAAAAACGATGCTTTGTTTCACAGCTGGAGAGTCTGCCTCGTAACGGCACGTGCCCGTTCATTTGCTACAAAGGCATTCGTTTTGTTTTTACTTTACGGACTTTGTGGGGAGACGGGCGTCACTGCCGACCAGTCAGACTGTAGACGCGAACAGGAAGTTGCTTACATTTGGAAACAACGAGAGTGACCTCGAGGATAAACCTGACTGGTTTGGGTGGTCACCCAAGCAACTATATTGGTAGGCGGGAGTGGTGATTGTTGTGTCTTAATGTTGTTGCTGATAACCTCACCGGGTTTTTGGTCTGCTGTTGTGCTTTGTCTCTGCTGTTGGGCTGCACGGGCGTGTCACTGGGGATGGGGCCTATCGGTGTGGGCTGCAAGGCAAACGAACAAAAGCACAAACAAAACAACCTTAGTGAGAAATTTTTAAAAACAACAAACAAAAATAAATAATGTTAATGCCCACGTGATGAGAGACGCTTTTGGCAATTTGGTAATCGGGTTTGCAAAAATAATTAGCTTTGCGTTATTAAGAAATAATTACAGTTAGAGCAACAATATAAACTGATTGATGATGCTAGCAGAGGTCAGGTGGGTTCAGTGAAAGGCACTCACGAGCGATTTGCCGACCCAGTCGTATTCATAGTCGAAGACATAGCCGTTCCTATCAAACAGATCGGTGAAGAGCTTCCTCAAGTAATCGTAATCCGGCTTCTCAAAGAAATCCAGCCTCCTCACATAGCGCAGGTAGGTGGCCATCTCTTCTGTACCAAAAGATATATACTGTGAAATCCACACCACTTTCATTTAAAATAAATAAACCCGAAAGGAGGAAAATAGCGCTCTACTGACCAGGGAAACTTTCACAAAGGACTTCAATCGGCGTTGCTCGCTTGGTGTCTCCAATTTTCTGATACCTCTCCTTCAGGGTGTCGGCCTGCAGGGGAAACAAGTTTAAATGTTTACTGTACTATAAATCCTACTCTAATCTAAATATGAGCACATGTGCTGCTGCTTGAGGCGTCCATGAACATGTCCAATATTCAAAACAGACAGATTCTCAAGTCGTGATATCACATGTGCAGCGCCTGCATTTGTGCCGCGGCTCTTTGGACTCACAGAAGTTTTGCCACATGTCATGTCGATATCAGTACTTTGCAACATCGTCTCAGCTGTAGATATCTGTTGGTGTGGGGAAAGAAATCCCACAAATCTAGGGCAACCTGTCGCTGACCTCCTCACTGGCACAGGAAAGGCTTCTCAGCTGTTATTTAATTTTCTATCACACATGATGGGATGTTCTTCTGCTCTAAACCAACCAGATCCCCTCCAACCCTTCAGGGTGGTATAGTTTTACACTCCATACAGGGGGTCAGCACAACTCTGTGCGAGTTCCTTAGCTGCCAATATATTGATCGATAAGCTTCAGCGGATTTTCAAGCTCACTCTCCTGTTGTGTGTTTGTGTTGGCCAGAGCTATCCAACATCCCCCACATTTATACATCCCTCACATTCATCCACCAAGAGCTTCCACCCACATAGCAAATGTTCAGATGAGTTGTCTTGTCTTCTAGTCTGTTCTGTGTACACCTTTGATACCGATGCCTTCAAAAAGCAACCACAGCAGCTCTGCAGCCTGCTGAAACCGGCCCTTGAGACACCTGCGACTGTGGCCGTGCTCCTTAGTCATGTAAGCTTTTTCTCACAGCTCTTAAGCTGCAAAACAAGGTGCAGAAGGTGGTTTCCTGTCGCATCTGATTGTTTGTGCAGAAAAAGGTGTGTAAATTCAACAGAAAAATAAAGAGACAATATTTTAAGTATCCAACTGTGCCAATTTAACTGTTTCTCAGTGTTTCAGTTTCTAAAAAGAGAGACCTTAAAATGTCACCAGTCTGAGAGGATGCTAAAGTTGAGTGGGCGTCAAGTATCAAAAAAGAAACCGCTACGCCACGCATCGAGTGGATTACAAGACAAGCGTTATATCAGCATGAGGCAAATTGCTGCAGTACCTTTAGGCCTTGCCAGGGAAGGCTGCCTCGAAGGAAGTACATGAACATGTGACCCAAGGCCTCCAAATCGTCCCTTCTGCTTTGTTCTGGAAGTACAAGATCAGGATGAAAATGAGGTTAGCTGTGATAAACAAATGCATTTTATAACCAGCTGGCAAGACTAACAGTGGCTTCAAAGAAACAAAGCACGAGTCCACTGTTCCCGTCTTAAAAACATCTTATCGAGCCTCAACATGAAGATGGCCAATCGTGCGTCACGAAGAAGCAGCAGACTCAGCTTCTCACGGCAACTACTGATTAAGGCAACAAACCGATCAATGTTCAAGTTCAACACACTGAGATCTATCCTTATCAGGCTTCATGTACACCAACAATGGCAATCACGCTAGGCGGTCACATGAAGGTTGTTATCAATGCGATAACCACCAGCCAGTCCAGGGTTTAACAATCTATTCACATATTTATATAAAATAGGCATTGCTGGCAGCATGTGCCCAAAAGAGGACAAGAGTACTAGCAGCAGATTTTACAGAGGCTAATAACTTTCTAAAAGCACAAACATATCGTCAATTTTTTTTATTGACGTCATGGCTATTTTTGTTTTCAACTCTTCTGTAGAAATGACCACGTTTGTAACACGGAAAACTCTGGTTTAAACCTACAGTTACCATGCTAGGCCCGTAATGCTGCTTTGTGCTACAGGACTATGAGGTTACTGGTTAAAATGCTTCAAAATAACCCAGAAACGAAACAAGACATCAGAAAAATATGATTCATTTAACAATCCTAAAGCATCCCTGGTTATCTCGCATATCACCAACATTCAGGTAACACCCAGTGACTAAACAGATAACAGTATGTAAAAATCAGGTTAATGCCATTTGTTTGCAATGCTGCATTTGTGAGCAAACCAGTTAGGACATTCACATTATACTAAATATTCATGCAAATAAAGTTTGAATATGCAAATGTAGACAGCTAATCAACCCACAGGTGTATTCCTGAGACTTTCTTACCCTTTCCCAGGTGTGTGTTAATGCTCATGTAGCGTGCCGTCCCAGTCAGACTCTTGTGCTCCCGATAGGGGATGTGTTTTTTGGTCTCGGGGTCTATGTATTCTTTGGCCAGACCAAAGTCAATGATGTGGATGGTGTGCTGCCTCTTGCTTCCTGGCCGCCCAACAAGAAAGTTTTCAGGCTTCACGTCTCTGTAGATCAGACTCTTGGTGTGGACATACTCCATCCGTGTTATCTAGGTGAACGATCGGTGTTAGCATTTGAAGTTTTAATCGCTTTGCAAGCTGAACAGTTTCCAAACATGAAAACTCAAAGCAGTTTATGCAAAACGCGATAAAAAGAAAGCCTGCCCATTAAAAATGTTAACGGCAGCCAAACCAAAGACAAAACTGCAACAGCACAGCAAGCATGTCCACCTCAGCAGAGGCTTAGAACATGAAAACATCCCAAACCCAAGCACATGTATGTTTACTCAATTTTTTTTTTTAATTTGAATGAAAAAAAAGAGTAAATGCTACATGCACAGGCTTCTCTCATACTCTCATGTTGTGGCTGATGATGCTCATGTAATATCTTACCACTGTCATCTTATATCGACTAAGATTTTAACACCGAATTCAAACACAAAGTAAGTTTGGAACTAGATACTACAGAACTTGGTACTCGTCTCTACTCTGTTTCTAGCTGCAGTGATAATGGAGCCATCTTCCAGGCAAACCCTTTAATAAACTAAAATTCAGACTTTCTGGTATTTACCCACTGAGTTCAGAGTCAGGTTGAGGGGTCAGTAAACCTGCCCTCTGGAACAAGCCGCTAACGACAACATTTGTATTCACAGTTGCACTATGAATAACTTTCTGGGAAGCCTGATGTCACCAAAGCAAGCTCCTCTGAACATATGCTCACTCCTCTCCCACTTTAGGCCTTACCAGCTGTATGGCTATCATGAGGACGGTCTTGAGGGAGAAGGTGCGGTCACAGAGGTCAAACAGGTCCTCTAGACTGGGCCCAAGCAGCTCCAGCACCATGGCATTGTATTTCCCACAAGGACCAAAGTAGTACACCTGAGGGATTCCCTCTGTGGAGACACAATAACAAAGTTAGTGAGACTTTTTAGATTTTGCCTTATAAATTAATTGACTGAAACACAGTTATTGATAATCGGCTTTGCATAATCACTTTTGAGACTTTTATTTTCACTGTGTTACTAAGTCAGAGTTTGTTACACCATTGGTTCCTGGTAGGCCAGCACATGCTGTCAGTGTTGTAGTCAGTCACAACAACTGTAAACAACAGCAGTGAAAACACGATGTTTTAAGTGTTAACATAAATTAAGTGCTTAATTGTTAATTAACAAAGTGCTTTGTGTGCTGAATTATGGTGCTGGTTTGTTGATAAGAAAGAGTGGGGCAAACTTTTATTTCCTCAACAGGTTTTTCAGAAACAGGAGTGGCTTAGTGCTTTCTTTGTCCTCTGAAGCAGGATTAAAGGGAAAGGTGTCAGCGCCCAACCAACAACTGTACAAAGCCTTTGTTACCAGAAACTGCCACACCCATCATAGTCTGTGTATAGGACGACTTCTAAAGAATGTGGAAGGATCAACCCGGCAGTATTTACCTTCTTTAAATATATCAGCGTTTTGACAGTGGAACTTCTGGGGGCGTGGCAAAACTGTTACGAAAACACCCCCTCCCCTGGAATAATCAGGAACAGTAAAGTCTTGCTTCATTTTTCAAAAATACAAGTGCATCTGAAAACCACCAGGAAAGATTCAAATCTCTTAAAATCAACTGCAGTTTGTGTAAATGTTACACAGTAAAGTATTTTGGCCTGAGGCTGCAGTTTCCACACGCTTTATTCTGACGACGACAACAACTGAGACCAGGGAGGATCCAGATTTATCATTTCTTTATAGTGGTTAATCCACCATCATGCACAAGCTCTTTCACCAAAATTATATTTTTAATCCTAAATATAATTATTGTTCTTATTTGTGAATTTTCAAATTGACCATTATACAAAAAAAGTTAAAAAAAAAAAAAAAAAAAGTTAAGTGTACCTGTTTTGTTTTTTTTCACTAAGATACCAAATTACAGGTCTTTACTTGCATTGCTAAGATGAAAAATTTGTTTTAGTGATTGAACATTAGGCTTCTTTGTGTGGGCTAAAATTTGGGTTAACAATATACTCATTTTCCTATTTGTTTATTTATTTATTACAAAAGCACAAGAACAGACTTGCTTATCTGAACAGATTTTCTTTTCCAGTCTTATAACCTTTTTGTAGTCATGAGCAGGGCTTTTGAGCCAAAGCTACAAAGTTTGCAGCTTAATGATCAATTCATGGTACCACATTTGTGTCCATTTGCATAGCTATTTGACTACGCAGAGAGAAAGATCACAGGTATGCGACCTACACAAATGTGCTTGTGTCCAGACTTCTAAAAACCTACAGGGACGATGCTGTGCATAGATTAAATGCTGATTTGCTGAAAAGGAAAGGGAGTGACAGCAGAGATGACCAAATGGAAAATAAACATAGATATCAGTTCTCTTATAGGTTATAACTACAGTACTCTGCAGTGTGGAAGAGCCACCCACAGAATGATTGTTTGACACATGTCTGACGGGGCGGTAAACAGCTACAAAATGTAGGCGATGGTCTGCAAAGCTGTGCACAGGACTGACGTACAGATTCGCACACGTGTGTTTCAGGATTTAATGCTGTTGTTTCTCCTTCACTTTGAATTTGGTGAACGTTGCTGAACAGAGCTGAGGATCCATCCATTAAAATATGCCTTTAAACCACAACAGTGATCTTCCCACCAGATTTGCATAAAAATAAAGAGTAAAATACTAAAAGAATGATCAAGCTCTAACATACAAATCTAAGAAGGAACTACAGTGAGACAGAGATGACAGAGTTGTTTAAAGAGCTAAGGATCTGACATTAGGACTAGTCACGTATTTCTCTCCCATTTAAATAACAGCTAGTAAATCAGTTGCCAGGAACATGCTTAGAGTGGGCACAACTCTGCATTGCCTTTAGGGCTGCCACGATTAGTCGACTAGTCACGATTATGTCGACTATTAAAATCGTCGACGACTAATTTAATAGTCGACGCATCGTTTGAAGCTTTGTAAGATCACAAAGGACGCAGGAATGAGTAGTAGGATTTAAGAGTGTAATAACGGACTGAAACAGAAGATGGCAGCACTGCATGTCCAAGGATGCCAGCTGCCGTTAAACCCCGAAGAAGAAGAAGCTGTGTCCCAGAATTCATAGCGCAGCCCAGCGCAGTTGTCAACAATGGCGGCAGCTAGTTAGTTTGAATATTACTCTTATTATTCTTTCTGGGTCACAAAATAAACGTTTAACATATTTTCAGGCGAGAATGTAGCTGTGTAAACCTCAAATATCTGCTCAGTTTATCAGGACACCACATATTTTCAAAAGCGCGCCGACGTTTTCGGAGACGTCTGTTACCCACTAGCTCGATAGCTAGCCGGGGGCTAGGCTAACTAGAGCCGTGAGAACACCGGACTCCCGGCAAATCGTTTTCAAACCCACCGCCGTCTTTCGCTAGTCAGGTTAAACATATATATAAGTCACTTAGATAACTTAAATGTTATTGTTTGGCTTTTTTCAGTATTTTATTTGTTCCTGAGTAAATCGGTTTGGCTGAGATTAAAGTTATAGTTTTTGCACAGCTAAAACTGTCAAGCAGACAGGTGATTATCAGAAGTGTGAGACGCTGGAGAATATACTCCGGTGTCCTGTTATATTTTAGAAAGCAAGGAGTTTATTAAACTTCACCGAAACAATCTGCAAATTTCATTAAAAATTAATAAACTACCATCTTGTCTTTATTTTTAGTTAGCACAAACACTTCAAGCTGTAAGCTAATGACAGTTATATAAGACCAGATGCTGCTGGTGCAATAAGCTGTACGTCCAATGGATGATGATCTGATTAGTCGACTAATCGCAAAAATAATCGGTGACTAGTCGACTATCAAAATAATCGTTTGTGGCAGCCCTAATTGCCTTAATGGTAGTTTAACATTGCAACAGGACCCCAGTGCATCCATGCACACGCATACACACAAACAAGCACGTCCGTCTGCACTTTAGCCTCTAGGATTTCACTGGTGATGATGGAATGGACTGTATTGACATTTATAGAGCACCATTATACTCTTGCTGACCACTAAAAACATTTTATACTAAAAGCCACATTGACTTTTTTAAAAAAAAATATTTAAACTTGAAACATAAACACCAAAGACTCTATTCTTTGCATGTTAGTGTTTTATCCAACATGCATCCAAACCAACAGCCAGTTTGGAATCACCAATTAAACGCATGTCTGTGGTCTAATACCACAGATGAGGCAGTGATGAGAGATCACTCGGAGGCCTGCTCGTCAAAGCTTGGCCCAAATCTAGAGGGCATTCAACTCATCACGAGAGGAAAGTGCAGTGTGTATCGTAATCTTCTGCGGGTGAGCAAAGCTTGTACACAGAGCAGCTGCGAGAACTAGTCTAAAAATGACTGATGGGACCAGCTGGGAGTAAATGAGGTGATTTTTGTCAAAAATGTAATATAGACCATGACACAACAATAGCTGTGCAAAAGAGGATATTGTCTCAAGCATAACGACAAAACAAGGATCCTTCAACAACACACAAAGCAAACTGAAACGCCCCGACCAGGATAAATGGCTGTAATTCTAACCGTAACATAAAGTCGTACAAAAATATAAACTGTGTGTTCAGCATTGTGGGAAAAGCTCTGGCTTTCACTGCAAGCCTGCGTCAGTGGCGCTCTGACCCTTGCTGTCTTGACAATTTCAGACAATTCACCCAATTGTATGTGCAGGCAGTCCTTCTCAGGCGACACAGCAAGAGGGAAGGCGGCATCATGCTAGTCGAACACAATGTTGGCCAACAATGAAATGTCAGCCTTAAGGGCCAAAGAGGAGAAGTCTGGGGGAGAGGGGGCAGCCTCAAAGAGGAGGGTAGAGGAGAAGGAATCCATATTAAAGATTTAGATTAGAGAGTCGAGTATATTGAGGAGAGAGCAGGAGAAGTAGAGACTTCCATTAGGTTCACTGCTCTGAAGAGGTTCTCACAAAGTTGAAATATGATCAGCATTCGAGCTTTCAAAGACTGAGCCGGAAGCTAAAAATGCAACACAGCTTAAAAGCACAACAATCTCCGAAGATGTAGTCAGGTTAAAAACCAGCAGCTTGAGGATCAAGCAGCAATACTTTTGTTGAGTTTGGGCGTAAGTTAATTATTAATTATATCTGATAACTTTAGATTTTAACCTCCGCAGAAGCATGTGTGGCCCGATGACACCACAGCTTAAGGACACAGTTGTTAAAATAATCTTATCAGTCCAACTTTGAATAATACCAGCAGCAGTAAATATATAAAAGCACATGATTTTCCAGGGTCACAGCAGGTGGGTGGATGAGCCTCAATGATTTGCAGAAAACATTATCAACGTGCCGCGTCATGCCACTGAAAGCCTTCATGATTCTGAATATTAACAGCCACAATATTCGAGAGGAGACCTCCATACAAATGACCCTAATTACATAACATCCATGCAGGCGTGATGAGATGACTCGAAGAGCTACATGGCTATAAAATGCCATTAAATGATACCTACTCTCTATAAACTGAAGCCAGTCCCCTGACAGTGGTAAAGTGAACGATTGGTAGCATTAGACTTCTTCTAAAAGGATATGTCAATGACTTGTTTTGCTACTGGCAGCAGCAGCAACTGCAATAACAGATCCATTCTAAATGTTCACAAAAATCTGCAAAGTGGGAGACAGGATTCCCAACAGCGGGGATCTGTTCAGGACAAGAGAGAATTAATAGTGTGCAGATAAGCTCCTCCTGGGCGTTAAGCGCTGAGTAGTCCGTGCTGTGACATATTTGAGGTTCTCCGGTTGGGCAGGACTAACAGGGTCACATGTCCCCATTAAGCCAAGTTGACAACATAAGTAGATTTAATCTATCGCCTTGATTCCTCCCATGCTAGATGGTCAAGTGAGCCTTCCTGACATATCACCATGTAGTGGTCAGTCACCAGCTGGAGATGAGGCCTCTCTGCTCAGCTCTAATACTGCAGCTCTAAAGTGTTGTGCAAGTAGCAAAAGAATGAATCAAATTTTGATAGAGTCAGATATTCCCCATTATTTTCCTTGATTTACACACACAGTTTGCAAAACTTGACAATATTATGTAGCCACCTGTTGAATGTGAACATCTCTTAATGTCAGAAAGCAGCCAGATCGCTTCATTTATTTAAAATAAATGAGCCTTGCCACAGAAATTACTCATGTGTGTATGCTTCCGCTTGCAAAAGATTAACACAAAAGACATCTGGCACAGGTCGGAGCAAATCACTATTACTGAACCTGTTTAGAACAGGAACATAATATACTTCAACCTAAAACAAATTAAACCACTGACAGTTCGAGTGAACAACCTTGATTATCCAATTACACTGGCACCTGACTATTAGGCAGTCAGTGTTCAAAGGATAATGTGGTGGAAGAAAAAACAGAAAGTGCAGGAGTTCAGGGAAAGCTGGCTTGTGCTTGTTACAGCAGTGCTACTGCAGTACAAACTGCTGAGAATCCTAATTTTACTCAGTGAAAGCTATCCGAACACAAAGTACATCACAGTTTGCTGCGTATGGAAGTCTGCAGTCACTCAGTGTCCATGCTGACCCTGTCCAACGCCCCATACTCACAATGGGCATGTGTGAATCAAAACTGGACAGGAAGTGGAAGGAAGATTGCCTGGTCTCATGACGCATACCATTATTGTACACACCCAGGTGCGTGTGTGGTTGCTCGTGGTTCCAGCAGTTTGGGAAGAAGGCAAGCCAAAGCGGTGTGATACTCTGGGCTTCTTTGGCTTGTTGTCCCGGTGAGTGACAGGGGAGGACTAAAACAGCCCAACAGTGCCATGTGTGGGATTAATGGCTGTGAGCCACATCAGGGATACTTTAAAAAGGCCAATGATCACTTGTTGGTTTTTAGCACCCCTGAGGGATGGCTACTGAACAACAAACAGAGGAATGGAGAGGATATGTTTTTGCATCGCTTAACTCCACACTTAGTATCGGTGCTGAATTCAAGTGGATAGGGACAATTGTGTGTCTTCGCCCAAAATCAGTTTGAGTAAAGACAATATCAGAGCTAAGCAGGTGCATTCACACACACACACACACACACACACACACACACACACACACACACACACACACACACACACACACACACACACACACACACACACATAAATAAAGCTAAGGACCAATAGTGGTCTCACTGAAAGGAAGAATGCAAGGGAAACAGGCTTGTACTGCAGGAATCCTCTGCTATAAAAAAGGAAAGTGGCACTGGAGGTGACAGGTACAGTTATGGTTGACTAAATGTGAATGTCAAATGAAGAGATTACACCAAAGAGTGCCATCCAGACAAACAAGCCACACCCTGTCAACACACCTTGGAGCGTTTCCCTACAGTGTACAGGCAGCGCACAGAGAGGCAGAGGATATCGTGACTAAGGAGACTAGGGAAGCTATCCAAGCAGACACCATAATGGCCCAAATGCTTGTAGAGGGCCAGCTATAAATAGCCAAGGACTGCCCTAATGCCCCACCTCCGTATCAACAGTGGAGGGTTTTTGCTCTGGCACAAGGAGCCAAGAAGCAGGCACGTGTCACTAAATTAGACCAGGACACATGCACTTTACTTGACAAACAGACGAGAATCACTGCAACAACAGGAGCACTTGGAGTAGATTTAGAATAGCACACACAAACGACCAAGTAAGCTTCATTTAAATAGGTACAGTCGGTCTTTTTCAGTTTAACTGAAAAAATGTTGTACTTATAAATATACATTGATTGGTGTGTAATTAGGTCTTCCAACAAATTGATGCATTCTCATAAACTTAGAACTAGTCCACTCAAAATACATAGGAGCGAGCGCTGGATTGCAGAAGCCACCGTGTTGCCCAACATCCTGAATACAGTGTCTGAGACAGACACATTACACATTTATGAGTGTAGCTAGAGACCAGCCACATATGTAGGATGACAAAGACAGAGGAGAAGAGAACTTTAACCAGGTGGGGTTGGAGGGTGAGAGCTGATGGTGAAGCCTATCATGCAGGTGCAACCACCAGTCACCACCACGAAGCCTGCAGCTGCAAACTAGAGCAAGAAGAGGCCCAGACCTCACAAGCCTTGGAAGAGCCGCTGCAGGTTCATAGTTATGACACCATGACATGATTTCTATTTCCTAAGGAAGAAGCGAGCAAAGGTAGAAGCTATATATTGTTTACACTTCCAATATCTCGACTTGCAGTGAGTGTCCTTAGTAGTAGGTGGTGAAAGTAAATCACTAAAGAAAAATTGGTGCACTGGACTTATAAAACAAGACAAAACAAGAGCATTGTTTCATAACCTGCAGTGACCAAAATCCTAACTAACGATTAAACTCAATTAATCACCCATCTTCACAGGTGCTCATGATTGTCTTTCTGCGTAAGGTTTCACTTGCAGCACAGGTAAATCTAGTGTGAAAATGTCCATTCATATTCAACTCCCGCCTATTAGAGGGAAAAAATAAATACAGAAAAAGAAAATACAAAGTGAAGTCTCTTACCTGAATTCCCCAACTGTTTGTAAAATCTATACTCCAAATGGAGCTGCGGCGCCCTGGATTTTATAGGTTCCTAAAAGAGAAGAAAGGAAGAGTGTTCACACATTGGTTTGTGTAGGTATGCGTGCGTACAGGTGACTGCATCAAAAGTTGCTTTTTTTGGCACAGAAAAAGTTTTCCTGTAAATGAGATAAATGTAAAACTAGGGCTGTTCGAACATAAACCTTTCACAATAAAGCTCAAGATCCTGTTGAGACTTTTCAAAATAAACTGAAACATGAAAGAGTATGCAGAGTGTTTACGGATGAGAAGCAAAAAAGAGACGTCAGGTGTAGGGGTGGGTTTTAATAATCGATTCATCGATTCTGGCTTGGATAACGTGATATCGATTCATTAAAATCCTGAATCGATATTTTTATATAAATGTATTTTGCGGAGATTCCAGAATCTCAGGTGAAACGTCACAAAATTTTGACAACCACCAAACATTTAAAACAGTAACTGTGAGCAGGTACACGGCTTCTGCACAAAGACGTAAACACAAAGCGCGGGCCCACGGATCACAATCAGTGAGACGTCGCCTTTCTCCCCCGACGGCACGGACACGGTCGGGGCTGAAAGCCGACAGCTCGCTGATTCTGATGTTTCGGCGGGTCCGCGCTTTGTGTTTACGCCCTTTTTGCCTAAAGCTGTTAGTTTTTATCTCTCTCCAAACAATATTGACCAAACCAGCAGCAAAAGAAGATCCAAACTAAGCTTCACATAAACATCGTCATGGACTCACTCTGACTTTTGCTGTTTTGCTTCCACCACAATAAAATCACACTTCATGCACAGCTCTCTCTCTCAGTATACTTCAAGAACAGTTTCCCGTCTATCCCTGAAATCTGTTTTCTGCATTATTCGTTTGCTTGTTACGCACAAGTCTACCATTGTTTACAGGCTGTCGGCCGCTGTTTTTTTTTTCCTTTTACTTACTTCCGAAAAGAAAACCTAATTTCTGCCGTTCAATAGGCTTCTAAACAAATTTAAATTTGTCTCTAATAAAACCGCTGTAACTTCAGAGTAGGGCTGAACGATATATCGCATTTGCGATAATATCGCGACATGATCAAGTGCAATTTTCTAACCGCAAAGGCTGCGATTATACTCTGGACATGTCCAAATTCATGGGCTGCATCCTCCTGAGGCCGCATTTGTAGACCGATTACGTCACAGCGACGTGCCGAAGGCTGTCCAAATTACTACCATATCCCAGAATTCATAGCGCGGCCCAGCCAAACTCCAGTTTCCAGCAATGGCGGCCGCTACTAAGTTTTAAAATTACTCATACTAATCTTTCTGGGTCACAAAATAAACTTTTAACATATTTTCAGGCGAGAAAGTAGTTGTGTAAACATCAAATATCTGCTCGGTTTATCAAGATATCCCATATTTGCAAAAGTGCTTCGACGTTTTCAGAGGCGTCTGCTACCCACCAGCTCGACAGCTAGCCGGGAGCTCGAGGGTTACTGATGCGGCCGAGAACGGCACAACTCCCGGCACATCATTTTCAGATCACCGCGGAGTTTCGCTGCTCGGGTTAAACGTAATATATAAGTCACTTAGACAACCTAAAAATGTTATTGTTGGGCTTTTTTCAGTGTTTTGTTTGTTCGTGAGTAAATCGGTTTGGCTGAGATTAAAGTTATTAGATTAGATAAAATAAAACTTTATTAATCCCCCGGGTGGGTTCCTCCTTGGTTTTCACACAGCTGACTAAACGTCAAACAGAAAACTTATTAAACAGAAGTATGAGACAGTCGAGAATTTACACCAGTGTCTGGTTATATTTTAGATAGCAAGAAGCAGACGGCCGAGTTTATTAAACTCCAGCGAGACAGCGGTGACGCTAATCAGAACTAGACCGTCCAATTTCACGCCTTTAAACTTTAAAGGCGTGTTTGTGTGTGTGTTTATACAATTGCTATTATGTTTGCACTTTATGTGTAATGTTACTGACTGCAGAGATCAGTAAGATGTGTGTATTTTTTATTTATTAGTTTTATTTATTTAATATTATTTTTTAATTGAATGACTGTCTAGTAGTTCACAGATGTCGAAAAACTGAGTGTGGTAAAGCCACTGATTTTGTTTATGTATATTTCTGCAATCTGCACATTGTACTGACTTTCATTTTAATGTTTACACCAGGGTTCCTTGCCAGCACTTTATGCTCAGATGTTTGTAAGCTAAAAATAAACTATTGTGTATGTTCAAATATACTGTTGTGATTGAAGAAGTTAAATAAAAATGTCAGTCATCAATTCATGCATCACCTCATGTCATCATAACAGAGGTCTGTCTTCCAGGAAAGAACAGTTTAAAATTAATGTAATATAGTATTGGCCATACTATATGATGTATTGCTTGTCTTTGTTTAATAATACAGAAGACAAAGACCTTAAAAAATAATCGCATATCGCATCGCAATCGCAATATTGGGGCAAAAAATCGCAATTAGATTATTTTCCATAATCGTTCAGCCCTACTTCAGAGCTAATGTTCATAAGTTGATTAATGGTTTTCTTTTGTTTTTGATCTACTACAGAACATTTTTATAAAATCCCAGGCCAGGAAAATCGCCTTCATGTTTTTCTGTGTTTTATCTTCAGCTACTTTGACACAAAGGCCTCTGCTGTGATGCTCACACCTTTGATAAAGTCTCAAAAGTGTCAGCTTCCTTTTTATAGATACAAAAATATGTAAATATACTGATCTGAATTATAATATTTCTGACTGTCTGAGGCAAAATTTCCCAGATTCAAATGAAATCGAATCGTGGATCGAATTGATTCAGGACCTTGTCAATCGGAATCGATTCTAGAAATCAGTGACGATACCCAGAGCCCTAGTCAGGTGCTAACAAATAAACCTTAGACTCAAACGTTAGAACAGACTTTTCCCCGCAGCACGCTGTGTAATAAATACTCACAACGAAAACGGCGGCCGTTACAACTTATAACCAAAATAAATATTGTTTCATGCATCGGTTAAAAATTCCAGGTACACGAAGCCCAGCTGGAAACACTTCACACAAGTCGAGATGCCCGAGATTCACAGAATTTACAGAAAATGTTAAATTTTTGTGATTTATATTATTACATTATTGAGACGATAGAGGTCTTATATCGGGATATGAGATTTTGGTCATATCGCACGTGAAAGGACGTTTTAAACTCCCTACACCATAAAAGTGTGAATTTTACCCCAAGGGAGCAATGTTTGTGAGGAACAACCTCGCGTGCATTTTTATGATTGCACTGTAGAGCTGGGCGATAGAACGATAACGATATGTATCGCGATATAACTTTTACTCGATAGAGAAATTAAGCTATCGCGATAGACCTCGCCGCTCTTGTCCTCTAAAAAAAATAAATAAATAAAAAAAAAATAAAGGTCAGCCAATCCAAATTAAGTAGCGCAGAGCCGAACCAATCACAGCCGCAGCGTCACGTCGCGTGACTTGTTACGTACAGCACAAGTGCCAAGCCGCACGTGTGTTTGTTTGGGAAGCAGCCAGCGGGTAATGGAGGAAATGAGTGTGCCGACTAGAAAAATCAACCGAGCGTGACTGAAGAGAAAACAGATGATGGTTCCAACGCCGGAGAGATTGTCGAACGGAAGAGCCATAGAAGCTCCGTAGTGTGAAGGTATTTCGGCTATTTCAAGTCTGACAAAAAACAGAGTAGCGTGCACTGTAAATTGTGCCGAAAGCAAGTCTGGAAATACAATAAACTGGTTCATGCGTCACACTGCGCGCCACGTTATTGTTTCGGTGAAATGAATTTCTACAATACTGTTACTGTTAATTCTACTCTCTGCAGTGTTTAAATGCTTACATATACACACAGTTACTGTCCCTCCACACATACGACTCGGTTCTGCTTCTATGCCCCAGCTTTGTTTACTTTTTCCCACCGAGGCTTCTAGACTTCTGATTGGCCAACATTTAGGCACGGTTAGGAATCTAGCGCCACCTGCTGCTTTGGCATGTTCATAGCAGCGTTTTCCTTCATTTCTGCCTTTATGTGTGGACGGGATTATTTTTTAAAACGAAAACGGAAAATCTCCGTTTTCAAAAATACCCGTGTACGTGTGGACGTAGCCTCAGTCTCTGACTGGAAGCGCTAATTCGTCATTCGGCTTTTGTCAGACTAAAGTAACTGTTAAAACTGTTTGAAAAGCTCAGCTATACAACAAGGAGAGATTGAGAATTTCCTTTTAGTTCTCAGTTTATTTGATATTGACAAAAGTTAGTCAGTTTTGTCTGTTCTTCTGTAAAACAAACTAAGATTTATTTTTAGAATTAATAATTTGTTTCTAAGTGGAATTGACAATTTAGTCTGTTTCGTTTGTTCTATTTTGAAACTTAAACGCTTTAGCGGCTGCCTTTTGTGTAGTTTGCAATATTTGCCTTTATTTATCTGAAAAAGTCTCATGTTCCTTAAGTACATCTACCCTGTTGAACTTATTATGGGAAATAAATATTTAAATAAAAACAAGCTGCTGATTATTTCACATTTTACTTGTGAGCAACGGCACATTTAAATCTTACAAATATAGTTATTTGGCTTATATCGTGATAGATATCGTTATCGCCTGAAATGAAAAAAAAAAATATCGTGATATGAAAAAAATCTCATATCGCCCAGCTCTATTGCACTGCCTTGCAATTAACTTAAATACCTATTGTACCACGTTTTACTTATTTTAATGCCAAACAGAACTTTAATTAAGTTTCAGGTCACACTTGAGGGACGTGAGAGGATAAAGAGCAGTTCCAGCTGGTGTACAACAGGCTTTTGTGATGACATGGCTGATAATCAACACGCCAGGACATAATGTTCATTATATCGCAAGCTCCAGCTTTGCAACCTAAAATGTAATCTGATTAACCCCACTCTCATGATGACAAGGGCATTATAGACAAACGTGAAGGGGATAGAACAAACACACCCAACTTAATTCCTCTCCTTAATCTTCAATAGCTGTGCCACAGCCTTTGTTAAAACCCAAGTTTTAGTGCTTGGTGTACTGGCTTTACATGCCTAAAGTTTTGTAGCTTTCTGTGTGTTAAGTCAGCTACTCTACATACAAAAATATGAAAATTCCCTAAACTTTATTGAGCCCAGCAACTTCACTTTGATCAACTTGTTTCCCATGGGCATCTAATTCCAAAGCACTCCTATTTTAAATTATATAAACTGAAAGCTGAAAGGCTGTCAAGCTCCCACATTCACTCCATTAGGCCTTTATCAAATCAGGAGCATCGTCTACTTCTGGTGCCCTGCAAGGACGTAGGAGTGTGAACACAAAGTATGAGCCATGTTGAACACGGTGAGGGACTTTACATCCTTTTATGATAAATGGCTGTCAGGGCTATAAATACATCCTGTGGCTTTTGTTTAAGGTGCTTTCAGAAGACGGTTTAGCGGAGGTGGTTTTAAAAAAACAAAACAAAACATAAGAGCATTGACCAACCTTGCTATAGTGTTGCCTGTGTGCTAAAATGCCACCCACATAGGCCCTGGTTTAATCAAGGTGCCTAATTGTGGGGAAAACAAAAACAGCTGTGATCAGTGTTATACAGCTAGTTGGCTTTTTCCCTCTCTAATACACTGGATTTATTTGGTAATGTTATGTTATGTGTTTTGCAGTGTGAAACTTCTGCAAACAGCTGAGAAAGCTAGCATTTAAGCAGTCTTTAGGAATACATATGCAGGCTTCTTGAAGGACATTCAATTGTCTGCCTTTTGCTCTTTGTCAACATGATCCAACACTAGGGCTGGGCCATATCATCCCGTTCACGGTAATACCGGTGTAATGTTGGGCAACGACAAGAAAATGAAATATCGCGATAGACTATGGGTAAAACGCGCATGCGCAGTGCGCCTTTGTTTACATACGCACATGGCGGCGGCGGAGAATGAGAAGAGCGAAAGCGGATCGTTGAATGAAACAGATGAACCTGAACTGGTTTGTAAAAATTCTGCAGCTTCACTGGTGTGGAACTGGTTTAGCTTTCGTCCGTCAGATACACAACAAAGCACTATATTTGGTAGCGCATGCTAGCGGGCCGTCGTTATTACCGTGTTGTTTGGAAAATACGGCGCACTTAAAATCAATCCTTTGATTTTTCTGAAAGTCGACAGAGCCCCTTATAATCCCGTGTGCCTTATGTATGAACTCTGGTTGTGTTTACTGACCTCGAAACGATTTTATGTGCACGGCGCTCAAAAATCTGTTAAATGTTTCAGTACGACTTTGCTAAGCTTCGAAGCCGCACCGCTTGATGGATTGTCGGAGCATTACGGCTATCGTAGGCGGAGCCTCGCGGAGTGATACGTACTGTGCTTCTAGGGCTGCCACAAACGATTATTTTGATAGTCGACTAGTCACCGATTATTTTTGCGATTAGTCGACTAATCAGATCATCATCCATTAGACGTAAAACTACAGCTTATTGCACCAGCAGCATCTGCTCTTATATAACTATCATTAGCTTACAGCTTGAAGTGTTTAAGGTCTGTGCTAACTAAAAATAAAGACAAGATGATAGTTTATTAAATTTTAATGAAATTTGCAGATTGTTTCGGTGAAGTTTAATAAACTCCTTGCTATCTAAAATATAACAGGACACTGGAGTATATTCTGGAGCATCTCACACTTCTGATAATCACCTGTCTGCTCGACGTTTATTCAGCTGTGTAAAAACTATAACTTTAATCTCAGACAAACTGATTTACTCAGGAACAAATAAAATACTAAAAAAAAAAAAAGCCAAACAATAACATTTTAAGTTATCTAAGTGACTCATATATATTTAACCTGAGTAGCGAAAGACGGCGGTGGGTTTGAAAACGATTTGCGGGGAGTCCGGTGTTCTCAGGGCGCTAGTGAGCCTAGCCCCCGGCTCGCTAACGAGCTAGTGGGTAACAGATGTCTCCGAAAACGTCGGAGCGCTTTTGAAAATATGTGGTGTCCTGATAAACTGAGCAGATATTTGAGGTTTACACAGCTACATTCTCGCCTGAAAATATGTTAAACGTTTATTTTGTGACCCAGAAAGAATAATAAGAGTAACATTAAAACTAACTAGCTGCCGCCATTGTTGGAAACTGCGCTGGGCCGCGCTATGAATTCTGGGACACAGCTGCTGCTTCTTCTTCTTCGGGGTTTAACGGTAGCTGACATCCTTGTACATGCAGTGCTGCCATCTTCTGTTTCAGTCCGTTATTACACTCTTAAATCCTGCCACTTATTCCTGCGTCTTTTGTGATCGTACAAAGTTTCAAACGACGCGTCGACTATTAAATCAGTCGTCGACGATTTTGATAGTCGACGTAATCGTGACTAGTCGACAAATCGTGGCAGCCCTATGTGCTTCAACATAATATTACTGTATTGTGTGTTTATAACCTCTTTTTAAGTTTCGTGGATATTATACATGGTTATGCTGAGGATATGTCGGCCAGTTTCCACTGGAAATGCCTTTTGGTTAAACTGTCAGCGAGGAATTTGCATTTGCACTGTTAAATTTTTATATTTATTTTAATGCACATAAAAAACAGCTGCTTGTTGAAGTGAAAATACATTGATGTTGTTTTTTTTTTTGCACTAATAAAGTTGAGGAGTTGTAAAGTATTTTGTCTAGTGTCAATTATATCGTCAGTTATATCTTATCGCAAATTTTCAAATGTATATCGTGATAAATATTTTTGGTCGCCCTGCTCTATCCAACACTACTCTGCACATAATGATGGTGATTTTATTAAAAATATTTCAGATCTGGATTCATCACTCCATAAATCTGTGTCCTCTGATTTTATTCACTCATTTCTGATGAGGTTTCAGTAAATGGAACAATGGGGGCAGATCCTGTGTCAGTCTTTCTTAGAGACATGACTGCACATCTACGGTAGTTCTTTTAAGCCTGGCAGTTCTTTTGTCCTCCATTTGTCGAGTTTCATGAAAATGATTTAGAACCCATTACACATGATGCTGTGATATGATATGATATGATATGATATGATATGCCAAGTTTACGGCTAACAGGTCTTTGGGTATCACCTTGCTGGTGGAAAACCGCTGGATTGTGCCGGTCAAACTGCACCATCTTTGGCATTTTTGTAGATTCAACTAAATAAATAGGAACAATTATGTGTTGTTGTGACAGGCTTGTAGTAACAAAGTGTCCAGTGATTCATAGATCAGTGTTAAGTAATTTAACAAAAAGAAATATTTCTCAGATACAAACAATTATTCAGTGTCCTTAGAAAAAACTTTGAAAGGCCTCCAGAAAGACTGAAGAGCACTTTTAAGCAAGCCTGGCTCCTTAGAAGCAAAATATAAAGAAATGAGGGGTGGCTCAAGACTTTTGCACAGTGTACAAATGTAAACATATTATATTAATAAGCACATGGAAAACCCTTCTTTGAAAAAGAACTATACGCATAGTTTTCTAGAACATATGATGATGGGATAAGCCTTTGGCTGATCTCAGAGTCATCACATACATATTTTTCTGCAATTCTTCAAAGAAAAAAAATGTACAGAAAAGCACAGAGCTAGTGAGTAGAAACTGAGGAGGCAATAAAAAGGAGTGGAAGCCTGAGGGAGAAGACGTGTGACTGCTCTGGGAGGTGGAGCAGGTCTCTCACACATGTCAGGCCATGCCAGGGAGGAGAGGGAGAGAATATATTCAATATATAAATAAGGGGCAAAAACAGATGGCAGATCGCAGGACCCTTTAAAACAGCTTACAATAGGAAACAGAGGCTTATGGCAGCTTTACGTACTCAAGAGTCATCTCTATTCCCAGCAGATGGGCTAAGCTATGGCTGTGTGAATGACCAGGGCCGAGCTACAAATGTCTGATGTAACATCTCTGTATATGATAAGGATTCTTCTCAGCTTCCTGCACAAATCAAGATTTTTTCTTTTCAAATCTGCTTCCTGGGCTTACTATGCATGCTCAGAATGGGAGCTATCCTGTAGCGTGACTGGGCAGGGCAAAGGCACTATGGCGGAAGGAATACAATAGTAGGTTTTCATTGTCATAAATGTATACTCAGCTGATCCACAGATTGAAAAGGGTCCTTCACCCCACCCACCCACACACCAACACCCCTGTACACACTCTATCTATATTGTATATGAGGACTGAGGAACCCACATTAGAAGTGACACCAGCATTTAAAGACAGAGCCCCCAAACAGCCCTTCAGGTTTACTGGACTCACGTGGCATACAGACTCTGCGACAGCTCGGACCACAATTCATATTCCAAGTCTAGCAAAATAACAGAAGTTCACATCAATATATGCCTGTCAGACCAGCAGCAGTTTTCTGCTCTAGATTCTTTCTGATGGGTTAATGGTCAGGTGATGGGGACATTTTGTGTGTTTAAAAGGGCACAGAGGTGCTATGCTATCTTTAGTGGAGTAACAAAATACAGGGCTCTATTAGGCACATTCCTAAAGTTAGAAAAAAAGAAAGACTTAATATACAGAAAACAGTCAGTTTTAGTGTCTTACTCTTACTGGCCACTCAAAGTGCTTCAGGACCTTGGCCTAGTTGAACCCCAGGAAACTGAACCCTGAGCTTCTGATTAATCAATGGCCAGCTCTGTGGGATCAGAACACATGGGCCAGGCCATTCCTCCCCACACACATCAGGGAGCCTTGGCACCATTGACCCAGCTGCCAACTCAACAACTGTTCATCAGTGGACCACGTTAAATTAATAATCACAGCATACTGGTGTTAGCAGTGTTGTTTCATTTATCTTTCCCTGATTGTAGTTCTCCTGGCTGACTGGTGTACTCTGTGTGTTAAAAAGGCAACACAATAGTTTGCTGCTGACATTACATCTAAGCTGTTAAATTTATGATACCAAACCCTAAATAAAGAAAGGAAACTAACCCAGAGCTGTAGATTGTGACAGCTTTATCTCTTACTGACAAACCAAATCCTTATAAACAACTTCACAAGCAAGAAAGTAGGAGTAGATTTTCCAAAAGCATGACAGCCATTCAGACACAACACTGAAGCAGCTTCATTATAGGGTGTCTTCAGTCTAACTACTGAAGACACCCTATAATGGGCAAGATGGGAACTGAAACAGCTATAAATGACTACTAGCTGCAGCTCAACACTAAAAAGGTTACAGACTTGTTGATATCAACACAAAAACATCCCTTAGAGCCTCAAATCCTGCAGCTACAACAGCCTGCGAATGGCACAGAGTTTAAATGTTACATGCCATTTGAAGGATGACCCTTAAGAGCAAAACACTTGAAGCTTGTACGAATATACAATTATGTCATCAGCGATCAGTTGCTGGTTTCTGCATTATAACTTTTCATGGACTCCAAAGACTTGTAGACAGAGCAGACCGTCAGCACCACACAAAGTCCTTTTCCTGGGATTAACCATCTGCATATGATGTCATCTGGGCTAAATCTGATCTCCATTTCCACACAGCTGAGAAACATCAGCTCTGGCCTCAGGGACTGGGTAAAGTAACAACCACCAGATTACAGCAGAATAAAATAAAATTATAGCTGAAATCACCAAAAAAGACAGTAAGTTGTTTTGGTTGCACATGTAGCATCAACTTACAATAAATTTAGATTTAAAATAAATATTTTGTATTCATTTTGAACACCAGTTATATGGTGTTAAACAATTATTTTTACAGCTGACATATTCAGCTGCAAAGACGTATCATGTCATATTCATTAAATAAAAGAGATTGCGCCTTGACCCCCGTGAACAATATCATACACTTAAAATTGACTGATGAAGCAACAGCTGCACGGATGTAATGCAATTCATAAATAAATATCTGTTGTTCAGCCACGATGACATTGCATATGTATGCCTATGTCCAGGGATCAGACCCAGCATTATGCATAAGGCTCAGAATAGATGCTGACCTTTGCTTGGCTCCCAGTAAACCATTTCAAAATATGAAACTGACAATGTGACTCATCTCATCTTAGACAGAGCAACACAAATGTCAACAGAGTGCATCTTTACTTCCAAGCCATCACACTCACTTTAGTTGTGCTAATGGATCACCGTAGGCCTCAGACAAATGGCTGAGGTGTGCTTAGATTCTCTCAATTCAAGCTAGAGGTTAGAAGGTGGTTTTAAGAAGTCAGCGGTGTTCGAGGGCAACAGCTGGCCAGTGGCCAGCTCTTCTCCTGTTTCAGCTCAAATTTAACATGCCCAGATGGAATCATCAGCTGTTTCCCAAAACCTAGTGCGGCAATCAGGAAGTGCTGGGATCAGCCAGATTTAGACATTCATTTCATCCCAAAGAATCATCTTCCTTAGAAAGATTATTTTTAAACGCAAGAGGTGAAGAAGAACATTACGGACAAGGTCAAGAAACACTTCTTTATGCACACGAGTACAGTAAAGGAGTGGTGGCCTCTGACCCGTGTACACTATTATTCCAACTGAATTACTGCCTGTGTTAAGGAGTGGCTCTGTGACAGGTGTGGCACAGCTGAATGAATTGAGAAACACAACCATGTAATGTTATTATCAAGAATCAAGATGACCTTAGCAGGAATTAGTGTTCAATATCTATTATTATCAGGCTTTGAGGTGGTTATAAGATGCCATTTACTGCAACCATAAACTGCTTTCCCTAATTTTATATTACAGTTATGGCTTATAGCTTCTGACAATTCTGTGCGCATTTAAAACATGTCAAAGTCAGCCGCTACAGACAGAGCAGGAAAAACATATTACGCAGTGATCTACACAGTCATGGGTTGTTCCACTGACATGAACCTTAATAGGAAGTCTCCTTTGTCTTTTACGGGACCGAGTCATGGCCAAAGTTTGATACGCTGAATTGCATAGCCTTGTTTGTTTAACTCTGAAACTGTAGCCACAAGTTGTGTAAATAAAGCCTAGCTAGAATTTCAGCTGATCATTGTTTATAACATCTTAAAAACACACACACACACAGCTGATGTGTGTGTGTAACAGTGCAATGCAAAACAGAAAACAATCAGCAGTCCTTACTGTATTTTATTTACACTTATTATATTTTAATTCCCTGATATGACAAAATTTTTCAATAGATTTAAAGAGCCTGTAGTTTCATTTCAAAGCTGACAAGCTTAACTACAGTCAACATGACAAAAAAATGACTCAGTGTCCCTTTCCTAATCATTTGCCCTAGATCCCGTTAAGCCCCAGCAATACGGCAGCATATCTGAATTTCCTACATGGCATCGAGCAGCTTTAACTCTGAACTCGAGCTTTGCCCCCTTCTCTTGCAAAGCAAACTCTCAGAAATAGACCGACCTGAGGTCAGTCTGGCTCTAGGTCTTTTCAAATGACCATCATCTGATTCTGGTTTGGTTATTTTGGCTCTTGTGTACCACCTCAATTACAATCCTGTAAAGAAAGTCAAGGCAGAGCGGTGAAGCATGCATTCACGGCAGTGACCAAAAAGGAGCAAAATGTGAGAAACTGGTGATGATTGAACATTGCATGTAATTTGGCGATGGACTCTCGAGTGTAACTCCTGAAACAGCTGAATGGAAAATGTGACTAGTGCTTTGGTTTGAACCAGGATGTGGACTTAGAAGCTACAATTACACAGCACTCACTGCTCCACAGGCACACACGCCCATACACCATATTCAAACCTATTTTTTATGCTGTCACGATTTTGCAGTGTCAGTGTTTTATGTACTTCTATAAAAAACACCAACATTTAAGACACAGACATTCCTGTGCAGCTTTTATGCCTGTGACAAAATCTTGACAAACATCAAATGTGAGTCTGCATGAACGCACTGTGTTGCTGCCGGCTACCGATTCATTTGAGCAGAGCAGGGGTGGGCAACTCCAGGCCTCGAGGGCCGGTGTCCCTGCAGGTTTTAGATGTGTCCTTGAACCAACACAGCCGATTTAAATGGCTAAATTAGCTCCTGCAGTTCTCCAGAGGCCTGGTAACGAACTAATCATGTGATTCAGGTGTGTTGACCCAAGGTGAGATCTAAACCCTGCAGGACACCGACCCGCGAGGCCTGGAATTGCCCACCCCTGCATTAGAGGATTAGCTAGCTGACTAAAGGTAGGCTTTTACATACTGTTGACATCCAAGGATCTTTTAACTCAGTCTGCCCAGCATGCACTCTAGAGAGCCAAAGCTAAAGCGTCAAGATGTCACTTGAATTCCTGACAAACATGCTGATAGAGCTTTTGCTCCTTCAAAGTTTTTCAACAACTGCCTCATGGCGAGCTGGTGTAAGCTGCTGAACTAGACCGCAACGAGAGCTGCTTATCATGATTCAGTGAGAGGCAGACAAGAGAGTTGGATCCAACCCCTCAGATTTCCATCACGACTGACCCAGCACTGTGACTGGCTTCACTCAGATACACTGCCTCACTCATATGCCTCTGCACCGGTGACTCAGCCACAGAACATAAAAGAGTCAACCGGAGACAATCATCTGTTCACCAAACATGATTTCAAACTTGGATTTGAAAAAATAAAAAAATAAAAAAATAAAAAAAGGAGTAAGGTATATAATCGACCATGCTATAGTTGGTCCTTCACAGAGCATGCTAGGCATGGTCATTTTCAAACAAACAAGTTCTTTCATAGATCAAATATTTTGTGAGACTATTTGTTGTACTACAATCTCTACATCCTGGAGTTTACCAGCACTTGTATGTAAACTACCACCCCTACTACATTCTGTAACACACAAAGAACGCATTTGTTACCCAACAAAAACAGAACATCACCTCAACAACCAGATATCAGACCGATGAATTATATGTGGTATGGTGATATTAAATATTACTCCATAAATGTGAGAAATGCACAACATTAAAGTCTGTTAAAACCACAAAATAAATAACTAAAATATTTCACAGCGAGTATCAGATAGTATTTATGCTTACAATGGTCATCCCTTGTAGTTACCAGTGTATACTGGTCCTCACTGGAAGCAAAACATTTAGTGAAATACGTAAAGTAACATTAAATTGAACTGGTGGTGGTCAGAGGGCCCGGTGGCGCCAGTGTCCGGCAGCCTCGCCTCTGTCAGTGCGCCCCAGGGTGGCTGTGGCTACAATGTAGCTGCCATCACCAGTGTGTGAATGTGTGCGTGAATGGGTGGATGACTGGATATGTAAAGCGCTTTGGGGTCCTAAGGGACTAGTAAAGCGCTATATAAATACAGGCCATTTACCATTTAAATGACTTTTTTGTTTCTAACAGAGTGAACATCTGCTCAGTATTATCAGTGCCTCAGCCACATACAAATAGATATGAGCTTTCGTTTGTACCTGGCTGTCTAGCAGCCTGAACATAATGCAGTCCCAACAACCATGCTGCTTCTCACTCCGTTTGTCCTTGTATAAGTTACTTAGTGGAAAGGATGGAAGCAGTGACACTCCAAATTTGCCATCCATAAACAAAAATAAATAAATAAAGTATAATAAAACACTCTAGCGCTGATGGGGGAACTGCAGATTTACCACAGATTAAGGTTGTTTTTTGCTGCTATTTGACTCAGACTAAGCTATCTAATAAGGCTGTCTAAAACTTGCATAATGCACTCAGCTAGATCATTTCCCTAAATAACAATATGCACTCTGTCTTTTTGCACAGTGAAAAAAAAACAAAAAAAAAACAGCGTCTTTTAAAGCCACAATAGCTTTACGGTGTTTCTTGATAGGCATCGTGTTCAAGTGTAAAAGGCAGAGACATCAGCAAAGCACATGCACCAATCAGACATTTTGTACTTTATCCAACTTGTAGATTTGACTATAACTAGCCCTAGTTTATAAATTCATATGGTGTCTTTCTATTCCTCAAAACAAATGTTGTTTTCCCCCCCACATCTGAAATGTGTCTGTCTTTAACAAGCACCGTCTACATAAAATACTCCTCTGCATGCACGTGGCTGGCACACAATGCACAGTAGGATGCTGTGTTTACTGTGTTCATCTCCCTAGATGGCCATCCAACATCAGCCCCCTCTCACTGAGCTATAGGGAGGCATTGGCTGTACAATAAGTATCAGCACCACACTACTTATTACTCTCCTCCTGCGTTCAGGAGATATTACAGACATTTGTCATAGCTAAAGGTAGTCATGACCACAAAGAGGAGACTTCATTTATTTGATTCATTACTGCCAATACCAGTTCTGAAGGCGGAAAGTATCACAGGCCATTCCTATCTGTCGATAAACAACCAGCTACATCAAAAGGGATTAGAAATAAAAACCAAACTGAAAAGATTGTAACTCAAAAGTCTGTTCAAAGTGGACTGGTAGACATCCTAACAAAAATGTACGCAAAAACTAAGGGAAGTGGTTGAGAGGGGGTTGAAGACCTCTCGAAAAACAATTAACTACAGATGGTAAGACAGAGAGAGTGCTACATCAAGACAGCAGTATTAAAATGAAAATCTGTAAAATGCCTCATGGATAGAAAGGTTTAGACGAAAACATTCTGATGGAGATGATGTGTCACTTTACCCTCTCAGTAAAGCCTGATGGGTGGCTAGTGTGTACAGTAAGCCACAACAGCAAGCAGACATTTAATGGTTTTGTTTCTTTAAGACTCTGGGATCTCCCCTTGGGAGTGAAGCCTGCAGTGTACTTACAGCAGCGTCTGTACAGTCCTGCCTCCAACACGTAGGCACTTGCCAGTGTGAGAAAGCACCCAGCTGAACCAAAGACTGTGTGTCCACAAGGCCGGCCAACAAAGACGACCTTTCAGCACTTAGCAGCTTCTCTCTGCAGCAACGTTTAAAGCAATTCTCGATCCACTGCCAGAGGATCGAGTGCATAGGCCTTTCATACCATACCAACTCAATCTCTGTCTCTGCTATTAAGTGGCAAAGCAGGGTGAAACTGACATTCACCTTTTTACTTTGATTCACAGAGGTGCCACCAAAATACCCAGCCAAACACAGCATTCAGCAAACAACAGTACCAGCCAAAGACTAACTAATCATTACATGCCATCCTTCAGAGCTTAGCATTTAAAATTGGTTGTTACAACAAAGCAGATTAAAAACTACTTTCGTCAACCAGATTACATTTGTTATCCCAAGAAAATAGTTTTATTAGTTTCTTGGTAAAACAACAATCTTCACTTGACCGGGCATAAAGAAATTTATATTACACACTCTCCCTCTGTCTTCGTTTTCTCATCTACTCATTACTGTACATCAGAGTTTCTCCAAGAGATGTTGTCCAAAATGCACCATTAAATCAGGCTCTAGTCTATATTAAAGTCTATAATAGACCTGCAAGGAGTACTTAGCAAAGCAGAATAAGCAAACTTTAATCTTTTTTTCATACCATTCAAATGCAAAAAAATTTCTACTTTTTTTTAAACACATATTTAGTAACATTTGTGTTACTAAGTCAGAGGCTCAGTAAACAAGCAGCATGAGAGCATCTGATATGTTTCATGTGACATTTACAGTGGGGCAAAAAAGTATTTAGTCAGCCACCGATTGTGCAAGTTCCCCCACTTAAAATGATGACAGAGGTCAGTAATTTGCACCAGAGGTACACTTCAACTGTGAGAGACAGAATGGGAAAAAAAAAATCCATGAATTCACATGGTAGGATTTGTAAAGAATTTATTCGTAAATCAGGGTGGAAAATAAGTATTTGGTCACCTCAAACATGGGAAATCTCTGGCTCTCACAGACCTGTAACGTCTTCTGTAAGAAGCTTTTCTGTCCCCCACTCGTTACCTGTATGAATGGCACCTGTTTGAACTCATCATCTGTATAAAAGACACCTGTCCACAGCCTCAAACAGTCAGACTCCAAACTCCGCCATGGCCAAGACCAAAGAGCTTTCGAAGGACACCAGGAAAAGTATTGTAGACCTGCACCAGACTGGGAAGAGTGAATCTACAATAGGCAAGCAGCTTGGTGTGAAAAAATCAACTGTGGGAGCAATCATCAGAAAATGGAAGACATACAAGACCACTGATAATCTCCCTCGATCTGGGGCTCCACGCAAGATCTCATCCCGTGGGGTCAAAATGATCATGAGAACGGTGAGCAAAGATCCCAGAACCACACGGGGGGACCTGGTGAATGACCTGCAGAGAGCTGGGACCAAAGTAACAAAGGTCACCATCAGTAACACACTACAACGGCAGGGAATCAAATCCCGCAGTGCCAGACGTGTTCCGCTGCTGAAGCCAGTGCATGTCCAGGCCCGTCTGAAGTTTGCCAGAGAGCACATGGATGATACAGCAGAGGATTGGGAGAATGTCATGTGGTCAGATGAAACCAAAGTAGAACTTTTTGGTATAAACTCAACTCGTCGTGTTTGGAGGACGAAGAATACTGAGTTGCATCCCAAGAACACCATACCTACTGTGAAGCATGGGGGTGGAAACATCATGCTATGGGGCTGTTTTTCTGCCAAGGGGACAGGACGACTGATCCGTGTTAAGGACAGAATGAATGGGGCCATGTATCGTGAGATTTTGAGCCAAAACCTCCTTCCATCAGTGAGAACTTTGAAGATGAAACGAGGCTGGGTCTTCCAACATGACAATGATCCAAAACACACCGCCCGGGCAACAAAGGAGTGGCTCCGTAAGAAGCATTTGAAAGTCCTGGAGTGGCCTAGCCAGTCTCCAGACCTCAACCCCATAGAAAATCTGTGGCGGGAGTTGAAAGTCCGTGTTGCTCGGCGACAGCCCCAAAACATCACTGCTCTCGAGAAGATCTGCATGGAGGAATGGGCCAAAATACCAGCTACTGTGTGTGCAAACCTGGTAAAGACCTATAGTAAACGTTTGACCTCTGTTATTGCCAACAAAGGTTATGTTACAAAGTATTGAGTTGTATTTTTGTTATTGACCAAATACTTATTTTCCACCCTGATTTACGAATAAATTCTTTACAAATCCTACCATGTGGATTCATGGATTTTTTTTTCACATTCTGTCTCTCACAGTTGAAGTGTACCTCTGGTGCAAATTACTGACCTCTGTCATCATTTTAGGTGGGGGAACTTGCACAATCGGTGGCTGACTAAATACTTTTTTGCCCCACTGTATATACTAAACAATTAGTGAACTGTTTGAGAACTGATTGACAGATTGATACATGTAACAAACAGCATATTTTCTGATTTTGTCATTTTTACAGTGATCACTGAAATCTGTGATAAAACAACAATATTCAACTCATGTCTAACTTATGTTCATAGATAACAGGACTGTTATTTGTTTTAGTCTGTCAGGAAATGCTCAGCAACAGCCTCTGACAAATCAGATACCCTACTTGACAGGCAGTGACACTCACGGGGTTACCCCGGAGAGCTGTGAGATCAGGGACAGACAGAAACAAGTGGACGGGGAACTATCTGCAGTCTGGGTGAAGGGAGAAGCCTTCTTCATGTCAACGCCAGTAATGCCCAGAGCTGTGCCAGCTGTTAAGTGTCCTGACCCATCCTGGCTCTACTATTAGGGTATTCCCATCTCTGGGAATGAACCTAAGATGCCACGAAACAGCAGTGTGTGTGTGCGTTTTATTTATTTTTATTTTTTTTATGTATTCACTGAATTTTCTTTCCCGTGTCTGTCCTTTCTTCTATACCCATACGTACACAACCTGCCAACAAACTCACCCAAAGCTACACATGTGCAAACACAAAACATCAACTGTAATTTTACTGTTACATGTTGCTGTTTTTCTGTGTCTTTCTAAAATATCAGATAAATAAAAGCCCAGTAATAACACTGATGCTGAAAATGTACGCCTACAAAAGATAACGATAGTGAACCTGAAAGGAAGCAACAGAAGTCGTAATTTTAACTCTAAAAACAACATGAAAATACACATCAACAACAAAACAAAAAAAGTCCTTAATAACCCCGAGTCTACAGAGTCAAGTCGGGTCTGATGAGCCCTTTGGCAGACTTCACCCTGTTGTTATTTTACAGTCGGAGATGTTGGGTCCAGTAGCCACGAGATCCACATAGTGGTGTTACAGCCCTAATGCCAGATCCAGATATAGCTGGACACCATGGGGATAAAAATACCCAAACAGATGGGAGGGTTCACAGGCAGAGGGGGAGAGGCACCAAGCACAATTAAAGACTTCAGACAAGAGGAGGACTGCAATTACAGCTGTTTGCTAACCTCTGCCTTCTAGTGGTTAGCACAACCTTTAGTTAATACCTATTCAGCGATAACGACCTCCCTCAGAGACAGAAACGTTAACGTTAATCATATATAAATCATATGCCTAGCCCCAACAGCTTCAGTATTAACACCTACTTAGAATGGGAGTTAGACCTCTTCTTCTAGACTGACCAAATTTCAGGGGAAAAACAGATTTCAAACATCAAAGTGGTACAAGTGGCAACAAATTTATGGTGAAGAGAAAAGTTGAAGTGCTGAGGAAATGGCTGAGCTGTCACAGGCTGCCCCAGAATCAAGCAATCAGAAAACAAACAGGCCTTGACATTTCATGTGGTTTTCACAGTCTGTTTGAAAGCTACTAAACCAGTGCCGCTGGGGAAAAAAAAAAAACACCGCTCATGCTGACACAAAGCAAGTACACTACTGACTGAGCTTAAGGCCTGTGTGGGATTATTTAATAAGGGCCTACAAATGAATTAACATTATTCTAATGACGAAGAAATTGGTGAAAGGGAAGGAAGTGTAAAAATGATCTTTACAAGAATTGCTACTGTGCATGAAGTGACAAAGGTTACTAAAGAAACAAACAAACACTGAAATGCACTTAAGAAAAATGTTCTTTCAGTCGCAGTTTCTTCACCTCATCCAGAGGACAGCTGACTCAAAAGCATACAAGAGCAGGTCGTGGGAAAAGGGCCCCGTCTGATTGTTCTTATTTACTTCCTGTGTATCTCACTCTCAAACAGTCAAGTGCACAATGAAACTGGGCTGTAATTAAGATAATAACTTTTCACAATAGAGATTTATCAGAATAAGTTATTTGAGGACACCTGGAACAGTAGGTTTTTGTTTTCAATTTCAAGAGATAGTTCAAGAGATACTTACCAACTTAATGGCCACATATTCGTTAGTATAGAGATTTTTTCCCAGCCGCAGTTCTCCAAAGTTTCCACAGCCAATTTTTTTACCCACGCGGAAGTTTGGACCAACCATAAGAACTCCAGAATTGCTCCCTGTACTCCTGCCCCCATGTCCAGGCCTGCTGCTTGTTGTCTTAGACATCTTTTTCCCTTCCTCTGTCTCTCCCTTGCCCCCTCTCTTGTCAAAATCCATAAGCTTGTGATACCCTGGCCTCTCCACGGTTATTTTCCAGCCATGCAAACCATAGAAACTCCAATGACAATGGAGACTGTTTTAGGGAGGGGGGGGGGGGGGGGGAGACGCCTCACAGGACAGAGGAAAGGTGTTGCTGTTAAAATGCGAAGCGGTTCAGAAGACACTTAAATGAGCCAAAACTGCAGCCGAATGGACCCGTGTGTCTATTGGACAGCTTTTTCCCTTTTTCTTCGTTTACCAGAGGGGCTTCTTTGTTGTGCGTTTCTCCACTCCAGTCTCAGAGCATCATGTCCCCGCCTGACAAATAGGCAGGTGATGTTAGGATGTGTCCAAAGACACACATGCAACACTAGTCATAAAAAAGCACTCGGAAACGCAACTACTGCATCCACAAGGCCACTTGGGAACATCTCCTGGAGTGCCTCATTCCTTCTGGTCAGCCTTCAGTGACACTTTGGACGCTCTCCATGATGCAGGGCCACAGCTTAGCGGGCAACCTGGAATTACACTGACAGCAGGAACGAACAGTCTGGGGTGATGTTGGTTTGTTATCTGAAAAAGAAAAACATGGCCAGAAATCAGTCCATAGGTTGTGATGTATTTTGGTATTGTCTCGACTAAGAGCCCAGGCCATCATTTACACACAACCCAATCATTACTCACGCTTACAACTGAAATTAGCTTGTTTGGAGATGGACAATTTGGACTGTAATTGCAGAAATAAAAGCTCTGCAATGGCAGGTACCTGCCATAACTTTACAAACCATCTACAAAACAATTAAAAATGGTAAAAATGCTGGTAAATTTAGCAAATTAATCACAACTTGTTCCAGCAACACTTGGGCCTTTATGAAATTAACATTTTCGACAGGGAAAAAAACAAACAAATTCAAGCCTTTTGCATGAGTATCACATTATATCTACAGTGGCTGTTCCATACTACGGCTGAAATGAGATCTTTATGCAGACTGACGCAAAGCAAATTCAATAAAGGAATCAATATGAGGAGAACTGTTGACCTCAGACATGAGAAATTACAGATAAAATATTCTAAAAGAAACCATGTAACAATGTGCTGTGTGTTTATAATGAAGACCAACATAGCTAATACTGCTAAATAACCATCTTGTTGTCGTCTTTCACAACCACACGCAGGCGTCTCTGCACAGAGCCACTCCGTCATGTCCATGATCTAAGATGTTGCTGAAGAGAGCAGGTAATGCAGGCGCTAGCTTGGGGCAGCTACTCTTTCCTATGGAAAGGCACTTACACAGATCAATGACTGCTGTAATGCTTCATCTAATCACAACATTTGCATCACTGGACAACATTATTGGAAAGATTCAGAAACAGTCTAGTCCACAGCTAGCTCAGCCGTGTCTGACCATCACAAGATAAAAAACACAGTATCATCAGCTAGAAGTTTGCTAGGGATGAGCAAGTAATTTTTTGTGTTTAAATACGTCTTTACTACAACGACACATTTGTCAAAGTGACTCTGGCCAATGCAGAATTCATTCCAAAGACTACAATGAGAAAAACAAAGCACTATATTATATATATATACCTAGGTTGCTTTGCATATGGTGACACTTACTACAGGAATTGTGGCGAAACTAACCTTGCCGGTCACGAGATAAGATGAACACTATGTGACGGAGTAAAACTTATCAGCTTGTGCATGCCAAAAGATGACAGCAGCTCCTGGAATGGTAGAGTGCATTATGCGAGGCACTTCATTTTTCAAGCTGCCGGAGGCCAATACACTATCAACACATTTAAAAATAACAACATGATGTAAGGACATTGGGCAAGTATGGGAATATTTCTGAAAAACACCAATGACCTCAGTATCTTGCTGTCTTGGTTAACTTTCCGTAGGCTGCCCATGTTTTCAGTCTGTCCCATTTAAGGAAGTGGTGCATTGTTTTTCCCATGACAGCTATTTGACATAACTATAGAGTTGTTAAAAACATGCAAAGCGAACAGCGACATATTTCACGTATCGAGAAGGTATTTGGAAGCACAAAGACAGTCCATTTATGAATGATCCCCCTCCAAAAGAAACCTCCCTAAGCCAGATAATGTCCCTAAGGCCAGTTTCATAAAGCTAACTAGCAATAACACTAGCAGGACCGTTTCAAACCGTGTAAATACGAACACAAACACCCACAGAAAATACCCCAAAATGCAAATGAGCAGCGGTAACCAAACCGGAATGGCAAATTTTCCCTCGTCACTTACCTTCCTTTTTTAGCTTAGGTTAATGATAGCTAGTTGCTAAGTTGCTACTGTCTTAACAGCTGTCATTTAGCGTTAGTTTCGGACAACCCAAAGACTCGCTTTCTATACTTGTTAGCCGATTTGTTTCCCCATAAAGAACGATAGATGGAAAACGCCGTTTTAAAAAAGTGAATACCGTCGGTATGAGCTTTAAGAAAGGCTCTGTAACATTACACTTGCTGGCTCGGCGGGCAAGGCCAGATACTCTAAAGCTATCGTAGCGCTGGCTAGGAAGCCCGAGTTAGCTTGACATCCTTCAGTCGTAGCTAGCTTGACTATTTAATTAAGAATTAACGGTAAGTGAATGTAAACATTTAATTTCAAGTTGTAGTTAAGCCAACATGTCACACAGTTGAATTAAGGTAACCTAGCTCGTACCTGCCAAAAACACCGATCCTCTTGGCCCAACGTCTGCTTTAAAAAAAAAAAAAAAAAAACCCAGCCGACGATGTAACGCTAGCCAATTTGTTAACAACACAGTATCACAACAACACGGGCTACCTGTTAGCAAACACATTCAAATTAAATAAGTCGAAGCCTTACAGAGAATCAAATATTCATTGACTGACATTTCCTGAGCTACATATACGTGGCTAGTTAGTAAATGCTTAATAACCGAAAAATAACGTCCCAAGCGAGGCTGTTACAAATATTATCGACTGAAAAAAATACTATAATATAACTATATATATATATATATATCTCTGAGTCACCTCATAATGTCGCTTTTATGTTAGTTCAGATAACAGCTACAGCCATTACCCGGACCACTGCCGGGCAACTCCTTAATCCTAAACAAGCGAATGCACACCAACGGCAGCCCGGGATCTCTTACCGCTTAGCTCTCAAGCTAGTCATTTAGCAAGCTAGCACGCCAGGCACGTTAATAAACTGCGTTGCGGCTTTTTGAAAAACAGCCGCTGGGAATGAAGCCCTGTCACGGAAGAATGGTTACCTTTAAATGTTAGCTATCGAAACGCAGTCGAAGTCATGGTTCTGCGTTCGTCGCTATCTTCCTCGTCTGGTGCCTCTTATCCTCAAGTTGCTATGATTTCACTGTTGTCTCTTTAAGCCTCCCTTAACTGCACAGCGTCACCCGGGCTCACGCCACACGGCGCTACGCTGGAAAACCGGCGCAACCGCTTTGGTGAATAACCAGAAACATCAGGCGATCGTAGCTCCCCGACTACGTGCTCCAGACCAGACCGGTTGCTTTTGATTGACACATGTGCACCACCGGTAAAACTGAAACTAACATGCTGCAAGTGTAGAGCTGCTCAGCCCGGCGAACATCTACTACTACCGTCCTTTTAAAACGTACTAGTACTGATACTACACTGTAATTTACAGTGTAGTACTAACCCTTTTACAGTCTGTAAAAATACTCCTTTACAGATAAACAGGGAGCATATAGTTGAAGCATACATTAGGTTGTAAAAGTCCTTCAAGCTTTTCAGTCCGTTGTGACTGAGGCAATAACGCAATGGTAATAATAATAATGATAATTGGTACTAATTATTGTTATTAATAATTAATTCATGTCAAACATCACTTAGATTTTAAAATATTTTAATGAAAAAAAGACAAATATACAATTTTACTAACTGTATGTACAATTTACAACAGTTTACAATAATTACAACATATTTCCTGAATTATGGGATAATTTACATGTAAGTGACTGAAACTGTCTAGTAAAGGTAGTGGAGTGAAAAGTGCTGAAAATCTTGGATCAGAAGTTAAAAGTTACATAAAATCCTCACAGTACGAATACCTCAAAGTGAGCTGGTATTTGTACTTGCTTCTTTTTTTCTTTTCTTTTTTAAATACCACTGGAAATATCAGAGTTTTAACTTCCTTTCCAAAATGTCTGAGTAGGTTCTCAGTCACCCAGGCCATTGTAGTCTAAGGTGCTTGGAAAGAAAAGCGACTGGACTTCTTTAAGTTTCCTGAAGACGTTTCACTTCTCAGCTGTGAATCTTCTTTAGTTCAGAAAGAGCTTAAAGAAGTCCAGTTGCTTTTCTTTCCAAGCTGCTCACACTTCATTTCCAACAGTTCCACTGTTTTCCTGGCTATGGTCTATACCATAATCCTCTCTTGAAAGAGAACTCTGAGTCTAAAATAAATAATAGAAAGAGCAGGTGCCAGTGATTTTATTTAACATTTCTATGCTTCAGTGCTCAGTTACAAAATGACTTTTCCCAAATGCTTTTGCTATGTTTTTTAATTGTCTACCCCTAATCCTAGTACTTAGCAGTGTAACAAGCTATATAGCGCTGAGCAGATTAGGAAAAATGAACTGTGAAAGTACATAGTGTTAAATCATTTTATGCAGACAGGTGAAACTCACAGAATATAAACATATACTTTCAGCAGGTTTCAGGTTTGTCTCTCACAGGACTGCTTCAGGGGTCCACATCACTTACAGCCCCAGATGCGGATGTTGCACTGCTTTACTAGAGCAAGGAGTCTGAAGGGAGACGCTACAGTTTTTTGTAAGTGACAATGTAGGAATCCCGAGGGTGGAGCTGTGCTGCTGTATGACGGGCCAGAACACCGGAGGGAAGGCGAGCTCAGTGGACAGCACTCCTACAACTGGCTGGTGAGGTGTGTGACTATAACACTCTCCTGCCATGAAGGGGAAAAGCGGAGGAGAGGGAAGTCGTAGGGGGCACTGTGAGGTGTCAGAGTCTAAATCCCTGCTTTTGGTCACATCAGGAGGAGGAGGCGCTGATGGGATGCTCCTGTCACCGCATGATAAGGTGATGTCCTGTTTGTCTCTAGCCTTGATGTCCTCGTGTCCTGCTTTGCTGTGATGTGGAGCTTCCTCCAGACTCTGGTCTCTGGACAGAGGGGAGCATCGTTGACCTTTACGAAACTTTGCCCTCCTGTTCTTGAACCACACCTGGATGAGGAAGACAGGACGACCGATGCGCCACAAATAAGTGAGGTGTTTTAACACTATTAAAGCTTAATGCAGTGACCCTCAAAGTTAAACATGCATTTTTATTTTAAGATTATACTTGAGGTGTGCTCTCACCTGAATGCGAGCCTCGGGCAGGTTTATACAAACAGCCAGCCTCTCTCTCATGCCAACATCTGGGTACTGCGTCTGCTGGAAGGCTTTCTCCAGAGCCTGCAGCTGCGACACTGTGAATGCAGTGCGGCTGCGGCGCTGCTTCTGCTGGTTGCCATAGCGAGCCTCGAGGATGAGCTCTGGCAGGAAGAAAATGGGAGCAGCACATCACTTCAGGCACGTTTTCAGCAACTTACAGAGGATCAACAAAAATGTCAACAATATCAAAAGGACAACAACAGTCACTTAAACCAGGAATAATTCTTAAGCACCATGTTTAAATGGGTCACTATGAGTTTGGGATGGAATTCACTGTGTTTTCTGTACTGGACAAACATATCTTTTTCTCACACTGTACAAATATTTAAACAAATAGCACTATAAAATATACTTATATTGATGTTTGTGTAAATATTACATTATAAAGATTACATTATAATCATGCAGCAACGAGACTGCTTCCCTGAGGCTCAATATCGGTCATAATTTGTGTTATTAATCTGAAAGTAACTGTAGTTATTGATATATGCTGTGCTGTAAAAGATTAATGTACATTGTGAGAAAAAGAAAAAAGTAATCCCACCGTGGTGACTGACCCACCTGCCAGCCTCTCCGCCACAGTGAGTGTGTGCACTGTGGGACCTGCTGCAGAGTATGCGTGGTATTGCTCCGCCATCTGGTGGCGCAGGTCCACCAGCATGGAGTTAACTCCGTGGAAGGGGTACACGCCGCCGCTGGACGTCCCGCAGAAATTCAAGGAGTTCATGCTGAACCTGAAGAAACAGAGAGACTTCATTACCTTCAAGATTGTGCGTTTTTCCCCTTTACTGTGGTATCGATACAATAACTGCCCACCGAAGCGAAGTTAAGATTAATCGAAAATCCAGAGTTTAAGTCTCCACATCACCGCCAGCTCCTCTCCAAACGAATTAACTACTAATTAAATGGGAACACGGTGACACTTGTCTTATTATAAATTAATAAAAGACCATATTATTTTTTTTATTGTAATAAAATCTGAGCGAGAATGAGCATAAACTCTATTGATATAAACTCCACTGATTTCTCTGAAATGACGTCATTATTTACGCTGGTGTAACAGAATCTGAAGTTCTGTGCGTAAACGGGTCAAAGTAGATAAAACGGTATAATTGCCTCTTTCGATAATAGTGATATCAGTGTGAACGGATCTAGGATCACGTCTGCACTCGTGGGTTATCACTTCTGCTTCTGCTTTAGAGCTATTTCTGTTTTGACTGCCGTTTAACTCGCAGTTTAGAGCTCAAAAGTCTTAGTTCGTAAATTCAGTGATATCATCACGCAGCCAGGAAGCTAAACTAGAATAGTAAGTTGCTATCCGGGTTAAGACGTTACTCAAATCTCCTCCTTTCTTTTATTTAAGTTTTAAAAGTGTGCGTGTTTTTACCTGATACTCGAATCCAAAGCAGAACCGTGAGATCCAGCTCCAAGTGCGTCTTTACGCATGCACACAGGTCGGCCAGTAAACGGTAGTCCAGGTTTTTTTAGTCCAATTTGGGCCTTATATCCTCGCAGAGCAGCGCTCTTTGTCGTGGCATGGGCTTAATTCTCCCAAACCATTCTCACCCACGGCTATTTAAGAAGCGTTTACCCAGGCTCCCCTCAGCCATTAGCCAATAGAAAGAAAGGTATTAGCCGGGATTAGGTGGGATGAGGGGAGAGAGGGGGGATGCGAGGAGCTCAAGTTTTTGAAACTATTGAACTTGAGAGATTTATGCCAAGGATCTCCCTATAAGAGCGCGTTTCATTCCCTCCCTTTAAAACAATTAAAACAATGTGGTCGGCTAATCTCCGAGGCAGGGCAGATTAAAATAACAGCCTTTGATTGTCCTCTCCTTCTCGGTCCCTCTTTCTCCCATACCGCTGGTTTTGACAGTCTCCCCCTCGGAGGGGGTTTTCTCTAAGGGTTTGTTTTGCTAACAGGGACCATATTTTGCCTATGAACTGTCACAATGTGAAGTTAATCTGAACCCTACTCTGCGAGAACAATTTATAAGCTCCAGCTGAGCTAAATTAGAAGTCCTCTCAGGGACACAAGACCAAATCAAGGACTGCATCAAATCACCAGAAAGAATAAAGTCCTCCAGCACCAAATGACCAGTGTGGAGCCAGAATACTTTCATCGCCATCACTTCTGGTGGACTTTTTTAAAACCATGTCTAGTTTAACAGCAAACACTTTGAAGTATTTCCACTTTTGTTTTCAGCTCATGGTGTCACGTTTGGACTCTCAAGGCTTAGAAAGAAGAAACGCTGATGCTCATTTCTGCAAAGAACTCATAAAACAAAATTTCTGAGACTTCAGTTCTGGCAAAGCTCCAAAAACACTGGATGCCCTCATGTCCCAGAATGCATCTCTTTGGTGTCTTCATCACACTTTATCTGCATCCCTGTTCTTTCACCTCCAGCTTATAATCAGGTTTTCTGTCACAAGTTTGTCATTTCAAACCAAACTGGACAGTTTTATAATGAGACAACACCTCATTAGGAAACTTCACAACAGCGTATCAGAGCCCAGATTCTTGGGATGAATGCTGACCTAACAATTTAGTACGGGAGAAGACGTTTCAGAACTGTTTGTGTCAGTGTAAAAAAAAATCCAGGTTTCTCCGTATACTCATACTCCAATGACCAAGAAAAAGAAAAAGGAAGATATTTCTTTTGTTTTAAAGCCCAAAATGCAAAATTCATTTCTACAAAACAAACTACAGTCTTTATTCTTGGATTGAAAACAACGTTAACAATGAGTAAAACGAGGAAACCTCATCAGACGAGATCTTCTTCCAGGTTAAACAGAGATTTAACGGTGCTGAAAGAGTTAATAGAGTTTATCCCTTAAACCTATTCCACAGTAAAGTGGACAGATACAGTGAGGCTAATAAGTCTGTGTTTTCAGCAATGACTGTGTGGATACTTGATGCTTGATGCAGTCTGAAGAGTGTGTCCTGCACCGCAGACTGTTCATTTAGAAATGAAGCAAAGACCTGCATCAAACATGTTTTGATGGCAAAACAAGTCCAAAAATCGGTTGTAGGTAAGAAAATTGCTCACATTTGTGTTGATACTCAACAATAAAACACCTGAGCTGCCCCCCTGCTGGTCCCATGCCGTGTACTTGAGGGTTGACCACGGTTCACTTCACTTGTTTCCCATTCAAACACAATCAACTGCTTAGACTTCCAAAATATGTGAAAATGTTTGTGCTCCTCTCTTCCCTGTGTTTTTCCCTCTTCTCCTTTCACTGTTCTTGGCTGTCAGGCTATATTAGTGTCCGATAGAAATAAGTCATTTAGAAGAGGCTCTGTCAGCCAGCCCCTCAGCCCCACTAAAAGCTCCAGGATTAGGTCCCGGAGGCCTTTGTCTCCACAGCCCGCAGGATTAGGGGAGATTTACTGCGAGGAGAGAAAAAAAGTAGTTATTTCATGGCACTTTCATGATGAAACCTGGCCAAAGCTGTGTTGGCTGGGGGGATTAGAGGCACACAAAGAGTGTGCTTGTGTGTGACCCTCCCCATCCCAGAGCAGCCACCACCGACTCACTCACGAGCCCCCCTCGCTTGCCCACCCACCCCCACTCCGGTTCATTTCCCCCTTCTGCGGGCCGGCAGGGCTCGTCCGGGTTCACCACCTACCCATCGACACAAGCGAGGCGCTTCATTTAGCGTCTTTAAACTCTCAACACCCAGTGACCTTTAACCGACGCTGTCGCCGTATTTCATCTGTGTTTATGTGAATGCTGTCTGAGAGAGGGTACCGTCCCATCACCGAGGTAAAAACTGCTTTTGCCTCGAGGACCGGAGTGCAGAGGTAAATGAGAAGTTAGTGGATTTCAGCTCCTCCTGTAGAGTTTAAGACCACTTAAGAGGAGTTATCCTGCTCTTAGAGGATCCACTTACACATGTGTGGATTACGGCGAATAGAAGACAAAAGGCCGAGTCACGGCACTGACAACAGCCTCATCGCCGAGCAGGTGTTATGCAGGTTTAATAACTGTTGTCACATAGCAGAGGGAATTACAGGGACCTTGCTGCTCTGCTCCCAATAAGAAAATGATGGTGTGAACGGTTTACAGTTTCCATCCTGCTCGGTGTCACCAAACATGACATTAGTGCTCGTACATACTTCACACGCTGCTTCAAACACACAGCAGGCTGTGTGTGTTAGTCAGGGGATAAGTCAATTCAGACAAAGCTAATAAGTCAGCCTTTACTAGGAGGTGTTAATGGTAGCGGTTAATATTCGCTTTAGAAATCATTAACAGGAACAACTTTTTGGGTGTGGAGAAAATGACATAATCCATGGTTTAAAGCCAAGAATGTTCAAAGAGAAAAACTTTTGAATATAACTTATTAAACCAGCCAGTGCTCCCCTTAAAGTTCAAAATGTGGGTCCTTCACCAGTGAGAGTGCAGTCTCATCAGGACTGGTCCTCCAAACCAGCTGTGAGGTCCCAAATCCTGTTTTTAACTTGTGCATCTCAAATCAAATCAAATCAAATCACTTTTATTGTCACATCACATGTGCAGGTACATCTTAGTTGAGTTTAGGGGGGAAACCTGTGAGCCTCCCACCGACAAACTGTCAAATATTTTGCAGAAAAAAACAAAACTAGAGTAAATGATCTCGGCTTTTGATCGATTTCAGGCGTGCGCTCGCCTCCTGTTTGTTTTGGTTTTGGAGCCGTGCTTTTCGTCATCTTCTGCTTCTTTTTATTTGGTCAGTAAGATGTTAATGCCTCCTGTTTAACAGATGTTTTATATAGTGGCCCAGTCTTTCTTTAATTGCTTATCAATAGTACTAATTTGTATTGACAAGGGCCTGTCAGGACGGGACCTTTGTAGTTGTCAGTTATCTTAAAGGACGGCCCCCTCGGACACCGAATGGATCGATTGGCGCGCAAAATACAATTGGGAGGCCTTTTGAAGGGGGGGTAAGAGTCCGGGAGCATGTGTGCAGAAGAAGGGAGAGCAGAGGATCTAAAGACTTCTGCACAACACTCGGGGGAATCGATAGGGCCCGCTGGCCTTTGACCTGAGGGGGGACTGGGAGAGCGGCGGCGGCGGGTCGGTCGGTCCTCTTAAGTCCCTGTGAGTGCCAGGATCACGCTGAGGCCTGACACTGACTATGACACTCGGGGCTTAGAGTGACATTGACCTGGCTGCAAACACACACGAAAAGCTCAAATATACACACTGCGGCTCAGAAAAGGCAGTGAGGAGATGAGTTATGACAGCTACAAGCAAACTTTCACACACACTAAGAAATCCAGCAGACCTGAATAACTTCTGCTTTACAACAATTAAAGTGCAATTCGAGTCCCGTTATCTTACTGTGATGTCCTCTGCAGCCCCTGGGAGCACGGTAATAAGCAGCCACACCAGCTGATCAATAAGGGGCTCAGTAAAGATCAGTCTCCTAATTGGAGCTATAGATTAAAGACAGGCAGGGAGGGACGGGCAGCTGTGTGTGTCCCCGGGGTCAAGGGCACCCGCAGCATGCTACACAGGGGAGCAGGGGTGAAGTCAGACCAACAGAGGGGAAACTCAGTGGGTCTTAAACCCAGTGACAATAAAATCTGTGTAAATAGTGATTTTGCTGCACTTTTAAAGGAGTTTGAAGCCCGTACGCACCAATGAGGAGCGAATACTTTACACAGGCAACCGCTGCTAAAGAAGTCCAGAGAGTGAGTGACCTGATGGAGGAACAGGGGGAGCAGCGTGCTTGTGTAGACCATTTATGAAGTTTTAATGTAGTCTAGGACAGGGATGTCAAACAGAAGGCTTGTGGGCCCGAAGTGGCCCAGTAAAGACTCCAATCCGGCCTCCTCGAAGGCTTTGAGAAATACGAAGGAAGGCATAGATTTGGAATTTTTAACTGTATTTTTTTTATAGGTTTTACAGCTGCTGTTGCAATAAATATGATACCAAAGTAGTTAAGTGTAAAAGCCAGGTATTTGAACTATTTACAATTGAACCTTTTTTGGTGGTTCCACAGTAAAAGCAAAAAATTTAATAAATGAAAAATCAGCATATAATAATAATAATGGATTGGATTTATATAGCGCTTTTCAAGGCACCCAAAGCGCTTTACAATGCCACTATTCATTCACTCTCACATTCACACACTGGTGGAGGCAGCTACATATTAATAAAAACCTTGTGTTTTATAAATACAAGGCAGCCTCAGCAATGAAAAACCCAGATGTGCTGTTGAAATTGAACTTTTGTTCTTGTATTAAGACATCTCAGGATTCAATGCTTAGTTAAAGGTCTTGCACTGGTCTGGTCCATGATGTGAAAAGATTTTGACATCCCTGCTCCAAAGTCTCCATTTGTGCGCATGTTTTCTCGTTCCTCTTTTTCCCCGAGGTCAGTCTTTTCCATTTAACCATCCACCCTCCTTTTTTCCTCTGTGTTGCCAGTATGTTTGGGATCTTTCTCACTAATATTTTTGAAGTTCTGATTTGTGCATCTAACCAAACGAGACATCCGAGTGTGTCAGTTTTTGTACATCGATGATGAAAGTGATCGCTATTTACAGCCTACGAGCACTTGGCTCCAGGTTGCACCATGGAAGCAAAGGTCCACGAGCAAAGCTGTAGCAGCTCAATCATTTATTGTTAACGACTTATCGATTACAGACTCGATAAACTCCAACGTCAGTTTTAAGTCCATGCACGATGTGGGCAGTAAAGTGTTCCTTTGCTCCTCTCAGAGATAATGCAGCCCTCCGTCTCTCAGCATGTGGTCACTTTTGGGGTCCCGGCCTGCAGCTTCCCCCTCCTCCCACCACCACCAGTCAAAGGTGATCACGGGGGACAGAGAAAGAGAGGCACTGATCGAATTTGATAATGAAGACGACCCCTCTAAGCTGCTTTGCTCCACATGTTCGAAATCTCTGGAACACTCAATAAACACTAGGAAGGCCCCTCCCTGTCACTGGAACATTGTGTAGGTATTGATCCCTGCTAACTGGCTCTTTTAATACCTGGGGTCCGTGGCCCGGCCTGGGGAAATGCATACTGACATGTGACGGGAGGAGCTTAATAGGCAAACACACTGAAGAAAGGATGGGCCTCACAGTTTAGCATTTCTCTCTTATCTTTTTTTTTTTTTTTTTACGATTTACACATCTGCTGGAGAGAGGAGAGTTTAAACCGGCTGCACCTGCTGTTTTAAAGGGACATATAGCCTGCAAGAGGCCCGGGCCTGTCCCGAGAAAAAGCTGTCACACTGTCACAAAGCATTTGTGCAGCTGCGGTGGAAGAAGTCCTCTGATCTGAACAACGGCAGAGACCCACGACAAGTTAAAAGTCCAGAGCGGCAAGAATTCAGCAAGAATCTGCAAAATCTAAAGTTCGAGCACTTGCTGTGCACACAAACAGCACCTGTGTGACGGATCCAAGTGGAAGTGGCCCCTCGCTGTTTGAACTCATTTTAGCAACTTTGCTGCAAACTTTAAGCAGGAAACTTTCCTTTTTCCTGGGGTGATTGTGGCTCAAGAGTTGGGAGTTCGCCTCGTAATTGGAAGGTTTGCGGTTCGAGCCCCGGCTCGGACAGTCTCGGTCGTTGTGTCCTTGGGCAAGACGCTTCCCCCGTTGCCTACTGGTGGTGGTCAGAGGGCCCAATGGTGCCAGTGTCCGGCAGCCTCGCCTCTGTCAGTGCGCCCCAGGGTGGCTGTGGCTACAATGTAGCTGCCATCACCAGTGGGTGGATGACTGGTTGTGTAAAGTGCTTTGGGGTCCTTAGGGACAAGTAAAGCAATATTTACATTTACCATTGTTTTTAAGTTCTTTTCAGCAGCTCGAGAGATCATGGAAATGATTTCTTTCTTCCCTGTCTGTCGAAATGTCGAGCTCAGTTTGTTAAATCAAGCTTAAAATGAGACATTGCTCGAGAAAACGCACAATAATGAAAACATCCTGTATCACACTTTAAAGTCCCCTTTATGGAAAAAATACAGGATTGAGAATATTATGTGTTGGAAGTTTAAGCTTTGCTGCACTGAAAGGTGTGTGTGTGTTCAGTTTAACACTAAATAGTGATGTCACAAGTGGTTCAACCGGATACTTAAACCAGTGCGACACGTGAGGCCTGAGAATAGATCTTCTGTGATGTAGGAGCCACCTCTGGTTGGACTAAAGGGGAGAGGAACCTCGCAATCAAACTTCTTTAGGCCAAAAATCATGTCGAGGTCTGACTGTTATTCAGAGAACAGCACTTCTAGTTCACAGAGGGGTTCTTCTAAATAACAGCCTTAAAAGAAATAAGAGGAATCACAGGTGTCACACTCAATTCAACAGCAACAGGAGAAGTTTCACAAGTCTCATCTTCACATGAACTGACTCCTAAAAGTAAGTAAGCTTAAGTAACTTTTATATTTTTAGGACACTGCAAGTTTAATTTTTGTTCCACCACCCCAATGCTGGGTCCGCCTCCTGAAACACTCAGCTGCTGGAAACGCGATGTCGACGTGACTCGATGACATCATTTCTGCCCAGACGTCAGCTGCACAGAGTTCCCACCAGCGTCCCGCTCTACCACGTTCCCTGGGTGTTGGCCGGTTCCCGACTGGGAATTTCACTGGATTCATTTTGCTTGGTGACGTGGGTGTGTTACGATGACAGGAGCATTAGGAAAGGACAGCACAGGATTCATGACGGGCAGGTGTACGGGTGTGTATGGAGCCAGAAATCAGAGCAACATTTAGTTTAAACTAATAGATTTTAATAGAAAAAGATAAACCACCAAAAAAAAAAAAAAAAAAAAGAATACAAAAGGAAAACTGCTTATTTACAGCACTGGTAGTTTTTCAGTCATTTCCAACATAAACAGCACAGGTTCGCTGATGCTCACTAAACGGAGATTTGTTTGCTGTTAACAACCAAGGCTTAGTTCAACAACTGAACATAATTGAGTCATTTTACGGAGGAAAAACAAAGTCACACCTGCTGGCACGACTATTCCTGTGGTTCTACTTCACGCAGAGACAGCGGTGGATCGTCACTGTTGTGCCTGGACACTAAAACACAGAGAATCCTTCAGCTACACCAAACCAAACAGGCTGACTTTATTTTGTTTTCTGCCCTCCGACACAATCAAGTATTTCTCAGGTTTGAGAGGCAACCGACAAAACGATCTCTGTTAGAAACGCCGTATAAACAGAGCGCCAGCGACAGGAAACTAGGTGCCACGCGAAGAAGCGCATTTACACGGCTGAAAGCACCTAAATGTAACTAAGAACAAGTAACACATCGTTCGTTACGACACACATGAGGTACTCAGACTTGGGCCCTAAACAACAAGAGCATTTCTATAGTGCAATTTAGGCCGAAGGTACAGCCTGCCATGAATATCATAATAATTCCTAACGTTCAGTGGACAACGACCCGACTTTCTAACTAGTTCTCCCGTGGAGCGGTTTTTAATTATGAGTAGGTTTGAGGCCTTAAACAGAAATATGTGTTAACTTACATTATTTAGAACTGAAGAAAAATCCGCGAGTGAAAACATGGTTAATCGAGGCTCCTATTGCTTTGAGGGGGGCTGACAGCTCGCATCTCAAACACAGTAGACAGCATCATCACCGAGCTCCTCTCATCATCATCATCACCTCTCAGCCTTTTACTGATTAAAATGTCAAACTCTGCTCAACGCCCCCCCCCCCCCCCCCCCCTCGCCCCGCCTCCCCCGTTCCTCTGACCACAGGTTCTTAGTGAGAGCAAGTGCATTCCTCCTGAACTTCTGTCCGCCTGCAACCAGCATGAAAGCAGGAAATCATACTGAAGAACAGAGCAGAGGGGTCAGAGGTCATCTTTTGACCTTTGCGTCTTCCTTGATCTTCCAGATCATCAGCTCCATGCAGGCAGTTGCATCTTCGCTCGAATCGTGGCCCTCCACTGAAAAGACACGCACAAGTTACAAACAAAGAAGTAACATCGTCTTCTTTTTAAGCCCCATTTGTTCCTACGTTGCCCGTCATTGAAGCTAGCGGAGGCAAAGAGCTCTCAGAACTTCTCAACACATGTAAAGTGACTTTAATGAGTAAAATAATCCCTTTAAGCAGCTCTTCAAAGAAAGTCAACTGACTCATGACTGAAGGCCAGGATGAAAATCTGCTAGAAGAACAGCAAAAATAAGAGTCTCTGTGAAGGTTCTCAGTCATCCAGGTCATCGTAGTCTAAGGAGCTTGGAGAGAAAAGCGTCTGGACTTGTTTAACCTGCTTGAAGACGTTTCACCTCTCATCCGAGAAGCTTCTTCAGTTCTAAGGTCAAATGGTGGAGAGTTTAAGCTCTGTGGGAGTAAATCACCAAGAGGGACAACGGACCCCCTAATGATCCTCTACCTAATCACACGAGCCAAGGTGTGAACACGGGTGTGGGTCACAATCAGCCAGGGTTTCAGGTGAACCCATTGGGAAACCTGGCCCCACCCTATCATGTGATTTCCTGAGGTCAAAGGGCCCAGGATGTGAGTGGGCGTTGAGGCGTCTGGGAAGGATCTCAGAACTGGATTATCGATGGCAGACAGTTGGTGTCATAGGCCCCGCCCTCTGTTCAAAGATGGTCGTTCACAGTGGACAAATAAGAGTCTTGAGTACTTGGAATGAAGGCAAGTGGACTTCTTTTTGGTTTGTGAACACCAAGTGTTCAGACATGAAGAAGCCTCTTTGCTGAAAAGCCTTTACCAACAAAACAAAGTCCAGGTGCCTTCTTGCCACCGTGACCTGGATGACTGAGGACGTGAAGCTGTTGCTGTCGTAGACGGACGTTTGTATTTCAGGTCAAAAACACAGATTTCTCCCCAAACACTCGGGCTTCTGCAGCGACATCTGCTGGTGACACGGTCACACTGCAGTCACATCAGTTAGACCTGAAGCACTTTGTCTTTTTCACCAGCAGAATTAAAACTTGTGTGAGATGAGCTTCCACTCATGAGTTTAAATTTATAGCTGCTCACTTTCATTTTATTGGACCCTCCAGGTTTACTACATTCCCATGAAACTGCTGTTATAATTGAATCATTTAACTATTATTTCACCCACTTCATAAAATGACTGGAGCAGCATCCATCTGAAGAGCCGTCCTCCCCTAAAGATTTACCAGCAATTTACTCTTTTCATCCTGAAACACCGTGTGTGACACCGTGCACATCGCAGCCCTCACAGGCTCCACCCCCATTCCTAATTTTCCAAAAACGTCCAAACTAAATCGGAGCAATTCAAACAACATTCATGTCATTTTCCACACAGATCAGTTTAGATGCTGCTGAGAAACACCGGTGTTTGCGGTGCTCAATTTTTATGAAGAATTACAAAGAAATCAATGACATCGTTCTCACCGTTGTCCTGGATGATGCGTTTGAGGTGATCAGCCATCAAGTTCTTCAAGGCACGCTTGTAGGGCAAACCAAGGCGGTGAGGAAACACGATGGCCGTGTCTACAACCGAGCTGTGGATGAGCTGCAATCCAGAGAGGAAAGCACCCACGCTGTGACATCATAGCTTTTAAAAAACTCACTGCAGTGACCGTTTGGTAAACCTCGTGGGGTTAAGTTAATACATTTTAAGCAGAGGGAGGACGTCCTCCACCAGCGCTACCTCTCACCCTCCAAGCAGATGCACACACGATATAAAATCCTGTTCGAGTTATGATATTCACAAGACTTTCAGGAAACCTGCACAGCTGGGTGGACGGCTGAAGGGGAAAAAGGAAAAATGAAACTGCTTTACATTTTCTGCAGTGAAGAAGCGACTCACTTTCAGAGCGAGCAGGTCGCTCTCCAGGCTGTGTCCTATCAGGATGGATTCAGCGCTGAACATGGAGAGCAGCACGGCCTGAACGTCTCTCAGGGTGATGGCGGCGCTCTCCAGATCCTCCGCCGTTACACCCGAAAACCTGTGAGTCACACACGAGATCAAAATCAGACCCGAGATCACTGTTGGTTTAGTTAAGCAGCAAAAGCCGGCTGATATATTGTCTCAGGACTCACCGCGTGTTGTAGTCCACCACTTTGCTTTCAGGTTTCACAAACGTGTCGTAGATGACTTTCATCTCTGAGTCGATGACCGTCACCCTGGTCAGCTCCAGACCCTGCTTTGTGTAACACTGTTTCCACAGGTGAGGGAAAAATGAATAAATGACAAGAAACAACATCATTTCTACACAAGAGACTCTCTTTGAAATAAAGATTTTATTTAGCAAACATATAAGTAACAAAAAAAGCATAAAAGCATAATTATTTGCCAAGTTTTCACAGGTGAAACTACGTATAAATCAACAATAAACTCAATAAATTAACTATAAAAACGCACAAAACTGAAGATGGTGGTGAACTCACCATCTCACAGTCCAGAGCAAACACCCCTGCGTTTCCATCTGGAGGCAGAGGTTTGCTGAAGGTCGACACGAAGCCGTCCAGTGATTCTTTACGCCCGTCCTGAACGTGTTGCTGTGGGGACAGGAACCGTTTTAGGTCTGATAAACTTAGTAATATGTACATATGTAAATAAACAGGGATACATGTAACATAAGGTATTAAAAAGGTCAATTCGACCTCTATAAAGAGCAGATCAGTCCCCGAGTGTGCTGGCTTTTTATCAACTCCTGCTAATCCATTGCTAGATAAGAGCAGGACGATACAAAAGTCTCTGAGTGAAACGACCTGGAGGCAGCTGCACTGCAGCCGTAATGAGAGCTGGTTAAATTCTCCAGATATTAAGCAAAGGGGCTTCGGTGTTTCCGTCCCGCAGGTCGAATCGATGCAGCGCCCTGCTGTGATTCAACACATCAACTGAAACCATGAGTGACTCGTGTCCATCTCACTCTGAACCGACCTCTAACCCACCGCTGAACTCTGAACACGACGCTGCTTTAATAAAATCCACGTCTTATGAAGTTGTTGCCTTGGGTGAGACTTAATAAATCAAGATTATGAGCTTGTATGATTTATGCCGTCAGTTAAAAAGCTGGAGGCATCGCAGAGAAGCCTTAATGAAGGCCGGAGGTGCAGCAGGATGAACAGCTGCAACGAGTAACTCCAACCCCGGTAACGAAGTTGTGCTTTCCGCCTATCTAAGATGCACCTTTGTAGTCCATCTGCAGGACGTTGTAGTTTTAACAAAGCGGACTCTCATCAAACACGTCCGTCGGCGTGTTATCAGGTACTTTTGTGCGAGTAGATTCTGAACAACGCGGCTCTCAGCAAGAAATCTTCTTCTCGTCTTTTCTCGACCTTGCGAGTTTGCGTTTAGGTCACGGAAAGGTCATCGGCAGGAGATGTGCAATGTGCAGGATTCTTTGCACCATGACCACAAACCAGTTCTTATCACGACTGGCACTTTGCTGCTTCCTTGTTATTTCTCTCAGTTACAGCCAAGTTTAGACACAAACGAGGAATCTGTCTTCAAAGGTGAAAACTTTACTGACATTCAGACAGAAAAACAAAGAAAAGAAACTGAACGTGCACGCCTGCTCTTTTTATCAGGTGCTTTCATACCTGCACTTTATACACATCTATGCACACTTTATTACTTTAAACCGTTTTTAGCTGTCAGGTTTATGATGCTTCAGACCAAGATGTTAGCAACACACCCTTTAAAGTCACTCAGACCAGGCGGGCCGCCTTCAGTCCCCACATACATCAATCACCCTGTCGCTGATCCACCGCTGTTCCTTCCTCCACCTTTGATAGATGCTGACTCCTCCAGACCCAAAACACCCACGAGAGCTGCAGTTTGGAGATGCTCTGACCCAGTCATGCAGCCCCCGTCAAACTCACTCACATCTTTACACTTCATCATTTTTCCTGCTTCTGACACAACAAAATGCTCACTGCTCCCTAAATTAGCCGGCGCCGCGGTGAAGAGACAATCATAATGTTATGCCCGATTGGTGTTGTCGTCACACCTGTGAGACAAGATTGTGTCAAAGCGCAGATGTGAGGATGTTAAGAAAATCTCTGCAACATTAAAAAAGACAATGATGGGAAACATTAACGGTCCTGGATCTGACTAATGTGGGACGAAACGTCTTGGTCACAGCTCCACGGGAAAAATCAGAGCAAACACTTCTCACAGTGAAGACACAGGACAGCATGAACAGCCTGCTGCCAGTGGCTGAAAGGCAGCTCGATGTAGGCGACTCAGGCCACGAGAAGAAAAAGTCCTGCGGTCTGAAACAACGGCTGATCTATTTTGTTAAAGTTCCCAAAGGCGTATGTTGATGACGCAGAGCGCCTAGCATTAGTTCATGAATACAGTTGGTACAGTTTTGCACAACGCTGATGTTTTCCTGCGAAGGGGACCCGAGGTGAGAGACGTGAAGGTGGACGCAGGAAGCTACAGAGTGTCTGAGCGAAGATTTCAGGCCCAGAAGAAGAAACTTAAACAAGACACCTGAAACACACCAGCAAGAAACCACAAGAGTGTCCCAGCTCAGGACCAATCAAGCACCTGTAGAAGGAACTGGAAACGGAAGAAAACCAGTGCTCCCCTCCAACCTGTATGAGATGGAGCAATTCTGCCAAAGGAATGAAGAAAGGTCCAAAAAGCCACATATAGAAGATATTTCAGTCTTTACAGTGTTGTATTAAATACACGGAGTATTAATACATGTAGATGGGGAGTGTGCTGTCCTGTTATGTAGTGCTTTCTTTTAAGGGTACCTTGGCCGTTTGGCAGCCTGGAGCGCCCACAGCTGCAGCACAGCAGCTGTAGTTGGTCTCCCAGCCTCCAGCAACTTGAAGAGAGGAGACAGACAGGAGCAGATAAAAATAAATGAAAGAAAGTGAATGAGAAGCAGAAGGGAAAGGCAAAGATGGCTGAGGTGCCGACTGGGAGACTGATGGGGATGCTCTTCTGATGAATAAAGCAAACGCACCTTTGTGTCTGCGCAAACGTCCCCAGTGAAAGCTGCATTCCTCCTTCCGCACGCAGCTGCCGTTGACGTTGACCTTATACTCTGCGCCGCATCGACAGCATATCTTGCTAAACGCTGCAGAAGAGCAGATCACGTTCATATTGCTGTTAACATGAATTCACAGTTTAACAGCGATTAAGGGAGAAGCGGGAGCGTCACTCACGGTCTGCGACGCCCTTCTTCTCGGGCTGGTTGTAAACGACGGCCTTGCCGGCGGCCTCGGGGTTCGGCCGCGGGTATCCGTGCTGCTGGAGCTGCTCCTCTGTCATCAGGTACGCCTTCATCTTCCTGTACAGTGTGGCTCCTGCAGGGAGACGCACACACCTAAATGACGTCTTTGCACAGACGCTGAAAACTCACGACGACGGCTGCAATCGTTGAACGCGACTGCGATTCTTCTCGAGATGAGCTCAGACGATCTGAGGTTACATCTAATGATTATTTCCACCACAGCTGATTCAATTGAATTACCTACTGCTCTATAAACATATCACAGGATTTATTAGTTGCTGCTGATCAGTGAATAATCCCTTTAGAAAAAGTCTCGTAAACACGCTGCATTTGACGTCGGGTCACGGGGCAGGTAGCTGGCGGTAAACAGTCACAAGACCATCTGAACAGCTTCACTGTTAAAGTAAAAGCGCCTCAACAAGTAAACAAGTCTCTGCTTGACACAAAGAATCTTTCAGCTTCTCTGTCCTGCACTTTTCACTTTATCAGATGTTTAATCTGCAAACCAAAAGGAGGAAGGAAACGTTCCTAACAAGGCCGGAGAAAGAGCGGCGTGAAACCGGACTCGTCCTCTCACCGATGAGTTTCTCCTCCTGCTGTTTACCCGTCCTGTTTACAGTGAAGCTGGTTGTGGCAGCAAGACGACCTCCCAGAACTTCTTCGTGGGACTGTGGCTTCCTTTTAGCTACTGACCCCGGCTCCTCTGCGGGGAAAACACAAAAAAAACACCAAATGTTTACTGTATATGGAGAACCTGCTACTTCTGCTGCACTCACGTTGTTGTTTGTGGATGTAAAGAGCTCCACTGTAACGTGTATGGGAAACCCCTACTGGTGACCTACTGGTGACGGGAGACGGACTGGCGCTGCTCTTGCTCCGGAGCTTCTTTAGCGTGTTGACAGCTACATTGAGGTAGATGTTCTTACTGCTACTGCGCTCGTACACCAGCTTCTCCTCATCGAGGGCCTGAAACGAGACTTTCCGCTTACACCGCTGCAGCACATCAACGGTTTTTATCCACCATCAGAACCACAGAGGGCAGAAAAGACTGACGTAGCTACTGCGACATTGGCGGTGTCTCAAGTCCCGCTTTAAAGCCTTGTGAAGACCGTTTCCCCGCCAACGCCACTTTGGTTTCAAAAACCAAGAGTGATGCAAAGAGGCAACGAGTGTGCGGTTCCATTTTCATACACAATATGATCAAGATTTTTAAAATTGCCCTAATTTTTTATTTAAAATGACCCGATATGAGTGACTGAGCCCATAAAATGAACACACAAGTGTTCGGTGAGCCGCTTCCCCCACGGGCTTTACAGGACCACAGCTATCGCCATCTGGTGGTCTTTAGATAGAATGCAGGTTTGTAGCGACGTCCATGTTTTTCACCATCTATGGTTCATACAAAACAAAAACAGCCTAGGCTGTTTCAAATGTGCTGTTCATGCCATTTGGAAGGCGCCGTCCTCCGATGGGCAAAACTTGACGCATTCATCGATGAAAGTGTTGAGGTAGCGCTGGCGGATGTTGGTGGGAACTTTGGCCCCGAACTCGGTGGGGATGACAGGACGCCTCATTGAAGTACTCTGAAAAGGTCAAAACGGAGAGAGAACAATGACTTCAAGCCACGTGCGCAAACTATCCGACGCATCAGGTTACAGGAAGCTCGGGATACCTTCAGGGTGGGTGTGTGCGCCACCCTCTTCTGCGTGACGGTAGACGAGGTCTTGGACAAAATACCGACTGTGGTCTGAGCTTTGACACTCTGAAGGGTGTGACTGGGGGATAACACGCGACCTGCAGCATGTTTAGTGTCTGCGGGACCTAAATCAGAAAGACACACACGTAACGTCAGCGTTTAGATTTTTGCCATTTCTGCCTCTTGGCAAAGAAAACCGAGCCACTCGTACTTGTTTTGGAGGATGCTATCTGAGGGTTAGGACGGTGCGCTATTCTCTTCCTCTCTCCAGAGAAGCTGGGGCTTGAGGCCTGTGTGGCTGCTTTGACCGAAGCAGAGAGCTGAGCCGCTTGCTGTTGGGCCATCTGCATACGCTGGTAGCAGATCTCCTGGGCCGTGGGTCTCTTATACGGCCGCACCGCAGTCCTGGAAGGTGCATCAGTCTGAAAAACGACAACAGGAAGTTTTATCTAAAAGTGAAGGCGCTGACGTACATACAACACAAACCGTTACAGTTCAGTCTGGAGGCAGTTCCTCTATGAAACTGTGAGTCAGAGGTTAGAGCTCACAGGTTGCCACATGTAAGCCGAATTTATTTCTTAGATTAAAAAACTGAAAAATGTTATTTTGGTTGCTCAGAACAGAGCTGATGATGCAATCAAAAAAAAAGCTACACTTCAAAGTCAGCTGACACCTGCTGATTAGATCACCCAAATTGTTGCTGACCATTTTGTCACCACAGGTATGGAAATGCCCAGTCGAGCAGTTACTGGCTAACTACTGACAAATCATGAGCGGAAAGCCCCGACAGCCTCAGATCGCCTTCTCGCTCTTTACTTCCTCGCCCGCCGCGTTTCCTGAACTCACACCTGCACTGAAATAACACGGAGTCGAGGCGAGGTCTGCTGTCTGGCCTCCCCGTGACTCCGGCGTTTAAAGAACAGAGACAACAGAAGCGTGAACGAGCCGCAAACATTTGACTTCAAGTGGTAACGACGAACTCCTCCTCAGCCAAAGAAGCCCTGAACCTCCCGTTCCTCCTCTTACTGTAGCTTCCTCGCTGTGTCAAACTTCTGCCGCGTGTTTTTCTATTTCTATTGTGGTGTTTCTATCGAGTTTAACCCCTCATAAAAAACCTATTGTTTAGTATGCAAATATTATTGGTGTTATAGGAACAGGTAGAGGCACTATTCAACTGCCAGTACTCTACTTAAAGTAGTTCATTAGTTTAGGGACATGTAAATTGAAACCTTTATAGCTTTTATGTTGTTTTTGTTGTATTTCTTCTTACAGCGGATGATAGTAAAATTTCAGGGTTTTGATCAAAGACATTTAAAGATGTCTCCTTGGACTCGTCAGCAAGAAAAGCCGGGTCAAAGGTTACACTGTGCAATACGTGTTATTTCTCCATATCCCAATCAAAGATGAGCATTAAACTAAGCCTGCAGGTCGTAAGATGATTAACTGTAGTTCTGTGCGACACTGTGCACAAAACTCACTCTTTATATAACGAGCAACCTCAGAGACACCTGCTGCCGGTCCTGACTGTGAGATTATAGGACGGGAAAAACAAAAACACTGGAAGAAACTTACATTTCCTTTGGCAACAAAATGAGAGACTCTCTTCTTCTGACCAGGGAAGAGAGTGGTTAAAGTGCTGTCTGTGCTCTTCTCCTCCTCTGAGTCCCTAGAGTGCTGCTGAGAGGGCACAACACGACATTTCTATTGAAATCAAAGGAAATTCATTAGCAAAAAAAAGGAAACGGCTAAAGCGCGACAGACATCAGCACCTGCTTGGCCTGCCTTCCCTTGTCTTCCTTCTTCACGTCTTTGGATTCATTGAAGATCCTCAAACACTCCTCCATGGGATCCGAGTCAAAGTCCAGATCGTCCTGGAAACCGGACAGGTCAAATCTGACGCCGTCAACCTCGTCCCTGCCCGCCCTGCTGCAGTCCACGTCGCGGTCGCCCTCGTCCTCCGAGGAGGACGGAGTCAGCTCCGACGCTTTCCTCTTGTTTAGACGAGTCCTCTTTAAGGCGTCGGCAGATTTCCTCACCAGGACTTCCTCGGTTTCGTCGTCGTAGTCCGCCTCCATCTGCTCGGCCTCGTCCGGACTCTCGTCTCCAAACAGATCAGCGTGGCTCAGACTCAAACTCTGTCTCTTTACACTCGAAGCGCCGACGCTTTGCCTCGCTTTATCTTTGCTGTTCGATGGGCTCGCTTTACTGCTGCTAGAACCGCTTTTGCTAACTTTTTTCGCATCTTTTTCTCTTCTAATACCATCGAGCTTCCCGTTTTTGTGGGGATGCTCTTTATATTTGCTCTGTTCCTTTTCCTTGTCTGATGTTTTCGGCTTCTTGCTTTCCCTCGCGCCGTTTTCTGCATGTTTATCTTGCTTGCTTGAGTCCGTTTTCACTTTATCCAAAGTTTTCAACTTGGTGTCGCTCTTCTTTTCGTCCCTGCTTTCCTTGCGAATTTTATCCGACGTCTTAACCTTCACTGTGTTCTTCCTGTCGTCTTTCTTGTCGTGACTCCTGTTCTCCTTTTTCGCCGAATCCTGGTTTGAGCTTTTTATCGACCCTCTGTCTTTACTGCTGCTGCTGACGCTACTCTTACTACCGGATGATTTGTTTGCTCCCTTTTCAAGTTTATGTAGTTTCTCAGTCTTGCTACTTTTCTCCTGACTAGTCTGACCTCCCTCTTTCTTCTTTTTCTCTGGGCTGTCCTTTCTTTTAATATTTTCCTGGGTGTCAGAGTCCTGCTTATTCCTCTGCATCAGTGCATTTAGCAAACTTTCACCACTCCCTTTTCTCCCCTTCCCAAAAGAGTCTGAGCCGTGGGCGGCTTTTCTCTGCTGCAGATTGCTAAGCGAGGTGGGGCGATACTCTGCCCCAGAGCTCTCCCCATCAGAGTCAGAGAAGGTGTACTTTTTTGTGTCTACGCTTTGCTGCCGTGGCTTTTTTGCAGCTACGACATAGTCCTCATCGGAAAACTCCGAGCCCGACAGCTTGTGCGCCTTGCTGCCTTCTGTCCTAACGGGCCGAGCGCCCTCACTCCTCTTGTTTTTCACAGCGATTCCAGCCGAGTAGTTGGACAGCGGGTCGTACTCCATGTCCGTGGATGGCCTAGAATTATCCACAGTGTATTTGCACTTTGAAGAGGACGTGCTATTCGAACGCTTTGGGCTAGGAGGAGGAGAAGGAGGTTGGTGCGAGTGTGTCCGAGACAAAGGCCTTTTCAGCGACGTGGGAACATATTCCATAGAGTTGCTGTTGTGCCCCTGATTGTCTGAATCCAAGGTGTACTTGCTGCAGCCAGGGGTGGGATTATACCCTCCTGATGTGATCTGGTAACTCCCGGGATCATAGGCCAAGTGCGAACCCGCCGCTTTACTCGTGTCCGTCTTGCACGAAGACAAGCTGGCGTTCTCGCTGGGATTGTACGGTTCGTCCCCAATCCGAGAGAGCTTCCTCTTCTCCCGCTCCACCTGACTCCGGACCTCCTCGATGGCCTTGTTGACCAGCTCCAAGGCGCCACTGATGTCGCCCGAGGCAGCCGGCTTGCCATTCTGCTGCTCCTGCGGTCTCACTACTTCAGGATTGAAGGGATCGTAGCCTTGATCTGGAGGGAAGAATAAAAGTGATCATTTACTGTGTGCATTTTAAATAGAAATGACCGGATACAACCAACTCGTTAAGCACGTCAAATATTAACCAGGAAGTGATGCATTCACACTGCAGCTGTTTCTCTGTCCCTGTATGTAGAAAATTCACTGTTCCTGCAATAATTTACAGGCCACTCACTCAATCTGTGGAAATGATTGTTGCCTTATGTAGTCAAATATTTGTAGACGGTGAGGTCACTGTTAGACTGATGGAAGGAGAGCGAGATACAGTTCTTCCCATCAGATGCAGTTGGCTAGATCAAGTTAAACTAGGGCATAATCACAACTATCACCACGTGAGTTGACGTTTAAATATGGACACAAATGGCACAGAAAGCTTCAGAGGCTCTGTAATGGAAGCGTTAAAGGTTTAAGGAGAACTGCACAGGGACGTGGATGTGAGAGTTAGCAGCAGGTGGAGCTACACTCCGGAGAGAAGAAGAATCAGAGTCAGTAGAAGCAGGACAGAATACACGATGAATGAGAGGGAGACAGGTGTAACAGTGGAGAATGAAGGTGGATGAGTGAAACGTGTGCATGCTCGAGTAGATGTTAGTGAGACCTGCTATGATGTGTGGCTTGGGAGCTGAAGGTGGCCGGATGCTGATGGACAGGATTAGAAATGACCACAGCTCAGGTCGAGCAGACTGGATACAAAGTGATCTGCGCATGTGCAGAGGAGGGAATAGCGCAGGTAAAAGACGGGGCTAGAAGGGAAGAGGAAAAGAAGGGAGCAGGCAAAGGAATGAGCAAAGTGTGGGAATGTGATCGCGCCCAGATTTAATTAAAACATTTTCTGCTTTCTTTTCCCCCCATTTTAAAACCTAAATGTTTACTTGGAAATGCTCATTATTACCATATAATATAACAAAGTCCAGTAGGATGCAGAGCAGCATTCTTCGAGGAGAATGTGCCACCGTCTTTTTAACGCCTCTGAACACACTGTAGAGACCAGAACAGCTACTGGAGAGCGAATCGGTCATGAACGCCTCACCTTCTGCTACAAGTGCAGTAGAACATTTTTCGCCCTCACTGCTTTACATGAGCTCATATTAACAGCTCTGTGACCGCCTCATCTGGTGCTTCAGTCCCGTTTTTCACGCCTCGCTTTGTGCAGTCATGTGTGCAATATTCTAATTTTGTAGCAGTACATCAGAATATGTGCGCTGCTGCAATTTCCTGCCTGCGGTTATTTTACACGTCCTTAAAGGTTGGTTTGGTTTTCTTTTTTTAATGTACTCCGCATCCACGATATAAACAATAACACGTCTGCCAGGGCTTCTGGTTGTGATTTGCCAGTTCCCACACGTCCACAGCACCGTGTGCCACTCCACACTCGTCCTACAAACTGTGCAAACACGTATTTAGGTCCATTCAGTAACTGACAGAATAATGCCGAGCACCTTTGTGTGCGGAGGGAAGGTCTCTCTGCTTTTTAACATCTGCCGGTGCTCCGTAGGACGGCCGTCTCTGCTGGCTGTGCCTGAAGTGACAGTACGGTCTGCTACACCCATTCCTGCCGCCTTGGCCCTCGCTGTGTTCCGCGTAAAACGGACAGTCAATCCCTCGGAAGAAGCCGGTGGATCTTAACATTATCCCCAGATGCTCCTTTCATGCCCGCACGAAAGCGTTCGGCCTTTTTTATCTACGTAGTTTTAGTCGGACAGCGAGAGCTAGCAGGAGCGACGGAACAATAACAACGTTCCTACGGCGCCATGTTGAATCGGTCAGGAGCAGCGAAATCTCGCGTGAGGTTGGCTCGCAGCGACTCGTAACGTCTCCGCTACACGGCGAGCGTAGAAACGAGTCAAATATACGGCCGTTTTCCTCGAACCCCGTCACTGTTCCACTCGAAAAGGGATTGAGGCGGACACTTCTCCGTTTATAATACGGGAGCTGACAATATGTTGGCTATTTATTCATTTATTTCCCCGAACATGTCCAGAACCTTAAACACACGGAGTCAAGCTAATTCCAGAACACCTGAATGTGCCCTTCATGGTCCGTGTGAAAGCCAAGTAAACGAGACAAGTGTTTCAAGATTTTATTTCACATAAGTCAGATATCTCAAAGACAGACCTGGTGATGCGGAAGAAAAGAAGGAAACCATGTCACAGCACAAACAACGGTGGTTGTAGACGTTGGTCCACCTTTAGAGCTCGGAACATTCACGAAACCCTCGTTAGATAAAACACCTGTGCCGTTTCCACTACAACGGGCAAAAATGTTTAAGGAAGGGGGAATAATTACATATCTGGGCCGTACAGATTTAACTCAGTGTTTTTGAGAATTGTGCCAACTTATTCAGTCACCATCTTTAAGTTAGCCGAGAAAAATTAAATGCCTCAAACTTACGGACTTAAAAATAGGTCTCAAATAAGGGAACTACTTCTTTGAACACCCAAACAGCCTGTTAATGCGATTAACCTTTGGATTCGATCATTTATTTAATCTTTCTAAAGCCCACATTAAGCATTTGTGGATGGTCACAACTTTGAGGGTTTAAAAATGAGTAACCTATCAATACATAACTTAGAAGGTGGTTGGCGCTATCAACCAGACTTCCTGTACTGCCTTAAAAAAAGATGAATAAATTGCACACCCTCCAGGTAAAGAAAACATTAGCCGGCTCCTAATGTGGTCCTACGTGATACCTACCTTCAGCTCCACTGGCAAATTTCTAACTAAGCGCTGCTCGTGGTTTTTGTGCCCTCCACTCGGTTTAATTAGTAGAGGTGGGCAGACCGATAGTACCAATACCAACGCTAGTATTGGTATGAGATCGATACTAGCACAATGAGATCGATACTAAATCCTCCAAGTTCAGCATGTAGCACTGAATTGTGTTAAAATTGTGTTGGATTTTTATTTTTTATTTTTTTTTTGGGGGGGGGGGGGAACAATCTAGTGCGATAAATGTCTTAACTTTTTTGTGTTAACTGTCGCGTCTAATTTTCAAAATGCAACAAAACCAGTGGAGTGTTTTTGTTGTGTTAACAGTGATTTAGTGGTCATTAAAATGTGTTCAGAATTTAAAAAACTAATGCTGATTCATATAAGTCAGGACACACTGCTCTCATCTATACAAGCTCCCTTTATATTTTACATGTATTGGTATCGGCAATACTGGCCCTGCAGTATCGCACAGCGCTACCAATTAGATCCAGCTCAGCTTCAGGTGTGCAGGAGCAGCATAATAATTGGCAGTCTTTCAACGCCTGAACCTTTGGCTGGTTTACTTTGCAAAAGTGAGCCACTCCTTATTTCTTTATACTTTGCATGGAAATAAAAAACAGTTGCAGTGATTTATTAAGATATGTGCAAATGTACACAGAAAGCCTCGATTATGCAAAAGAGTTTGAAAGTCAGTATTTCATATGAATCCCTTTATTCTTCAACACATTCTTACTTATTCTTATGGATAATAGCTTGGCTTTTAATTTTACATAAGCTGAAGTTCACATTATTGATTTTCTACGGCAAAAACATTCAACAAGCTCACTATTTTAAAATGTTTGCCCCATTGATAATGTAGATTTTTCAAAATTAAAGCCTTTTATTTAAAAAAAAAATACAAATATTTTTAGGACTTGCAAAGTTTAGAGTGCTGATTACACTCAAGAACTGGAAGACTGGATTAGACTTTATAGGAAAACATCTGAAACAGCTGGGATGAGAAGCAGCTCGTGATCTAAAACATACCATTTTATCTTTAAAACATGGTGTGGCATGTATGGCTGCCAGTGTTACCTTGTCACTGATGTTTGCTGATGATGCGGCTGCCGATAGAAGTAACAGGATGAATTATAAAGTGCGCAGGGCGATGCGTTCTGCTCAGAATCACCAAAATCTGTAGAAATGCCCAAGAGCTTCTCAAGAAACGGGATATTACTCAGTGGACAAGAGAGTCACCTGATTTCAATCCAACAGAGCCGCTTTTCAGTTATTAAATACAAAACTCAAGGCAGAGAGTCTCATAAACAAGGTCTGGCAGAGCATCTGAGGGAGCAAACGGTATTTGGCAATTTAGAGTTCAGGCCGTCACTCACAGCAAAAGATTTTCATTCAAGTATTAAAAAATAAGCCGTACATTTAAGATTGTTAGTCTGTTCTGCAGTAGTTAATGCAAAATCTTTGGGTTAAACTTCGGTCACATTTTGATTGTTTGATTTAGTGTCCGCTGTGCTGGTGTCCAGAGCCAAAACTAGAGAAATAAAATGAGCCTCTGTCCAACAATGGATTTTGTAGCAGCTGCTGTAGAATTGTAGAGAAATTTCATCAAATGGATGAAAATGATAAGATCTAGAAATACTCTATTGAATTTGGCTAGTATTGCTTACACTTGTTACTTTGCTGTAAAATGCCACGAATGTGTCGGCGGCGAGAAAAATAACAGGGCGTCATGAAGGGCTTCAAAGATGACGCTTTTATTTCACCGGATTTATTGTAACCCCCTTCAGTGAACTGATATGCGTTGCTTTTCACACGGATATCTTTGTAGCTATGATCCTGTTAAAGATGAAGTGAAACAGGCAACTACTCGGCTCCATTATTTGTTATTATAAAATGCAAACCAGATGTCAATACAGAGCTGATTGTTTTCACAGGGAACATACCAAAAGCAAAAGTAAATGGACCGAAACCACGACACAAATATATCTAAAGATACACAAACAGACTTCAGCAGGCCCTGTAGCTTATTAATAAACATGCTCATATGATTCGTGTTAGAGAAATCCTTCCTTCTAAACAACTCTGCGCACGCACACGGTGCACAAATAACATCAACTGGATGCTGTTGAACGTTTAAATGTTGGGACGTGAAATTCCGTTATCTGCAGCTGATTAACCCCGCCTGCACGTCCCGTTGAAATGTTTTAACGGGACAGCAGGGGGAGACAAATACCTGCGCGGTGTTCCCGTGGATCACGCCATGTTTCCTGGACACCGCACAGAAAACAAACTGCTGTTGCATCATGCAGTTTCCTCCAGACCTCTGACGCTTTTTCTGCGCCGAACAAGAAGTTATGCAACAGTGTGAGAATGCGTGTGTTTTGGCCTCCGCTGATAAACCCACGCAGTGACTGCGTGAAGTCCTGCCAGTCCACATGTAAGGGGGACGAGTTAAAGCATCACCACGACTGCACGGGTGCTAGTTGAAACCCCCACCCTTTGATAATATATTTTTAATATATTAAAAAAGGGGCCTCAAACTCGCGGCCCGGGGCCACTTATACTGACGTGAAGAAATCTAATGCACAAAGTACTTTTACTGTTAGGGAGGATTTATCTGTTGTTGAGTGTGATGTTAAAATAAGTTCTTTAAAACGCCAAAAATGACTGAATATGAAGCCAACATGAGCAGAGAGCACAAACATGCCGAGGGATCGGCTGTGTTAGCTCAGTGAAAGAGCCACAAACTAATGTGTACACCTATGTCTGCATTTGTATTTTATTAAATACGAACAAAATTAAAGCAGAAGTGATGCCACATGTGTGGCCAGGAAGAGAGGACCAGTGTGTTTATTTGGTAGTTCAATGAAAGGCTTCAATTAGTTTACAGTTTTGTCTTCTCATACAATATTTGAAATTATTGTATGAGAAAAACAAAACACTACATTTCAGGAAATATTTGTGGGTTTTTTCTTGTTTGTTTTGTGGCCCTCCAATGAGACGACAGTGTCAGCAGGGGCCCACAGATCATTTAAGTTTGGTTGAAATCAGACATAAATATCACTAATAGATTGTAGTGATCATCTTATTAAAAATAACTGAGCATTAGTTTCACCGGCCTGATATAAACAAGAGATCTAAAGACACGACTGTGAATCAGGAAGGACATTTTTCACCTTTTAAGATCAGTTTTGACTAAATAATCGTTCAAGTAATCACATTAGCCAGTTCATTCTAAACCAGTTGCTGTAACCCTCGTTACTGCCAACCACACACAGACTCTGGAGACCCTTTCATCACACAGAACATTTCTTGTGCAGTATCATCATTTTTGTCCTCTCTCCACGCACATTTGACCAAGCCCAGCTGATAACATCTCTTGAGATATTTCCATCTGCACAGTTGACTAATCACGGGATGCCAGATCCTGCTGAAATCATACACTGACATGTTTCGTTAATTCAGCAGAAGGGATTTTGTGAGGATCATCAGGTGGCAGAGAGGCTGCAGCTCTTGCAGCAGGTTGCATCAGTCTGCGTCTGGCTGAGAAGAGCGCCTCCCCTCACCACTGCTGCAAGCGTGACTAATGTGTCATGAAACCACAGTCATATTTCCATGTGTGAGAAACATTTACCAACAGCCAAGGGCGTCTGTGACACGGCTCACGTTATCAGGGAGCGTTACTGATACTGGGATTTACAGCAGATTCAGCTGAAATGGCCTCAGCCTTGGCCCGAAGATAAGCCTTCTAGTTAATGTGAAACTACTGAGAGTGCAGGGAAAGTACAGGTCTTTCACTTTCCTGGTTTCAAGCAAAAACAAAAAAGAAAAAAGTGACAGGCCAGACGAGAATGTTGTTCAAAGCATTTTATTGCATTTTTTTTTTTTTTTTTTTTAGAAAAACAATACAAAATTCCAAAGCAACGGTCATAAACGTTGCCTTGGGTGAACTGCAATCATTCACATGGTACAGTAAAGTGCTTATTTTAAATCAAAATACCTTGTACTACAGGATGTATTGGTTTGAAGCCACTTCCCATGAACACAATGGTCTCAGGGGCGATTCAGACAGTGTTAAAAATCAGGTGTCAACCCAGAGCCTGGACTGTATCTGACTGGCACACTGTGCTCATGAGAAGGAACCATTTAAATGGTCTGATCTGCCTTAAATGCTTTCACCTGCAGGCTACATTCAGATTGTGGGGAGACTGTTGGTACTATCCATTCGAATGACTGAATTTTAACACGACGTCAGCGACAATATACAAAAAGAAAGAAAGAAAGAAAGAAATGGAGGCTGAAGGATATCACTTTGTCCCCTTTCTCCCAATAAAAGGCAGTCGAAAGAAAACAAAAGCTACCGCCATTCGACATGAAATAGAAATGGTCATGACCCAGAAAACCCTTACTGTACTGGTCGGGATATTACAGAGTATGGCCACAGTGTGCGTTTGAGTATCCACCCCCATTCAAAGACAGGGACAAACTCAGTTGTATGAAGACCCCCCCCCAGAAAAAGGCAGAATACTGATCTGTATATTTTCACCCCCCTCCCCCCACAAAGATTGCCTTGATCATTAGCTTAATGCTTTGAGATTACCAATAAGCAAAGTAGTTTCCAAAATGAAGAAACAGCTGCATACACATATTCAAGTAAGTCTTATTATAAGACATAAACCCTCATAACTATGCATCTGTAGAAAGGTATTCTTAGAACTATTACAGTGTCCTATTAACAGAATAACGCGTCATCTGACACCATTTCCAGAGTACCGTCGCTGCAGTGCTGCCGACAGGACACGGAGACGATCAGAAGTTCCCCACTTATCTCTGCTAGGTCGTGGATCATATGTTTCAATGTCATGACTTGAACCCTCTTTGGTGAAATGGCTACAGTGCTGAGAGACGTCATCGCCAGTCCATTACCTGTCAGTTTCAGAATGAGCTTTAACTTAATCTAATTAACGACAAAGAAAGATTATTGCCAACGCAGAGTAGGGAAAAATGAACATGTACCAGCCACTCATGGATAACTGCTCCAAATTCACCAGCAACTTCATACTAATGTTTTCTGTGTCTGAAATGTACCAGCCACTTTCATGTTTTACCACATCGGTGCTGGTGCCAATTCCCCACCCTGCTCACATATAAAAAATAATAATAATAATATATATATAACACTTAAAAACTTGCCTTCACTGGGCACGAACGCTCCAGTTCAACTTAAACTTTCTCCATTTTTACCTCATACACCACATACTCAACTTTAAAAACTCAAAAACAAAACAAACATTAAAAACAACAAAGGAAAACATCTGGTGTTTCACCTGAACTGAACAGCACCTGCATGGAAAAAAAAAATCTCCATAGAAAAGAGGAAAAAAAAAAAAAAAAAAAAAAAAAAAGAAGCTTATTAACAGCCATACAAAAAAGGATAAAAATAAAAATCAGTGTGGCACATTGACATGGAGTTTTCAAACTTGGAAGAAAAAAAAAGTAAACTTTATACAGCTAAATGTCTGAAGTTTTTTTTGTCTTTTTGTGGAATGTTTTTCCTTTTTGTGTTTATTTTATTTTATTTTTCCCGTCTGCCTCTAACATTGAAAGAAAATTTGTGACATCATTCTGGGAGGGGCGGCGTGTCGTTAGAGACAACGTTGAGACCCTGAAGGACGAGGAGGACGAAGATGATGGTCCAAATAAATCTGATCAACAAATGACAGTCTGGTCACATTGGGCAAAATGTGCTTTTCAACCCCTTCACAGGAGTTTAAACTTTTACTGCCAAAATATTTAAAGTTAAATCCATAAATTGATCTGTAGAAAAAAAAAAAAAACAAATTCTGGTTGTAGCAAGGGGACGTCAAATTCTTTACAATGACAGTAACACTGACCCAGTTCACTTGCGTAGCCATTTTAAGTACTGTATAATTAGCTTAATAAGCCAGATATACACGCTATGAGCTTTGGCCCCTCCCCCCTCCCCGGCAGCCATCAAGCATGACCAAGTCAAATCAATTCACTAGTTTTAGATTCAATTTAGAAGAAAAGGAAAAACCGCATCAACCGATGCAGCGGCAAGTCGTAGCTGGTCAGGTACAAACAGCCGTTGCCCTTTGAGCACTAAGTGCACGGCGACCGAGCTGGATAAGTGCGCATCTCAGACATTTACACAAGAGTCGGCTGTAAAGAGCTCATCTTAAACGGAGGGGAACAAAAAAAACAAAAAAAGACTTTGAAGAGTCTCCAGCCATCGCGCCTCAGGCATAGACAGCACTGGCTTACAGCCCTTCCAACCCTTATTACACTGAATCCTTTCAAGACAGGAACAGCCTTCATCTCGGCATATTGCATAAGCTTGTACGTATGTGCAGATGGGCCATTCGTGCATATACATACAGGCAAAAAACATTCCAGATAACTTAATTCACAGTGGATCCAGTTGTAACGTGGGAGCAGCACAACAGGTTGTCCTTTGGTGTCTGAGCTTAGTTTCGAAGATCTATGTTCGGATTTCTTCTGAACTGAGTTTCATGAGGAAAAAAACAAACAAAAAACCAACATAACTTAGAAAATACTTTGCTGTCCAACGAGTCATTAACTGGCCCTCCTCCCCAACCTGGAAGTGCACATAGCTGTGTTTGCTATATGCAGGCCCTGTGCTGATGTGCTTCAGAAGTGCTGGAGAAGGGCAGAAGGCATTTAGAGGAAGGGCTGCAGGCAGCATCTCCCTTTACAGCTGGCAAGAGAACCTGAATAGCAGAGGGACCGAGGCCAGAGAGGGGCCAGAACTGAGGAGGAAGACTCTCAGGGCAGTCGTGGAACAGGACTTGAATCATAACGGAAGGTCGGGAAAGTTCAGGCACAGTCTCCCACGATGACGAGGGGGGCCAAGAGCTGACGAAGCTCCGCGGCGGAGACGGGCCCACCTTTCGGCTGGCTGCTTCGCTGCCTGCGCTTGGCCAGCTTGGAGTTGGAAGGAGGAGAGAGGTGCATAGACGAGCCAGAAGCGGTAACAAAAAATTGGACTTCCTGCTGCTGCTGCTGCTCTTCCATGCCATCCTGTTCAGCCAGCTGCCGGTTCACAGCCATGGCCTTATCTGCAAAAACTGTAAGATCCCTGGCACTGCTGGTCCTGATGAGGAAAAGGGGAAAAGAGATTAAACTGTGATCAAAGCAGGTATAAAGTTGGAAATGTTTATTGTCAGAGTGTCTTGTTGCTCTTAATTTCTCACCTCTGATGTAAGATGGATGTTGGCAAAGTGTCAGATGCACCCTGAAAAATCAAAGTCATGTTATTGGTTTTTTGTTTGAACAACTTTACTGTGATTTGCCTAAAATGCAAAAAAAGTGGCATAGTGGTGGATTCAGACTCACCCCCAGCACCCAGGGGTGCTGCAGCACCTGACTGGCACTCAGACGACTTTTGGCATCCCGGACCAGAAGTTTGGATATCAGGTCTTTGGCACTTGAGGAGATGTGAGCCCAGTCTTTTTCCGGAAACTCATATTTTCCTTCCTGGATGCTCTCAAATAAAGTGTTCTGTAAACAGATGCGAAACATTTGCAAATGTTACTTTGCTCTGAACTCACAAAGATAACGTAAGACAAACAAAACTCACGGGAATGAATTCATCAGTCTTACCTGGCAGGTGTGGCAGGGTTCACCTAATTCCCAGCCACAGCCGCCACCACAGCGGCCTACGAATGGAGGATAGCCACTTAGCATGATGTACAGAATGACTCCAAGACTCCACAGGTCACAGCGCTTGTCGTAAATTGTAGCTTCTTCACTGAAGGCCTCAACTACCTCAGGTGCCATGTACTCTGCTGAGCCGCACTAAAAGAAGAACAAGAAAGCCAGTGCGTTAGCCCCAAGGGACGAAAAACACAAAGCGCAGCATGAAAGAGTTAAACCAGAGGAAAAAAGAGACGCTTTGCTTGGCTGCTGCCACATTCTTTCACTCAGCTGACACCTCCTGGCTCCGAGTGTGAAAGCTAAGGCCCCACTCTTAGCTTGTGGGGTGGGGGCAGTCTATGAGACAGTCGCATGATTATCTGCAGTAATGGGTTCACTTAATCTACAAAACTGCTCGTCTTAGTCCGTTGAACATTTCTTAGTTGGAACGTGCTATGAGGCAGGTTTGTGTGGGTAGACAGCGAGTGGTGACTCAGTGCTTTGATCACACAGCTGTACACAGCCCAGGCAGACTTTGTTGAGGGCAAGGACAGACTCAGCTCTACCAGCATGTTGTTATGTAGCTAGGAGAGAAATTAGGCCAAACCCCGAGCATGGAAAAGAGGATTGGCTGTCCTGCATACCCAGAGACTGGGCTGAGCCCTGGTCAGTTACATAACTTGAGAACACAAACAGCAAGTACTGTTTTAATAGTTTTAGGTGGGGAAAAAGCAGGTCGTTGGTTCAGCAGGACAAAGATCATGTTCATTTCTGAGACGCTTTAGTCCTTTTGTCATGAAGTCCCCCACATATCCTTCATTCCATCTGTGGGGGCACATGTTTACATTGAGCAGGCCTCCATTGTGTCCCAGTAACATAAACCAGCTGTCTGCTAACTCCACCTCCAGTTTTATGTAATGAAGTTTGCTGCACAGGAATCGCATTTCAGACAAAGAAAATCCCAACCCCCATGTTTCCGCCATCATCGAGTCTGGGGCAACTGCTTACACAGACAATCCTCCAGGATTCAAGTCAAATGCAGCTGCCGCACACACACACACACTCTCTTTTTTGCCAACCAAGGTACTTTGAAACTGAAGACTAATGCAATAGTTGTGTTATCATAAACAGCTATCAAGGCTAATCGTGTTTAAAAGCTGCTTTACCACCCCTGAATCACAAACAAGTCAGGACATAGATAGCCAGTCCATGACTACCTGCAGCTGATAAGGGCTAAAAGAGGGCAGTCAAATAACAGTAATCGTGGCTCTTTGGCACAGACTTAAACATAAACTTGCATTTGTTCTTCCTGTGCTGTTGCACACCTTGCGAACTTGCAGTCACATCCTCTTCAAACCTTCCAGTAAGCTGCAGAGAGCTGTTAATCAGCTGCTGTTACCACAGGATTTGTCGGTATTGCAACCTGGGGCTTTCCTACGACCATGTGACTAGTCACACCATACCCACAGCACCGATGACACACCTCTGGTGTTTGTAAATGAAAGGATTACTAGGAGAGGCTTACAGGAAGAAGACTTGTTCTGTCCTCAAGAAACTGCACCTACCTTTATGACAGGTACAAACAAGCAGTTTCCTCAATTAAACAGACTAAACTGCTTGTGTGCAGTGTTACAGTTTCCAGCTGCTACATTTAAGCCTCGGCATTCGAACAGCCAGAATTACATCTCACTGGGCACATAGGTGGGCAATCACTCACGCAGAATTCCTAGTAAACTAAAATTAGTCTTTTTCCTAGAAGGGTCTATCTCGGCTCATTCGAGTCCCTATTTTCCCAGTTTACACCCAGTATAGCACCACTACATTTACAGTAAACCTGTAAATCATAAAATGTATTTGAGAACCATAGAACTGCGCTTCAAATGCAAAAGTGCATATTGTGCAACAGCAGTAAAGTGGTTACAGGGGGCCCAGAGAGAGTGCCAGTCGTGAGATGAAAATCATAACATTGTTCCTGTGATCAAGCAAGGAAAACAAGCCAGAGCGCATGAGCGGGCAGAGTTTGCACCTCCCAGTTATCCTCCCCCTCCCACCGGGCTATCCAATCACATCTCAGTTGCCATGTGTGGGGGGAGAGAGACTAAAATTTCTAGAACAAGCCTTATGCACAGCTATTGTATGAAGTACATAAAGAAAGCGCAGACCAGCACAAGAGTGGTTGGGGCCACTGGGCGGAGACTGAGCTGAAAGAAGAGGGTGTATGGTTTTTTTCCTCCTCTCACCACACAGAGAGAAAGGAGAAATAAGCAAACGCTTGTGGGGGGGTTTTCACTGCGACTCCTTCATATCACAGGACACAGCCTTGTAAAAGTTATCATGTACCCTCCAGTGTTACATCCCAGGGCTATCACACCACCTTCTGTACTCCAGAGGCTTTTCTCCCATTGAACGAACACTTTAATATATTACTGGATCAACTTAACCCGAGGGAGATCCTGATTTAAGACTAAAGCACATGACACCTCTTGGCCCCAAACCATATACCCTTCAACAAGTCCGGGGATGGGCCCACCATCCATTATTTCTGTGCAAGGAAGATGAAGTTACCAATGCCGAAAGCCCCCACCCACCAAACCACATTCCTGAGGGCTGAGCTGCCATCCTTCACCTGCTCTGGTCCATCTATTCAGCACACTAGATAAGCAGCAGACAGAGCAAGTGTTGACACAAGTAGAAAGCTTGCCAGTTCAACTTTACCACTCCTCTGAGGTTGAGGGTTTCCTGCTGTTCTGGACACTGTTCAGTGGTAACGCTTTGTGTTGTGACGACAGCCACAAAGTTAAACAATCATAACCCCCAGACTCAAGCTCATGACCCCTCAGTGTTTGCTATTGATTAGACATCAACGGACATCAACATTAAATAGACAGATATGCTTCCAAATGTTAACACACTGAAGTATCCAGCACGATAAGAGGAACATAAAATTTGGCACATCCAGGAAGCAATCCATGCCATTTCAGAGAAACTGCCCAGCAGTAAACTAGTGTAAACATCAGTTAACCCCACTGAGGACTGGCCAATGATCAGCCAGGTGAGACTTGATAAACACATTTACAGCTGCTTTTATCCACAGCAAGAAAACAAATCACTATGTCACGGTGTAACTGATTAATCTGCTCCTGGATCAGCGATTTAAAAAACATTTTTTGGATGAGTAACTTACAGGAGTGAGGAGCTCAGGGGTGGAGATGGGTGAGCTGTCACTGTTCAGCTTGATCCCACTGCCTAAGTCAAAGTCACAGATCTTGACCGGGCATATCTGAGAAAAAGAGCAGATTTTAACAAAAGGCCAGCAGCAGCTTTATCAACAAATCAGCTGACCTCTGAAACACGTTTAGGCATAAATATCTCTGCAGTAAACTCACCTTGTGTGCACTCTCACAGAGAATGTTTTCAGGTTTCAGGTCTCTATGTGCCATTCCTAAAAACAAAAAGATGCCTGTTATATCCATATTTAATTTGAAACTGTGAGCAGTAATACTGCTTGCCATTTTGTTCAAATGATCTTACCCTTGTTATGAAGGAAATCTAGAGCACTGGCAATGTCCTGCACCACGAGACCGGCCTCCTGCTCACTGAAGTGCTGTCTCTTGTGAATGTGTTCCAAGATTGACCCTAGGAGGGAAATGAGAGTCCATTAGCTCCATTTAAAAGCTAAATGCTTTCAAACACACTCACCAAAGCAGCAGAATTTCTTTGTAAACTAGCAGCTGTAATTTACTAACCTCCTCGGAGCTTCTCAAACACCAGGTAGAATTTGTCTTCCTCTTCAAAAAACTCCACCAGCTCCAGGATGTTTCTGCAGAAAACAAAAAGGCACCGAGTCATTTGAGGTCTGCAGTGTGATGATGAATAAAGGGCTTTGTGACTGCCTCCATACGACTGTCAAGTGGCTTTAGTTTTGTCAGAACAGCAGAAAGTTACCTATGGCCCTGGCACTGGTAGAGCATCTCAACCTCACGGAAGACACGACTGCGGCTGTGACCCGGCCTTTTCTCGATTATCTGCAACAGAAAAGCACCAAAGCTGAGCCCACTTTGTCCAGAAATAGCCCATTTTCAGCAGAACTTTGTGTTTTTATACAGAACAGGATGGAGGACAATTCTTAAAGTGCTTAGTATACATATTTGTGGGCATGGCAGCCACTCTCTCACTGCACCACAAACCCCACTTGTGGCTGTGTTTAACAGAAAGCAGACGGTATAGAGCTCACTATACAGTCCATATGCAGTCCCCTATAATGAGCTTCCTTCCAACGTTTTCCTGCTTGCCAACCTTTATCCTACCCGGTGACACACTTGCAGAGATAGTTTAACCTACTTTCAGCACTGCCCAGCATACCAGAGACAGAGCTGAATGAAAATAACAGCCCCCAGTCTCTATGTTTAACCTTTATTCACAACCCATATGTAAATCTTAAGGAGCCATAAGTGTTCCCTTCAAAACATCCCATGACCTAATCCAAAATGTTTACAATTATCAAAACTGCTCTAAAAATAACAGAGCTGCCGGGAACTACAGCAGTGAGGGCCACCAGCTGCATAATGCTGTGCCAAGAGAGACAGAAAGATAGACTGCTGACACCAAAGCAAAAAGCCTGAATTTTCCAGCTCTGGTCTGTTATTGTGTGCTTGGGAGGCTGTGCATGCTTCTCTTCCTGGTAGCTGGATTACAGCTGCTATTGAAGCCCACTGGGGCCAGAGCTGCAGTATGTGTCTAGGATTAATACACGGACAAGAGGCCTGTGAGCAGTCCAAAGCCTGTGTACTGTTCCAGTCTGAGTCAGCAGGACAACAATCAGCTCACCCTCTCCTGCCACAGCAGAACTCCCACCCTGGTAGATGTTTCCATACAGAAACTATAAGGTTGAAGAATGCATTGCAATCCCAAATGGGAGGACACTATTTTTAAAGTGGTAGATTTAAGGTCGCTTATCCAAATTGCAGCTCGTGAAACATCAGCCTGCTGAAAAGCGAGACCTCACTGCAGGTTCTAACATCAACCCAGGCTTGTGAAATAATAGCTTTAAACAGGACTTGTTTGGGAGCCTTCAGACACACGCTGCTCGGCCCTCTGTGCGTCTATGGATGCCTGAAGCTTTTGTTGCGTTTGCAACAGAGCCCGCACATGCAGTTCACCCCCCTACTCCCCCTGTGTCTAGAGAGGGGGAGGGGAGAGACGGGACATCTGGCAGGAGTAGTCTGAGTCCCCCTCGACTCCCAGCAGACCGTCCTACCTCCTCCCCCAGGACTGCATAGTCCCAAGGGATCCATAACAAATCACTCTGGGACAAACTAACTGATCAGTCACATGAGGATCTGTGTACAGCACCTCTGAAATATTAATTAGGAAAAAAAATAAGATATGGACACTTGCACTAAAGAAGCAGCCTTTAACTCAGACTTGATCCATACATGAACAAAATCTGGGGAATAACTAATTAATGTTTATGTCCAATGAGCAAATGGGATTTCAAAAGAAAAAAAAGTGGATTATTTAAATTTTTGCACACTTCAGCAAAAAAAAAAAAAAAATACATAAAAATTTCACAATGTTTTGCTCCTAAAACAAGGAAATGACTTTGTAATAAAAAAGGAAGTCCCCGAGAGTTGAACATGTGCATACAAGTCCTCACGCCATTCAAAAAGGAAATCGAAAAAGTAACTGTACAGAGTGAGAACAAAGCAGTGTAAACACACCGGGTCACAACCCTCACCCATCACCCCTCCTTCCTTTCTGTGGGTTTTGTTTTGGCACAGCTAGCAGCACACAATGTTCTCTGTGCAAGCTGTAAAGAAAGGGGGAGGGTATATCATTTCCAGCTCTCTGATTGGCTGACGAGCTAGAAAAAGAGAGGGGGGGCGTGTCTACTAGCAGCAGCTAGTCTTTTACACAAAAAGTGCATCACTAGGCACAACAGAGGAAAGTTTGCAGAAAACCACTACAGAGAGCTGAACTGAGAGAAAAGATAAAGAGGCATCCTGTCCCAGACCAAAACTTTCCTCAAAATTTCTCAAGAAAAAGACGTGAAAAGGAAGCACAATAGAAACACTGATGCAATAGCCCAGTTTACTTATATTAAATTCCTCTCATGGCTCAGAGCCTCTTCACACAAAGGAATTTCATTACGTAATCCAACCCTCTAACTGTAAAGCAGCCAAACAGAGTCCTAGAACTCTAGCATCTCCTATAGGAAGGTTTCATTGACAACAATACATTAAAGCACACTGTATCCACTGAATGCGTGGCAGTGTCTTACCTTTACAGCATACTCTTTATTGGTGATGAGGTTGATGCATGTTTGCACTCTGGCATAAGCACCCTCTCCCAAGACCTCTTCCTGCAGTCTGTAGACATCTGTGGCAAAAACAGCAAGTTAGCAAAACACAATTACATGAAGGAGAGCAGCTTATACAGCTGTTTTTATAACAACTAGGAATGAAAGCTTTTACCCTCGAATCTTCCAGAGAAACTGTCAGTTGCCCGGCAACGCTTTTTCTTCTTGTTTCTCTTCTTGGCATCGGGGATGTCAATAGGCTGACTGGAAGGCATGTCTGTCAAAACAGGAGTGCCTACATTACCATCAGCTATTGATAGAGGAATGCAAACAAATCCCAAATACTGAAAGAGAAACTAGGGGGAAGTTTTACTTATGTGAATTATACTGAACTAGTCATAAAACTCACCATGTCTGGGGGAGGAGTCAAAATTAAATGATGAATCGATAAGATGGGATCCATTTTTAGTGAAGTCCTCTGATTCAAAGGGATTTTGCCCCTATGGAGTAATAACATGTTTGTTATGATGTGCAATCTCAGTGAACCAGTCAAGATGAGAGCATCTATTGTCAGTCATAACACCTACTGTGACTATAAAGCCAAACTAGACTGAGAGGCTGACACATTTTGAATAATCGCTCATATCTGTTACACCAACACAAGAACGTCCCAAGGCCATAAGGATCTTTCTTGGTCATCTTTCAACTATTAGCTGTGGCATACTCGAGCCATACATTCATCAGCTGCATGTGCCCAGCAGGAAGTATACCATGTTTGTCAGCCAGAAGATGCGTTTATCTATAGCTAGGTGAAGTCCCTTCTCATATATGTTGCCAAACGTGCTCTGATTACAATCTTCCCAAAAGGAGTGACAGGAGCTCGAGCTATCCCTGGATAGAGTTCCAGCTCACCTTGAAGGAGCGGTGGAATCCAGTGACTTCGGCGATCTTATTTTGCACCATTTTGCTTCGATTTGGTGTGTGTGGGGGGGTTCCGATCAGGATATGCGGCGGCAGTGGTTTTTGAATCAATTTGCACTTCTCCGAAACAAACAAAATCGTTTCAGAGAGAGACGCAAGTGATCACACTGCGCTAGCTGGTCAGCTTGGTGCGGCGCTTTAAACGGGAGCCCTGTTGACGACACAATTTGAGACCCCAGCGTTACAATCCAGTGTAAAAAAAAAAACAAAAAAAAAAAAAAAAAAACACACAACACCTAAACTCTTCGTGTTTTCCAGATTGTGGACGATTAACTAAACGCTTAGGCAAACAGCAGGCTGGCTCATCTCTGTCGCGTGCGCATACAAACAGAGCGCGAGAGCGCAACAGCTAGCATTCAACGTCACTCCCATTTAGCTCGCCCTTAGGTTAGTTACAGACAGTTAAGCACGAGGACAGATCATTAAAATCATAGCAGTTTGGCTAATGAGTAAATATATCTAGAGGCCATGGTTAAAACGGTGAAACCGCTACAGGAAGGCTACCAACACACACAAAAACACATCTCCAGTCAAAATGTAACCCACAAGTGCAAACCAGTTGACAGTTACATCAGAATTAACTTTAACGTCAGACAACAAAGATTAGCCAGTGAGCGTTAATACTGCATAGCGGTTCCAAAAACAGCCATTTCGCTTTTAAATGGCAAAACAAAGCCGCAGCAGCCTGCTTTTTCTCCTTACTTACCCCGTTGTTAATTTTTATAGCTCCAGTGTTAGCGTCGTTGCTTGACCCACAGCTTCGAAAGCCGCAGAGGACGTCAAGGGGGGATACGACTGATAGTTTGTGCGTGGAAGGTGGTTGAGAAGAACGAGTGTGGGTGTTTTTATAACCTCCCGTGACTCCGCCCTCCCGAGGAATGCGTCAGCAGCCCGCACTGATCGCGTATATTCGAGAAAAGGCTATTGTGGCAGGGTACCATTTCGTTTTGTTGAAGCGTTCTTCTACTTCTTAAGGGAAAGAACGCTAAAGGTTATTTAAATATGACACACAATAAGCACAACTTAATAAGCTCGGCCATTTAGATTATGTATTATATTCTCGTTTGAACTCTAGACCATATTTTAGGATAGAGACTTAAGAAAAAAGAGCACCGTACACGAATTGGTATTGAACCAGTCAGGTCTGTTTTGTTTAGGATGGGGTAGGGCCCCGAGGCGGGACTTACCGAAGAACAAAACGAAAAAAAATACACGCACGTAGTCACAGTCAGCACGTCCCACCGCTGTTTTGATGGAAGAGGATGTCGATGGAGGCCGGGAGAGATAGTGCAAAGTGCAGCAAACCAGATCTGCGAGTTTACACCGTCCCGATCACCTCATCTGTTTATGCTGCTGTCGCTGTACGTCAAAGGCACACTTTAATTATTAACTCGACTTAAAAACAGAGCCAGCCTTGTGTTTTTTGTGAATACATAAATAAGCAGTGCAAGTTACTAGCACTGCCCCATCTTTGTTTGCGTCAAAAACTCTCTAGTCTACAATTATAATGACTTCACTCTCACACCAAGGGATGAATGACCACGGGCAGGGTTTTCATCGAAAACCAAGGTCTTAGTCACGGCACCCAGCTCCCTCTCAGAGACTGGGCCGGGGCCATGCCCTCAGCTTCTGCGGCATATCACTGTGGCGCATGGTCTCATGCAATGTTGCGCGATACAACCAGAACGGCACCACAATGTACTTAACTATGAGCTGTACTACGCACTGGATACAGACAGCCTTATTTTTGTTGTTGTTGTTGCTGGCTAAACTGCACTATGGTTTAACTAGAACAATGTATGGTTTTTAAAAGACAAATATCTGTTGAGGAGTGTACTGAAGTATTCCTGAGTACACGTTACTTTATTTAACTGCATACATCAAGAAATCATGTCAAATATTAGATTTTTTGGATCAGTCCAAACCGTATAGTTTTTACTTTTTGGGATATTTGGTAGCTTTTACAATAGCTAAGCCATCAACATTTCTTCATATCCTATGATGCCAGAAACCGAACATTTCCAGCTGAACCTTTGACCTTTTGTGAGAGTACATGCACGTTTTGCAGCCTGATGTAGAAGCTGTTTCGACGGGGGTGGGGACAATGTGTCGTGCTTGTGATAATGAAAGAAATTTAAGGATCCTGATGACGCAGAAAATATGTGTGATCTCTCTGCCCATCTGCTAATTGTGAGATGCCACAGCAGTGTTGCCTTAGATGTGATATGCTTATATGGAGGCAGGTATTTAGACAGGTTCAGTCAAGTGGTTTCTCATAATGAGAGAAACTTATTTCCACGTATTCTCACAATACAGTATGTAATAACTGCACACCAGCTTACTAAGTGATGCTATGTATTATGCTAGAAGTGCTCTGGTATTGTTGCACTATAAGCACATGGTCCAACAAACCTTTCCCCTGCTCCTTTTTCCTACTGGATATAATCCCTGGTTTGGAGTTCCACTTCAGTATTCATGTACTGGGTGTCTTAAAACCATGTAAGGGTTGTTCCAGGAGTCGGCTGCCTTGTAACTGGATGCTTTGTGTCTCTCCTTCTCCTTCTACCTCCTTTCACCTTCTACCCCCAAAACACAAGCCCAATAGTAGCAAACATTACGTAACGCGTTGGCCGATGATCCCCAGTCGGGAGCACATGGTGTAGTCGCAGGGTTTAGTGGGAAAACAAGATCGCACTTCCAAGTTCACGGGGTGCACGGGGTGGGTCTGTGTCACTACAGCTCAAAAGAGAGAGGGACGGGGCCACGATACGTGCCTACATTTGACAGCAGCTCTTTCTGACGTAAAAGGAGCTCAATCTGGAGATTATCCTGGGTTGTTTAATTTGATACGTGATTTAACAGAGGCGTGTCTCTGTTGTTTTGCACTGCAGTAGCCTTGTAATGTGCGTAGATAAAGCTGTGGATCAATCGCAGTGTTTTGTTGTTGTTCCGGAAATGTGCATTATTGCCCCATCATAACACGTTCTCGTGACGTTCTCACGTTCTTAATGACACCTTTATGGAGCTACTCAACAACAGTAAGGATGGAAAGCAAGCGCTCAAATATCCTCCAAACTCTTCTTATCAAAGCCCACGCTTATATGACTGCAACAGCAAAAGGAAAATACAAAGTGGTGAAGGTCCTGGATCAAATCCAGTCTGATGCCTGTCTGTGCGTAGTTTGAACACTTTTACGGTGCCTGCGTGGGTTCCCTCCGGGTACTCTGGCTTCCTCCCACAGTCCAGAAACCAGTAAGGTTAACTGGTTATTATCAATTGACCATAGGAGTGTGAGTTTCTATGTGTGTGGTGACAGATTGGTGACCGGAATACGGAGCGTGCCCTGCTTTTTGCCTGTGACAGCTGGGCCAAACGGCGACCCTGAATTGGATAAGTGGAAGAAAATGGATGGATGGATGGAGACAGGCCTGGTGAGAGGCCCTCGGGTACAGAGCAGCAGGATTTGTTGCAGAAACATTTCTGTGCTGTTTGTGCACCATATTTGTCCACATACATGAAAAGCCTGTCGTACCTGCAAGTGTTTTCACATAATGCACGTATCAATACAACCCCCAAAGGCCAACAAGATTAGGGAGCTAAACACAGTCAGCAGTCTTGTACTAATTTGAACATTTGTTAGATGCTTTTCCTAAGCAGGGAGGTCGCAGCACCCCAGAGTGCTCCCTTTTCCAAGCAACTTTGACTGAACAATCTTCTTACAAGGAAACAGCCACAAGATGGGAAATTTGTAATCTCTGGCAGAAATGGATGTGCATGGGGCAGAAAGAGAAAGACGGCGCACTAGGCCAATCAAATTGTTCCAGTACCCAGAAATCCCTCTCCGATTTGCCAAAAAATGTTGCAACACAGACTGTTTTGCTCCATTTGTACACTAGGGAACCCTTTTGTGTTCTTTCTGTGCTTGCACTTTGTGCTTGTTACATAACCATGTGTAACAAAGGGTATTGATATGAATCAGGTAGTTTTGATTCAGACAGGGAGAGGCTGAAATGTAAGATTTGACCTTTCAGCCTGGGCACTAGAGCTTGTGTCACTTCTTGGTTTCTAAATAACTTGCTGTATGACTAAGTAGTTGTTGTTGTTTTTATCTGTTCTCTGCCCTCACCATACAGCCCTTTCACTTAAATCCAATGTTCTAGCAGTACTTATTAGAAACATTTGTGCAAAGATTAGGTGTAAGACATGCTGGAACAGGCATGGCTTCCGCTTTTTAATAACTATAAATCTACTGTCGTTATGCAAGAATTAGGGAGAATTGCAGTGTACAGATGTGCCTTTGCATGTCCACAGCAGAAAGGGAAATGGGTCTTTGCTGTGGACAGGGAAAAACACCCAACTCGCCAGGGACATGGAAACCCCGGTTTTTGAACAGTTCCAGCAATAATGATCCACAAGGGTTTGGACTTTCAGGAAGAAATGCGTTTTGGTTGTTGAGTTTAGTGGCAGAGTGAAACATGTCCCACACAGAGGGCCCAGAAGGACATCTACAGAGTGCTTCCAGACTAGTCCATACCAGTCTTATTTCCAAGCCTCGAGCTCAAGTAACCAGAAGCTGAATCTGCCCAAATTTCGGCCTCATTTAAATACATCATTATCTTACTGGAACTTTTTACGAGGCCTCTCCACCTCCAATGTCCTAAAATTATCGCCACTTTTCATCTGTACAAGCTGCACAACCGCATGATGCAACTGAGTCATGTGCCGCAAAACCGTTAAGGGTGTGTCCTCAGTCCGGCACTTACTGACTCACATTACATCCCAGCCCGTTTTTGATTGTATGTAAATAACCACACTGTACCATGAAAACAACAGACGGGCAACTGCTGAGCACAGAGTTGGACAGGCTTCTGTCTGATTGGCTGGAGCTTGTTCTTGGCCTGTAGCCAGCGCTTCCCTTCACTGTGCCGATCGCAGAGCCCCTCGAGTCTGTCTGGTACATTCCAAAGGAGAAAAACACGCCAGTGAGGGCGGGAGAGAGAAGGAAGGAGGGAGGGGAAGAGCGCAAGGCGGGTACATCTCATCTCACACGTAACAGGCGTAAAGCGTGCTGAGAGAGTGCAGCCCAGTGTTCAGAGGAACTGACTCCACTGTGAGAGGAGGGACACTCCTGTAAGAGGATCAGGTTGCAGGAGGCAATGAGGTCATTCCAGTGGGTGAATTAACCGTGGCACATTGTTACATCATGTTTGTTTCTTATCAAAATTCATATTTATCGTATATGTCAAAATGTATTTGTCCAGCTTGATGGAAGGAGGTGACAATGGGTTCATTTTAGCGCTTTATATGAAGATGAATATGCAGTTTTTGTGCATTAAAATTGAATCAATTGTTTCATACAGGAGTGCAGCTAGTGATTGTTTCCTTGATAGATTCACCTTCTTCATTCTGATTTGTAAAAATTCAGAAAACATACTGACGCATGTCAAATCCCCAAAGCCAGCTTTGTCCAAAGGAGACTTTTTAAAGCTACATTAAAACCGTTGGAAGAAACTGAAACCATCCTTCAACTGTGCAAAGCTGAAACCGTGGAATATTTTCTCATGAACAACAGCTGAAGGTTGAGCAGGTTATTTACCAATGGGGAGGTCGGCAGTTAAAAGAAGTCATAAAAAGCCCCTAAAGGCATAAAACACAGCGCTGAATGGGTGAACGGGGCTGTAGCCTTAAATGCTCTGAGTACTCAGTAAGATAAAACTCAGGGCGATAAAACAAATGAGTGGAGCATTGAAATGGTTTTCAGAATAATTTTTTACTAATTATTTTAGCTGTACATTTATAAATGCTTTGTAGCTTAACTTATCAGAAAGCAATAATTTACAAGCTTCACATATTTTCTTTCTAAAATTCCTAATTGTAAAGGAACTAGTGACCACAGACTAGCACATATATGAGTCAGCTCGTACTTTCTAAAGGAGGAAAGTCTTCAGTTATTAATGATATGAATCAATAGCAACCATAGACTGTCCTTACTATTTGTGTGCATGGATATATGTAATGGTAACTAGATGTAGTGAAGTACAATGTTTCTTTCTGACTATGGAATTAGACAGTGTCCTTTAAAGACATTGTATTAAAAAATAGTTACTATGTTGCCTAAATTGTCCAACAACATACAGCGTTTTGTTACAAGTTACTTTTTTTTGCTTGACTGCAATGTTGAGGTCTCTTTATTAAATAGACATATTCAGTCTTTGAATGACTTACTCTTCAAGCACCAAAAAAGGAAAAAAGAAGTTGAAGATGTCATTCTAAATTTTTGGCCGTGACTTTGTTTGTTTTTTTGAATAAAATGTTTCCAGAAAGCCTCGTGGATGAAATCATTCTTTTTTTCCTGTGTGTGACTGCAGTGTGGTGAGGTTTTGGCAGATGAAACACTTGACTGACACGAGCCCTGAGCTTTGCAGAGTTTTTGTTTACATTTATTACAGACAGTGCGAACAGGAAGTGCGATTATTTTGAAATTCAAGGAATTAACCTGTTTGGTGTTTTGCCTGTAAACTGCAGTTAGAGAGTGGGTGTAACAGTGAACTGTAATTTTCCACTTTATGTCATAACGCAGTGCTGAAAGCTCTGTGTGTGTGTGTGTACGTGTGCAACAGTATCAGATATGAGCTTTGCAAAGACTGATGTTACACTCATATACTATATAGGTGCACCTAAAGGGGCCATTCTGAACGATGGCTTACATGATTTGCCTTGAATAAGATGACTGAGTAATGGTTTATTATGACTAACTGCACCCCTGCAGCAGTAATGAGAGAGACTGTGTGACTATTTATATAACCCCGCCCATAAGCGCTGATAACTTCCACCAACTCCAACCACTGATGTTGTTGTTCGGGACTATTGTTGGCTCAGTCACATTAAGCAGCGTTCATCCAAAAACAAACCCTCTCTCTGTGTTCGTCACAGTACAGTCTGGCCTGTTTCTTACATAACCAGCTTAGCCAAATCATTCACCCGAATCAGGTCTTTCCCCCCCTTCTTGACTCAAAGTGGGACATTGAGCAGATTTCATAAGAGTACAGCAGCAACCACAGGATAGAAAGCTCAGGGAGACGGGGAGGTTTTGGGAGTCTGACGCCTCCTGGTGGACATTAGTGAACACAGCCTGTTCATCATGTTTTTCCACTTGTGTTTGTCATGTGAGGTTCAAGTCTCGTGTGACCTTCAGCTGCCAAGAGTATCTGCAATAAACACCTGCAGGTTTGACATCTGAGAACCCGACCCGATGGCTCCCAGCCCAGCGTGTAAGATAACAGCCTTGATGTCTGAGTCACCATTACAGTATCTAGCCTGTCTGCACATATGAGTTTTAACCAATAAAAATTAATGACTTTAAATGGATTCAGTTCAGTAAAATACTCTGTTTCCTCCGTTTCCCTCAGTTTAATCTTAAGGTTTTTATGACTTAAAAAAAATGCTGCAGCCCATTATCATCAGCATCAGAAAGAGTTGAGAATCACTTTAATGTAAGAACATACTGAGATTTACAGGTGAAAAGAAAGAAACCGTACTAATTTTAGATCATTTGGAACAGAAAAGAAAAGAGGAAGCATCCTGGAATGATTCAGATTAAAAAAAAGAGACATTAACACAAACAGACCTCTTAATACTGTGCTCTGATAAAATGTCTGAAAACTTTTCAGAAGGAGCAGAACGCCCTGGCGCAACAGGATTCCTGGTTAAACCTACAGTATGCAGCTAAAATAGATTACAGTACTTAAATATAAAAATAGACTCTGGATTTGATTGCTCGTTTTCCGTTCTCCAAAGCAGTCTTCGAGATGGACGGATGCATCCATTCGCCGTGTCCGCAGGTCCCTCAGTGGCACATCCGAGAGGTCATTTCTTTCTGTGGCAGACACAAACAAACAGCACACAGCTGAGCGAACCTTTCCAAAGCCAGTTTCTACACTGATCACATGACAGCACACTGCTGTGGGCAACATACAGGTGGGAAACAAAGAGTAAGCAGTCCAAGCTTTTTGGTCAACACACACACACACACACACACACACACACACACACACACACACACCTGACAGAGTGAGCACTCGTCTTTGACAGTTAACAGTAAAATAAATTTGGGTTTCAGAATAATGGAAAGACAAGAAAAAATCTGTTCTAAGACAAACAAACTGCAAAGACTCATTTTTTGAGTCCTGCATTTCTCTGGTGTGCTCATACATGGGTCTTAACTATTGTAGTTTTCCACTCATCGCATTAAGCTGCAGCAATCTGCAGCTTGTACACAGGACATTTTGTTGCAGCCTAAAAACCAGTGACCTAAATCCCTGGGCCACTGAGGCATCACATGACTGCAGTTTTCATTAGCTACACTAAACAAAAGGATACAGTTTACCCACAGCTTCATTTTTAAACTCACATCTTCTCATCTATAGCTATCAAGTTATGCATCACCCATTAAGCAACATCATGCTGAAATACAGAGAAGCCACAAGTTTTTGGGGAAGTTTAGAAATAGTCTTGCACTTACACGATTTGACCACTAGGGGTGCCAATTCTAATTTCCTAAATCAAACGATATGCTAGACTGATCTGATAATGTAGTAATCGGGCTCTTTGTTGTACTTCTCAAAAGATAATTTAAAGGAAATGTGATAGTCTGTTTACCTGGGTTGCCAAACATGAGGCCCGGGGCCAGAAACAGCCAGTCAAATGCTCCAATATGGCCCGCTAGTCCTATACATTTATTTCTGACAATTTAAGCCCTAAAAGTCATGCTTACAGATTTCTTTCATTCCTTTTCACTTATTACAATAGAAAAACTTTATCGAGTGGAAAAACTGATTTGTGCCGTTAAGCGTACAGAAGGGAGTTTCGCCGGTCCGGCCCACGATGCAAGATTAGCCTCACATCTCCGCTGTACACTGCTCTAAAATGCAGCTTTGTGTCACAGCAACCTTCAAATGCAGCATCTCGGTGTTTTAACATGGGCTGATTATTACACAAGCGTGCGCGCGCACACACACACACACACACACACACACACAAGCCCATTCTCTGTAACTTCTGTCGGTGCTGTGCTTTTTTGGAAATCGAATTTCCCAGAGGAACCCACCCGAGGGATTAATAAAGTTCTATCTTATCTTATCTTATTCAGCTATCTTAGTGGGGACCTTCATTAACATAATGGTTTTCCTAGCCCCTTACCCTAACCATAACCATTAAAAATGAATGCCTATCCCTAACCCTTACCCTAAACCTAACCATAACCTAATTGTAACCCTGACACTAAAACCACATTTTGAGCCTCAAAAAGGCCTTCAAACTTGTGAGGACCGGTGAGTGTGTCCTCACAAGTATAGTAGAATGCAGATTTCAGTCCTCACAAAGATAGTTAGACAGGAACACACACACACACACACACACACACACACACACACACAGCTCGATGTCATCTGCTCACCAGGGGCTCCAGCTCTTTGTGGTCCGTTAGGTTGAACTCGGTGACAAAGTAATAGAAATGCTTGTAGCAGGTGTTGACGTGAGCCTCTGCCCCCATCTGGCTCACGCGGTCAAAGTGGTGGATGTAGACGTGGACGAACACCCGGAACAGACGCGACAAAATCTTCTTAGCCACCTGCATGAATGTCTTAGGGAAGGGAGTACCTGGGAGTCAAGCAGATGGGAGACAGAGCGAGAAGGCTGCGGTCAGTCTGCGGTGACCTTTTATTTGCTCCGGAGTAAACAGACACGTTTGAAATTACTGATGCATTTAATTAAAAGTGAGGCTGCTTTTTCTACATTAACCTTTCCCCGTCTTCTCCCCCTCAGGCCTGGACACCAGCCGCCAATCGGCAGCAGACGCGGCCAGCGTCACAATCGGACACGATCGGAAAATCGACAGGGCTCGGTGTGCCGAATAATCTCCCAACACACGCTTAATTCAGCACATCGTTTTGCTTTGACTAATTAAATAATGTTTTAGGAACGTGTTGCAGAGGATGGCTGCGTCAGAGGTCGTTTCTATTCATAGCCTTACTGTCCATCCTGTGACCCATTTCTAAATCCACTGGCTGGCATGTTTCTGCAGTCAGTCAGTCAGCTGCTGAGCCACAGCACAGTGCACACAAACACACTCGGAGATAATAGAAAACCACAAATTCCACTGCAGCAGATTAACTGTGATGTTAGCAATGCTCAGCGCTGAAGGTAATCTGACATACGTGGCCTTGCGGATGCTGAAAAACAGGCTTCACATTTCAGATGTGAATCGTTCGCATCTCATTTCAATTTTCCTCTGTAATTATTACACGTTAATCATTTAAGTGGCTTTTCTCTGCGTTCCGAATGAGTCACACTGAAAGGATCATTAAAATGAAATAGAGGTTACTCATTATAGCCATTCAGTTCATAAAAGTAAAGATATATTAAAGCATCAGCTCCCCACTTTCTGCTGTGTGACCCTACCTGTGGTGCCAACACCCATGCAGGGAGCCACTGGGTTAAAACACCAACAGGAGAAAATTTGAAATCTGAACAAAAGTCATAAGTTTACCAAATAAAACTTTGGAATTTATTGACTGGAATGGCTTCGTAACCATATCGAAGCGTGGCCACAGTCTGTCTGTGAATGGGCTGGTCGCTTGGTTTGCCTCATGAGATGACTTGACAGACTTGAACCAACCGCTGAGACGCCGTGGCTCGTGGCTTATTTCAACACTTACCGACGTTGGTGGGGAAGATATTCTCGTTGTTGATCTGTACCTCGATCCAGTCCATGAGCAGGCTCATGTATTTGGGAGCCGACAGGGCGGTCGGCTTCTTGTACTTGTGCTCGTCTTGCCAGCGGTATTCGTACTTGGGCCCGCCCGACATGACCGGGCAGGTTTGATCGGTGCACGAGTCACTGATGGTGCCGTAGATGAGGTTGATGCGGTTGAAGAAGTCGACCACGTGGACGGCCACCCAATCGTTGAGGTCCTCGCCGTGGGGCAGCTGCACAGCCAGCTTCAGGTCCAGGCCGGCGTTCAGGGACGCCTGGGCCTTCTTGTGCAGCTCGAAGCGCTGCGTCCCGGGCTCAAACTTGCGCTTGGGCCGGAATGTCCTATCTTTGTTGAAGACTTGTTTCAGGGCCATGGACATGGTCGCATGTGGTGGCGGCAGACGATCTGTTCGAACGCTTCAGGTGAATTATTTACCGTTGAAATGGAAGCAGACAAGGTTGTGTGAACAGCCAGTGTGGGTTGTTTTGGTTATGGATTGTCGTGGTTTTTATTTGGACTGAGTCTCTGACTCCTGTGTACGATTAAAGGAGAAAAAGAAAAGGGCAGAATTTGGTTAATATATGCACATTTACATTGAAATGTCTACTTCCTGTCAAACCTGATTGCATGTGTATGTAACAATTAAAATCTAGGGTTGCAAACAGCATGTTTGTTAGTTAAATTAGTGTCTAAAATGCCAAACAACAGTGAGATTTGGGTTTTTCCCAGTCATGAATCATATGTTAGATGCATGCTAGGTTGATATAAAACTGTTAAACCGGAAAAGAAATGGAGGCCGTGCGAGAAATTTTACGCACGAGAGCAACACAACTAAATAATTTGGCTGTAATCAGAATAAAATGCCCAGTTGCCCGACATAATTGATCTGAGACCACACTGCAGCACTGGGAGGCTGTCTGCAAACGACAAGCCTGGGCAAAAAGAGATTAACCTTAAAAGATGAAACATGGTGTCTGAGTGAGTCATTTCCTATTTCATACACCAATTCCGCCGTGAAATCAAGAATATGCCGAATGACAATAAAACCAAGTCAAACCGCGTGTTGCCAACGTAAATCGACATTGCCGTGTTTATTTACGCCTCCATATATACATCAGGTCCACATTGCTCGTTGTCTGGAGGGCTTTGTGTCGTTTTTAAGCACATTTCCAGGATAAAAGTCAGAGATTCAACATCGGGGCTCATGACGGCGGTGCGAAGTTTATTCGTGACGTGACGCTAGCTAACTCGGCCGGACTTGTTGCTCCATAAAACAGCAAATATAAAACCCGCTAAAAACGCACGACAAACCCGGATCACTCACACGCTATCGTAAACGAGGGGGAAAAGCCGCCTAAGGGCAGCAGTTAACTCGGGCGGCTCTTCGCAGGGTGACGAAATGATACAGTTGAAAGCCACTTTCCCGAACTTACTTGTTCCGCCTTCCTGTTTCCTTCGACCTTTTATCGAGAAATATCTGGTCGCTGATCGATAGCTTTATGTCGACACCGCAGACGGGCTACATTATGGACACACGGTGCGATACATGTCGTAGAATTAGTAATAACGGTACGAACATGTCACTTTGATAAAGAAACTAATGTCTGACTCCTCCCTGTGAAACGAAAAGTACACCAGCGCAATGCTAGCGGCTTTAGCGGCGACTTCCGGATTCAGGATTTTCAAAGTAATGGGACTGCTTTTTCCACTATATGTGGAGACTTTCATGTTAGCTTTGGTCATTTCATTACATTCCCTCTGACCTAAGAGCAGTTTTCATGTATTAATCACTTACACCTGCTGACAAACTAAATCAAGTTTCCAGTGTGGGTTTTCTCATTTTACTGCTCGGAAGAATCAATCCTGCTCCGCCCGTATCCTGATCAGATGTCTCTTTTTATGTGGGACTACACGGCGTTTTGATTCTTTGCTCTCCCGTCCTACATCTTGACTCAGTACCTCACAGTTTGCAGTCTGCAGTTTTCTACAATATAGTTTTTACCCAAGCCATGCCACAGAAGGTCAAGCAGGAAAAGTTACAAGTAAAACAAAAGCTACAAGTGTTACAGAATTTGAATGACGTGTCAGCATATACTGAAGAAATGAAATTCTTTTTCAGTTTTGCAAAGGAGAAACTATGGCATGAAACGATATGTGCATATGTGTGCTTATAATAAACAAAAGGTCCTAATCTAGTAACCTGCACAGTTTTAAGCTATATTGGCCAACACTGCTGCTGTAATTAAATGTATAAATATAAATAAACATAAACATATATGAAACTGTCAGACTACACACCAATGTCACTGACATGTCCCATACTGACCCACACAAACACAGCCCCACATGAGGACTTAAGACTAACTTTAAAACAAATCTAAATTTAAGTTAATTCGACACCACACACCTGCTCAGTTATTAGGTAATCTATGATATTTCTTCCTTGTTTGACAGTTTGGGCTCAATCGTCACCCTTTCTAATCGAGTATCTGACACCTTTGTACAACCAAACTCTACAAATTATGGCTAAAAAGCATGTTTGGTGGCAGAACTGTCACCATATGTTTTTTCTTAAATTACAGTGTATAATATATAGTGTCTTTCAAAGACACTTGAATTGTGTAAATCTGTTTTATGCATTATGGATGTAAAAGCCCAACAAAGGACAAGGGCTGGAAATTAGCAATACCGTTAAATTCTTTATGAAAAAATATTAAATATATAATAAATGTAGATTTCCGGGACTCTGATCATATTACCTATTTATACCACAGCATGCATAGGGTCTAATATAGGGTCATAGGGTTTATTTTGTGAAAACCTACTATTATTTTGAAAACTGCTTCATCGACTTCCTTGGACCCTCCAGTGTGGCCTGACGGTTCACAAGTACTTCCTCTGACACAGTTTGGGGCCAGCGTGACTAACCTCAGTTTGTTTCTTTCCTAATAAATCGCCGCGTGTGACGTTTTAAATTACTGGCATTGAAACATCAGAGAGAAAAAACTATTTAACAAACACACATATTTAAAGACAGAGAACAGCTTTAAACTCAAAGTCTCAAAAAGTCTCATATTAGACTTTCTCATTTTGAATGTTTCTTTTGATTAAAAATGCAGATGTTGGACTCTGCACATACATGTTCAGAGTATTTATAAGAAAGTATGCATGCACCTCATGTCCAAAGCTCATTTTTGCCTTCCAGTGAAACATCACCAAATGCTGATGCTTTTATGGAGCATTTTGTTGATACAAATGTTCATAATGTCTTTAATTGTAATGTCTTTTGTGTTATGATTGATTTTATGAGACAGATTGCAGAAGACCAGTTGAATGGAGGCTCGTAGTTTTCCCGCCACATCTGTGATAAAGTTACAGATTTTTATTTTTATGGTTTTGGAACATCTGGAACATCTGGAAAAGAACAATTAAGACTTATAATGTCAGACTGTTGTTGTAGCTCCAAGAAAGAAAAAGAAAAAAAAAATCACACAGCACTTAAGAATGAATTCAGTCATATCAGCAGATTTATGATAAGTTAATCCACATTTTTCACTCACATAATTCGTTTGTTTCTAGTTTATTAGGCTAAAAACATTAAAAATGCTTTTAGGTGGAGGCGGACAAAGACGCAGATTTGAATACATGGTTCGATTAAAGTAGCAGAAAATAAAATTAGTTTTGTTCAGCAGTATTACGACACTTAACATTCAAACCACGGCAGACAGAGAGCTTCCTCGCACGGCTGACACACTGAAGTCCGATTTACAAATGCACATTTATTGCTGCGTCGCTTCTGCGGTCAAAGCTGGTCACTGTGCACAGTTCATAAAACACTCTTTGTTTTGGTTGTTTAATGGCCGGCTGAAAGGACGCTTTGTGCAGCGCTGGGACAGAATGTGCCTTTTTTCTGTCTACTTGGTAGGCTCGGGTGCGGCGGCGGCTGCGCCTTCCTCAGGCTTGGCCTTGCCGGATATGGAGTAATGATAACTCCTCATGGCCTCCTCGACCTTCTTGAAGTCAGGACGGTCCTCGTGTCTGTGAGAGAGGAGAGGGGAGGAGCAGAGAGAGGAGGCTGTGATAAATAGAAGTCACAGGATTTTAAGAGGATGCGTTGCTTGCTTAATCTGACGCTAAAAAACAAATATTCAAGAGGAAATTGTTTTCATTTACGAGGGAACGACTGAGGAATATAATGTCGTTAGGTGACAGCAGCCATGCCTGACGTATGAAAACTACATAAGTCATTAAATACACTGCTGTGAAAAGTGTTTGCCCTCCTCCTGTTTTCTTAGTTTAGTTTTTTGCACATTTGTCATACATATGTTTCAGGTCATCAAACTAATTTTAAATGAGTCTTTTTAGACAAAAACAACAAGAGTAAATACAAAATGCAGTTTTTAAACGATTTAAGTACGTTTACTTTATTCAGGGGAAAAAACTACAGACCCTGCGTGAAAGACTAATTGCTCCCTAAAGCTAATAGCTGGTTGTGCTACTCTTGGCAGCAAGAACTGCAATCTAGCATTTGTGATAACTGGCAATGAGTCTTTCAGCCACTCTTCGTGGCAGTATTGTTTAATTCAGCCAGACTGGTGGGTTTGAGCATTAACGGTGTGTTCAAGCATCTCAGCTGGATTTGAGCTCGGACTTTGAATGTACCATTTCTTTCCCAGTTTGTTTCTTATTGTGGAAACATGAACTCTTGTTGTTTTGTTGTACATACATACAGACAACCTCTGTTTATGCCTCTCTTATATAACGCACGCACAAGACCATCGGTTTCTCACTTGTATGTCCAGCACTCTTTCATCAGTGTATATACTCGCTCTGGACACGCCGCCGGACAATCCATGCGGCTCCCGTTCTCAATGAAGCGGATCACGTCGGGTCCTTTCATTTTCTGGAGAACAAATTCAAAGACAGGCAGCGTGAGCTCTGGGATCACGTCATGCTTTGATAACCTTCTGCAGTAATCTGTCTTACCTTGTAGGGTTTCCCTCCGTAGGAGAACGCCTCCCACATGGTGACACCAAAACTCCACACGTCGCTTTTGCTGGAGAATTTGTGGAAGAGTATACATTCTGGTGCGTACCACTTGAGCGGCCATTTACCTGCAGTACGAGCCTGTGAACACAACGTTTATGATGGTAAGAAGCACGCCAAGGACTCGGCCAAAGCAAGCAAACATCGGCGATGGTATTTAGGGCCTTGGAGTGAAGGATTGCTGGGGCTCTCTGGTAACTACATCCACTCCAGATATGGGTCAGTAAATCAGTAAAATGGAAATCAATTGAGTGTTTAGTTCAAACAGGGCACCTGACACATTTTTGTCAATAGGAGCTAATTACTGTTTGCACATTGTGAGGTCAGCAACTCGCAGAAGGGCAATCCATCTAAGACATACTCTCTGTTTGCACACACTGATAAAACCCACACCGGACTCTCTAATCACTCTGTATTCATGCAACTTTGTCTTGCGGTACAACAATATTAAAAAATTCGTGAGTACTTTGTAGTAGTTGTCATCTGCTCCCAGGGCCTTGGAGAGGCCAAAGTCACTGATTTTGGCGAACTGTTGATTGACCAGCAGGACGTTGCGAGCTGCTAAATCTCTGTGCACAAAGTTCTTCTCCTCCAGATACTTCATGCCCATCGACACCTGGTGCATCAGGTTCACAATGTTCTCCACCGATACAGTATCCCTGTGAGGACACACGTCCAGAGAAAAGAAGCATTAGGATATTTTTAGTACACAAATGTAGTTTTTTCCTAAGACAGCTGGGATGGGCTCCAGCTGCACCCCCTGAACCTGGACTGGAAAAGCAGAAGTAAATAGATGGACAGACGATCGATGATGATGATGACACAAAACTTGTCCAGTTCCTTTTGATGCAACAAAACACTGAATATTATTGCAGTTTTAAGTATCCAGAAACCTTCAAATGAAGCAGCCTGAAAAATGAACCATCCTAAGTTTGAGTCTTTAAGACAGAAGTGGGGAACTCCAGGTGAGGTTTTAGATCTCACCCTGGGTCAACACACCTGAATCAATTTATTAGTTCATTACCAGGCCTCTGAAGAACTTCAGGACATGTTGAGGAGGTCAATTAGCCGTAATCAGCTGTGTTGGATCAAGGACCTGCAGGACACCGGCCCTCGAGGCCTGGAGTTGGACACCCCTGCTTTAAGACATATTTGGAGTTTTGGAATCATCCACCTCTCCATTTTCTGCTGCTTTTCCAGCTCCGAGTCATGGGGGCAACAGTCTGAGCTGAAACGCCTCATCCAGATGTTCAGGGGAAATACCGAGGTGTTGGCAAAATGTGAGCTCTGTCCTGGTTCTGCCCCAGGGCCTTCACCTGGGAGGACATGCCCAAAACACCTCACCTAGGATGACTCTCAGCTGGAGAAGCTTTTGCGTGTCATTCCCCTGCTCTTTTATCTATCTCTAATATCTCTATTGACTGGACTTGAGTTATAGGCTTCTCTTTGCTTTACTTAAGTCTTGGAAAGAGTGAAGGTGGCTATTAAAATGTTATCCTGGCACTAAAGCAAACACATAACCTAAAGGACGTGTAAAATCACATCCCCATGTTCCAACTTCTGCCCTTCGAGAGCTGCTGCTGTCCATACAGAGTACGGTCTTGCCTGCTCTCCTATAAAATTAAGATGTAAGAAAGCGTACGTTCACTTTTGTTGTTCTGTATTTATTCCGTCATAACGTGACAGTTCTGAGAATACATGGAGCTGCCACAGGAAAAAAGAACGGCCTCATAAAGATCAGAAATGTCTTGGACGAACAGATTGTCTGATTCATTCCTCATCAGCATGTCATGGCAAGGACTTCTGCAGTGTCAGTATCAGAATCCACCTGAGAAGTACAGACTTGTACCAGGACGCACTTTGAGGGCTCACCTTGAATAGAAAGGGGTTATAGTAGCACCACTCTGTTTACTATTTACCACGTAGAAGAGCTGAGTTCTTTGAGATAAAGTAAGATTATTCACATCGACATGTTTTGATCCTTGTTACAGCTGAAAGATTTCTATGCATGAAACTGACTGACCCTAAACCACAGCCCTGTTTGGTGCAAAACCCATCCTGGGGCAGTGCATGTCTGTGGGAGCTGTTAGGGTTACACTGACATGTATGTATTTTTGTAAAGTCAGAGCGTAATCTGATCTGACTCTACACATGCTATATAGGATTCGTAAGGATCTGAGTGTCATGAAAAATAATAAATAAGATGGTTTTTTTATATAAAAATATGTAAGTCAGACCTTAATCAGTCTCCTAGTTACACTCCTAAAACTGAAATCTCACTATTGCTGGTTTAAAAAATCCTCTGAAGTTTTATTCACTAAAGATTTTTTTTAAAGGTTTACTTGAGTCATTTGTGTTATTTCAACAAAATACTGTGTTTTTTGGATTTACTTTAAAAAAAAATGTACAATGAATGTAAAACATTGAAGCAATACATAAAATATATAAAATAAATACGTAACTGATAAATAAATGAAATAAAAAATGTTAACACTTTTATTCAAAAGTTATGTCAAGTGGTTCCACCCAACCGTGCTGCAGGTTAGGATAACTGCTAAGAAACTGACTCAAAGAAAAACCAGAGTTTACCAATAAATAAATAAATAAAACAACTTTTTTTAAGTGTAACTACAAACAGTTAAAGATGAACTTACTTGTTGGAGGAGAGGAATTTGTTCAGTGGTCCGGCAGAAGCCATCTCCATGACCAGCATAAGACAGTCTGCGTTGCACAGGCCAAGCATGCGGACGATGAACGGGTTACTCAGCTGGTGCATGATCTCTGCCTCCCGCATCATCTCCTCCTTCACCAGCTTCTCGTTGTCGTTCTTCAGCACCTTGACGGCCACGTCTATCTGACCCCTGAATCCAAACAAAACACAGGCAGCGACATCAGTAGACGCACGCACGCACGCACGTACGGCTCAGCGTCTGTTTTTAAAATGTTCGGCTCCTCACGATTCTGTTTTGAAGACTCCCTTCTTGACACAGCCAAAGTTCCCAGAGCCGAGCTCCACCTCGTCCATCAGCAGGTCGGACCTCTGGATGTTGAACCTCTTGATATCATTGGGGTTGTGATACGGGTTGAATCCATTGCAGTCCATGGGGAGAAGGTCGCGGTCTTCGGGCACAGTAGTCTTTGTGACCAATGCAAGAGCTGCAAAGTACAAATTGCACACAATAAATTGCATGTACTTTGTTTGTAGATATAATGTGCAAAACATTTCAAACTTGAAGGTTTTACATTCAAAATCACGTATCAGAGTCTAAAACATGATGCACTTGTATAAATTAATTACCCAGTGATATATTAACTGGACACTGTTACTGAGGAATTACATTTTTTAACTCACAACCTTTAAACACAGCGCTTGGCATGCAGTTATAATCTATCAGATTTCAGTCTTCCTTCTACGACTGATTGTGTAATTGTGAGTTTTTTTATTTGAACGCATCCTTGCAGGAACAGCCATCGCAGTTTATGCTCAATGCTGCCTGTGTGTTTGCACTGCTGGCTACCGACCTCGAGGTGGCGGTGTGTATCCATTGGCGCCGCGTGGCCTCTGAAAGGAATGACAAAGAAATAAATCTCAGAGGATGAAGACGTGCGCTGACTTGAACAGTGCAGGATGTACCGACTACTTACATTGGGAAGACTGGGTGTCTCTGAAAAATTACAGGAGAATTTCATTAGTGAATAGAATCAAAAAAGAACGTTGCGTATTATATTATTCATATTATGAATAAACCACAATATAAACTGCAAATTCAGGCTGAGATGTGATTAAAAAAGGAAAGATTGGTCAGTACTTTCAACAGCAGCTTTGCCGTTAACACACGCCTCTCCGAGAACGGTTACAAGGCCGTCAGGTTTCATCTTCAGATACTCCACCAGCTGAACATTGAGAATAAGTTTAGTTTAGGCCAGAAAAACGACACACAAGTAAAGAGGAAGAAAAAAGGAGCCTGAGGACCGACCTGCCAGACTGTGTCAAACTTTGTTCCCTCAGGCATAGAGAATTTCCCCGACTTGTCCTGGAGGATCTGATAGTGGTACACCGTTTTCCCGTACATCATGGAGAGAGCGTATGTGCCAGACTCCTCTCTGTCTCTGATTCTGAGGAACAAAACACACATAAATGCAAAATCTTTACCCAACAAACAAACACAGCAGGCTTTTTAAAAAAGAAGCAAAAACTTACAGAAACTTGCCGTCCGGTTGTGCTCCCGAGTAAAGCCGCCTCTCCCCCTCATGGCGGGAGATTTTGCCGTGGTACCAAGGCATTTTCTCATGGGCTGTAGTTGCGATCAGCTTCTCGAGCTGAGGAGCTTGACTGATGATGGCCTGCTCCATGGCTTCGCCCTGAACCGGAAAAATGATCACGTGTTATCTCCGTGTTTTGCAATAATGACTTTTTATCTAAAATTGCGGGGAGGACTGCATCGCAGCTTGCTGGTGTTTCTGAATTTGCTCATGCTGGGTGTCAAATGCGGTGGAAGGTGGTGCATGTGAAGCTCAGAGAGGGAACGTTATGACACTCGAGCTGCAGGCGAATTCTGCATAGACGTGGAGCTAGTTTGGCTCTTCAGTTGTATCACCGGTGTCAAAAAGATACTGATCGTTGTATGTGGCAGGTTACTGGAGGAGGCACAAGTGAAAATGCTCTTCTTAGCTTTAGTCTTGTTGACTAATTCTTTCAGTGCTGTCATCTCAGACCCTCGTACTCCCACCTGGCCTGCCTTTTCTTTCCAGTTACCTGCTCACTTTGTTCCTATTCCCCCATCTTGACTCTTTACTTTAGCTTCTACCGTCTGTCTCATACTTTTGGTTCTCGTTTCTAAGAACTGTAGCTTGTTAGTGCAACTACTTTCCCCAGGCCACAGAAACCTTCAGAGGAACTGAGAGCTCCTACCTGTGTTCCTACTTGAGGAAAGGTTTGGAGAGATTGTGTGTGGGCAAAGTCTCTCCCACTCCACCAAAAAAGTCCCTTCAGAAATGTCAGTTAAACCAGACTCAAACATACGGCTTGCGGGGAAGACCTTTCCCCGAGTTAGAGTCCGATCGGGGCCACAAAATGAAAACGTTGCAGAGAAGAAGGTCACAACTTCAAACTTCTCGTTGTATTTGCAGAGAGCCATTAAGAAGGGAGGGATTGTCCGAGTCCGAGGTCTGGGCCGTCACAAGTTTTTCAAAAGTTGTTTAAAGTCTACCAGCAAAGTGTGACCTGGCGCTGCCACACCACTGATCTTTAACTTTGAACACTTTGTTTCTTTGTAAGGACATTCACTGACTGATGTGGGAAAACTGACACATGTTGGTAAGATTGCTGATTTTTGATAAGACACCTCGTGTTGTTGTTTTTTAAATAGTGGTTCATTAAATGTGAAGGTTTCTCAGACGTACGTGTACTTTTAAAAAAATATCTACATGTCAATACAGCAGTGGAAAGTTTTATCTGTGCAGCTGCTCTCAAATAACCACAAAAAAACAAAATGGAAAATTTTGCTTACAGGCGAAAACATTTATCAGATCACAAATTTTTTATTTTGTATAAATTTTTCACCCATCAGCAGATTTTCTATTTGGTTTATTTGCTATATTTTGCAGCGCGATGAGGGCGGAAAATATAACGACTGAAGAGATCACTTTGACTGCACTGTACAGCGGGCTGGATGCAGACATCAAAGCTATCTCCATGAGCAGAAGTCAGCACATTTGCATGGTTAAATTTTGTAAAAACAACAACCGTAGTTTGTTAGGAAGACATTTAAACATATTCAATATCACAGAAAAGTAATTATAGCTAAAAAATGAACTTTTCAGTCTCCGAAATGCTCAGGTAAAGTACAAGTAGCTCAAAACTCTACCCTACATGGTTATTTTCTTTTTCTAAACTCTTCAGCACCACCCGACACCCGGCTCACCTCCAGATTCCAGGTCTGCTTCACGTACTCCCTCAGCATGTTTTCTCTCAGACTGTCAAACACGCCTTGCCTGATCGGCGTATCTGGGGAGCGTAGACACGGCTTCTTCAGGAGGCACACCAGGCCGTCGGAGTCTTTGCTGTAAAACTCACAGAGCTCTGCAGGGCCACAGTGAGGCTTCCCTCCTGTGATGCAGTAAGTCCCGTTAAGCTGTTTCTCTACGGAGTAATGGTGGAACTCCAGGTTCCACACGATAGACAAGACGTAGCCCCCCAGACTGCGGAGACACTGCCGCAGCAAGAAGAGGCCGTCGGACATCCCAGCCAGCTTCAGGTGCTGCTCGGCGTCCGAGCGACTGATGCTGCCGTAGAAGAAAGGCAGCTCGGCCGCAGGGTCGATGGACATGGTGAGACCTGGTAAAAGTTGGCCTGGCCTTGAAGTCCTGGATGTAATCAGTGAGAGAGAAACTAGAGAGACAGAGAGGAGGGAGGGGGACATTTCTTTGAGAAAACTGACCAATGGCACAGATTGAAACAAATTTGCCACCTCTGACCGCTCGGCTTTTTTAGTTTCTACCTCCTCCACTCACAGCCAGATCAATGCAACTTTCTAATTTACCAAATTACAAATACAAGTTGGTGGGAATACAGCTTAAAAATGGACAACACTAAAATCAGTACTACAAAAAGCAACAGAAAAGCCCCAAAAGACACACACACACACACACACACACACACACACACACACACACACACACACACACACACACACACACACACACACACACACACACACACACACACACACACACACACAACCTGGATAACCTCACCTTCTCTTCCCTTCCCAGCTGTGTTTCACTAGGATCTACAACAAACCCAACAGAGCTGCGCTTCTCAGGAGCCTGACACGTACAAGTGAGGAGACATATGTGGGGATGTGACACTTAGCATGAGGCACCCACACTTTGAGACTGCATAAAGTTTGCAGGTTAACAAAGTGATGACACAAGCCACAACAGGAAGTCGCAGTCCGCCCTCACAGCCTCCTTTCTCCAGCGTGTCGCTCTTCCGTTGAACAGGTGCTGTACGGTTACAGAACATTCCCTCTGCTTTAAAACTCATCGTTTTTTCATTTTATGGAACAAAAAACTGAGATCAAAGTATCGTTACTGTAACGAGCGTGTGCGCGATGAGAAGCGCTGGTACTCGGTTGACTTTATTGTGAACGGGAGTAAGGACAACTTTAAAATCAAAAGGGTTTCGACTGCAGCGTGGAACGGTTACGCGACAACAAGCAGAAGATGTTTGAGATAAAGAGGGAAATCGACAGCGATCACAAGACGTCACAGGCATCAGCTCAGAAAACCCAGAAAGGAAATGATCTGAAATGAAGAGAAAGATCGAGATTTCATGAAGACACGCAGGAGATCAGCCAGGCTGCTCTCCTGAGCTCTTCTTCGATTTGGGAGTAAATAAAGACGAGAAGCACATTTAAACAAAGCGGCATGCAAACTGATACGTGATTGTCTTTGTGTTATTCTCACTATGTGTCCATCAGTTTCATTTCTTCATATCAGTGAAAACTTCACCCCCTCACAAAGAGTGCAGTTTTTATAACGATGAAATTATAAACCTAAAACCTGACATACACAGCATGTGCCATAAGTTACTTACAGTAAAACAGGAGGTGTGATTACCAAAAGCTGGCAAATCTACTTTACTGTAATTTAACTTCTTACACCGTAACATATAACATGTTTTTAAACACTATGTGAAATAAAAAGTGCAAAACCTCAGCTTCCTGGTTATATACCTGAGCTGCTTCCCACATCAACAGTGGACAACCAAACAGCAACATATGACTGCCACAAGAAACCAGGTTTTACTGCAGCATGACCTCCAAAACGCCACAACAAAGACCAGACCCTACAGTGTGGACAAATGGATGTCGCCTAGACATGAGCAGCAATGCTGGAGCGCTTCATGATCTGCACCTAAAAGGTGTTTATTTTAGTCAGTATGGATAGAATAGAATAGAATAGAATTCAACTTTATTGTCATTGCACATGCACAGGTACAGGGCAACGAAATGCAGTTTGCATCCATCCAGAAGTGCTTTAGTGATATAGATATATTACAATATATATTAGCAATAATATAGATATGTGAGTATATTACAGAAATGGGTCTATTATGGTATGTTATAATGTACACGGTATGAAGTATGTTGTGAATATTCTATAACTATAAGTATGTACAGGCTGTAGTGAGTACAAGCTATGTACAGGATATGAACAGGATATAAATATGAAAAACTATACAGAATATGAAATAAATAACTTTACAGAATCTGGGATATACAGCTATACAGAAATGGGAACTATGCAAGTTGTAAACAGTTGTAGGATTAAAGATTATCGAATGTACAGAATGATTATTTACACAGAGCTATACAGTAGTGCAGTTAAGATAAGTGAGGGTGTAGATAGTTTCTACAGAGGTATATAAAGTGCTAGTGGTTGTGAGTGGTGGTTCAGTCCATGTTATTATTGTGTTTGAGGGTACAGTTGTCCATTGTGGGTGTGTGTATGTTCAGTCCATGAGTTTAACGTGGGTCAGATGTCAGGAGGCAGAGTGCAGCACATGGAAAACTGGTTTTTCTAACGAATGGAGACTAACTGTTCATACGTTTATTCAACTTCTGCACCACCTAATCCGATCTCAACACACGGGAATAACTATTATGGAGTTTATTTTTATTTTTAATGCAGAAAGGTGTTTATCTTTTTGCTGTCATTTGACTTTAAAGCTAAAATAAGCTTCTTTTCTTTTACCCCATTCTGCTTAAATTTAGTGTGCAAATTTGCTTATTGCATTATTTTATATTAATGTACATTTAATTATTTTTTATTTTAGACTGCTTTGAGAGCAAAAAAGGCAATTTAAAGGCATCAACTTGAGCTCCATGTAAGCACTTTCTGATATTTTATAGATAAACAATAAATGACTTGCATCTTGTTTGTGTATGTGTTGAGAAAGGAGGTCTACTCCTGTAAAAAGTCTATAAATGGATGCAGGTGACTCTATTCTTTTTCCCCATTTCTCATTTAAATTCCCCATACACTGTGGGGCGTTTAAGTGGGTAGCGCGGTGATACAGCAGCTCAAAATTTATGATCAACTTCTGTGATATTACTTGAGCAAACTGAAAGGGAAAGTGAATTTAATAACAAACCCCCTTTAACAGACCGTGACAAGCATATTAGCCATGCTGCTGTAATTTACGACCAAACTAACCAAAACACTGACGGCTTTCCAACAAAACATTAAAAGGTCCAACAACAGCAGAAGCCAAGTCCCGGCTCTGTGTGTGCTCTTTATAAACTAAGAGTTTGGTGCTTTCTTTCTTTTTTCTCCGCCCTCCCTCTTTTTATTTAACAAAAACAAAGACTGGCGGGAGATGAGGCGACACATGGCACGGTTCCTGAGCCAAGCTTTGAACCCACACTGTTGCGGGGTGTCTTTCATGCAGCGCCCGGGACTAACACACAGAAACTGTTTGCATGCAGTGTATAATTCCCTCTGATGTGCAAAGAATACTTTGGTACAAGAGTGTTGCAGAGTAAGCAGATAGTGATTGACCCAATGAGTGGTGGAAAAAAAGAGTCCTATGAGTCACTCTGTTTTCAGCAAGCCGAGGACTCGACACGAGATCTCGAGGCCTGAACGCTCGTTTTCCACAGAGAACAGAGAGAAAGTTTTCTGGTGTGAGAGTAAATGCAATTAAATAGGAATCAAAAACCTGATTGTGTTTGTCATTTGGTCAAACTCGTCTGTTCTCGGCAGACTCACAGCTCCAGGTTATCGTTTTAGATGGCAGTGATAACGGGGTTGTGACAGAGCGAAACGAAACACGGCGGCCATTATGATCTTTCCGGTGGGTTCACCATTTCTATCTTGTCATAATGGCTAACCCGCCACAACATTATGTGCTCGGACGCACGAGCTTCGACAGACTATGCGAATACTTTGACATCTTCAAACCATTTGCGCTCGGATAAAAGCAACGAGGTCGAGCTTTTAAAGGCGACCTCAGCGCAAGCGTCAAGTGTTTATTCAAGTAAACCACAATTAGGAAGCGTAAACATTAGCAGCGGAAACACATTCGACATGAAGGCAGAGCAGCGCTTAGAGCTGACAGCGTTATGTGCTCATGTTTAGCGTTTACAGTCCTCAACTTTTTTTTAGCTGGGTGCGTTAGCGTGCTAACACGTGCTAATGTGAAGGAAGAACTAAACGAGGAAGAAGATGGGGACGTCGTTGACAAAAGTGAAGAGGACTTTAATTTTTTTAAACAGTTTTTGCTGAAATATTTAAAAAATAATTTAAAAAAACCCCAACCCCATTGTGGCCTCTGGACCCAGATAGCAGGGCTACTTATGGCTCGCTAGCAAATGCTACATAAGCTAGATCTAGCCTAATACTCAGTAGACAAGCTTGACATCTGTCACACCAAGCCTAGTGTGGCCCAGCTGTCACAACACACCTGTAATCTGACCCATATAAGATGAATTAGGGGCTTCTGGCCCACAGAAAACCTGGAAAATGATCATTTATTGCAAAGAAAAGCCAGCGCGTCATCACAGTCACTGGTATTCTTCACAGTACTTTTCTCAGATGTGTCAGTCTGACGCGTGGTAACCAAGTACAGCTACAGGTTTTAGAAAAATAAACCATTTGTGTAATATTTGTGTTACTGAGTGTAAACTCCTCCTCGGCTCATTTAAACAGCAGAAATATTATTAATATGTGGGCACAGTCACAGTGTTGAAGTGGGGAACCCGACAAGAGGCAGAAACGTGCTTGGTGTAAATAGCGATCAGTCAAATAGCTGCTTAACTGGCTGCTGAGAACAACATGACAAAAAGCAAATCACCAGAACAGTGTTGGTCCTTATCACGCACGAACGCACCAGCGTGAGCTCAGACAGTCGATGTGCCTCTCTGTTTTCTGTAGATTACCCACTGATATTAAATCAAGAGCATAGCAGTGATAACTATTTAGAGTTTTTAGGTCATGATTATTTTCTTTGTGATATCAGGAAGTTAGCTCATGGCTGTGCAACTCGAAGCATTTCTCTGTACATACATCAATGCGCGAGACTGTGTAGGCACCTCAAAACAGACAATGTGCCCTTTAACTGTCACATATGAAATTATTTTTCCAACAAAACTGAGCGAGCGTTCGAAGCGTGTAGGTGGAGTTGGATAAGAAAGTGCATCTGAAATCAGGAGCCCAAATGCCCCAAAGTGAATCATTATTTCCTGAATCAGTGGAAAAAAGTTGTTGTTAGATCCTGTTATCTGCTTTATGTTTTCCAAAGTCTGTACAGCACCTGGGAAATAACCTGACAAGATGTGATTAAATCACATTAACTGTTCAGGCCTACCTCAGGTAGGATTCATTAGCATTCAAAGAGAGATTTATATTCCTCTTAACAATAACTCTACTTTGATTTCTGTTCACTATAATGAGTGTTTGTGTCAACCGTGTCTTTATCTAAAAATAAACTATGCTAAAACTCTGAATATCACACTGTGAGTTAAACAGAGCCCGTTCTGCACGTAAAGTTTCATCTTCTGCTCGTCCAAACCGATTCTGTCCGACTGTGGCCGACACATGTAGCAGATATGCCTCAGTGCAGCACCCAAAATACATCCAGTCATTTTAAGAACAGTTACAAGGGATCACAGACACACACGGACCTCTTGGGTGTCTTAAAACCTACACCATTTTTTTTTGGTTTTCTATTCCAAGTCGCAATGAAAGCAGCTATTTATGTTTTGAGCATGTAATGACTGCTTTTCTGAGCCAGAGCAACAATGCCGCGGCCGACTGCGGTGCACGCACTCTTTTATTCTCCTTTTTTTTGACTGTTTCTATATAGTTGTGAATATAAAACAAACCTCAGTTGGAATTAAATTTAACTGATCGATTAGATCTTGTTGGACTGAAGTCATCAAAAACTTTGTAAATGAATAGCTAAACTACATTTTCACGTGTTTCATGGCCTCATGTTGCTATTAAATCAACGTTTACTCAAATATGTGAATTCTCGAGCACATCGAGTTCAAACTCCTTTGCAGCTTTTTGTCTGTATAACTGCATTACAGCAACTTCTCAGGCTCAGACTTCAGGTCGTCTTACTTTCACCCACCTTACTGGGCTGTTGTGTTTTTCCACACAAGACACAAGTATATACATAAGTGTAACTAACCAGTTTAACCAATACGACACAGTCTGTTGTTACATAATCAGATATAAAAAAAAACTTACAGAGCACTGTTGTTCCAGGCAGACGCAAAGCGGTGTTGTTGCTTCAGAGGCAAAGATATATCTGTTGATCTGACAGAAATGTAAGGTGCTGTGAAGACGCGAGGGTTTAGAGACAATGACACACACTCACATACACACACACAAACCCACACACAGGCAAAACGGCAAATGGCATGCGTGGAGGGCTGATTTCAGTTTGACTGTCACCAGTGAGCCTCTCAGTTAAGTTAAATCCCAGCTGATGTATTACAATCTGTACAGTGCCATGTCTGAATATGCGAAACAGTGAATTAATATTAGAAGAATAAACCAGCATTATTGGGGAGTTACTCTTTTTTGCTTTCGAGATGAAAACGATTTGGTCTGCTGGTTGAACTCGAGTCAGGATGCACTTACTTAGCCCATGAACAAAGGGAAAGAGATTCCTCTGTCCATAGAATAAACAAAGTAACATCTTACATGTTAAAGGTCAAAAATTTGCATGCTCGATCTTCTTTGTCTTCCGCACTTCTGCACCACCATCAGCCTAACTGCCCCAGGCTGGTGTTAGTCACCGACCGTCTGTCGCTTCATGCTCATGGTGGTCTGAGTAGGCCTTTGCACCTCTTGCCCTAAACCTACATCTAAGGATGCCTAATTATTAAAATGATGGCCTCGTTCTTCGAGCAGTCTTCTCTTCATGTTGCAATCATCCTATTTATTTATACAAAGTCAGCCATGCAAAAGCTGTAAAATAGCAAGTGGTGGTTTTACACAAGGCGCTGACCTATTTTTCAGCACCTGTAGATAGATGACATTTGACCATCATGAGTTTCCCCTTGTTTACGGCGCAATGCTCCGTCTGTTTATCTGTTTTTGCATTTCACATTCTCACATGACAGCTGAACACGTGCAGTCAGCTGGCACTGTCCCATGAATTGATAGGATTTAAATATAAAGAGTGGAGACAGCAGAAAAGACAGCTGGCCAGGTGCTGTCCAAAATGAACATACATATGTTTGTGTACATATGTTTACAATATATACAAAACACTTTATATCGATAGTCTTTTAGATTAATTGTTAAAATTATAAAATACATTAAAGGTTAAAAGGTTAAGTCATAGCTAGGGTAACAGTAACCCCTTCCTGATTTCTTAGTTTTTTGGCATATTTGTGACACTTAAATAGAGACAAAAATAACCAGAGTAAATACAAAAAGCGGTTTTTGGGGTGGCTGTGGTAGTGTGATGGTCTCGGGTTGCTTTGCTGCTTCAGGGCGACTTGCTGTAATTGATGGAACCTGGATTCTGCTGTCTGCTGGAGGATATCCAGCCATCACTCGGGTTATGCAGCAGGTCAGTGATCCGAAACACATCATAAGTCTACCTCTGAGTGACTAAAGCAAAAGAGGTTTTGGAGAGGCCTAGTCAAAGTCCGGACTCAAATCCAATTGAGATGTGTTGGCATGAACTTAAACAAGCTTTTCGTGTTTTAAAATCCTCTAATGTGGCTGAATTCAAACAATTCTACAAAGAAGATTTGGCGAAGAATTCCTCCACAGTGATGTAAAAGACTGATTGTCAGTTATCACAAACACTTGACTGCAGTTCTTCCAGCTGTCAGATTTAGGGGGCGATGACTTTTCACGTACGGCCGGGTAGGGTTGGAGTATTTGTTTTGTATTTACTCTGGTTATTTTTCTCTAATATTACAATTAGTTTGATGATGTGAAACATGTAAGTGTGACAAATATACCAAAAGGGAGCAAAAGAAATCGGGAAGGGGGCAAATACTTTTTCAAAGCGTTGTATCTTAGCAGCAAAAAGACTAGAGGGAGGGAAATATGTAGCTGGTGTAACATCCAAAAGCACATTCATGTTACATTCTTTGTTTAATTTCTACACATGTAAAAGAATTTTTTAAATGTGTAAAAGCGTTAATTTGATATTTTACAGGAAGCTTTGAGGTTTTTACTGTGAGTGGTTGCTAGGCAACCGAGGTAACTGCTGGAGACTTCTGGGATAAATTTTGGTCTTTTAGCTGAGTTTTTATAGGTTTTACAGCATTTCCTACTGATAAAGACCCCAAACCCATTTACTAAAGTAATTAACTTGTGACTAAACAATTAAATGACAGATATTTAACTTTTTTAACCGTCTTCTCTAGAAATTTATGTTTTTCATAATAGATTAAAAAAAAAAATCCCCAGGATATTTCTGTGAATTAACAAAAACCTGTTTTATAATCACAGGACAGTCTGGGCAATGACCTGGAGCACTTTTTATGTAATTTCACACATTTATTTCTGACAATTTAAGCCCAAACTTGCGCTTCGTTACACGTATAGATACATGTACACGTCTAAGTTACAGAACTTGTGGTGTAGCCAGGATACTGTGTTGAGGGAGAATTGCCATCATGACATAACAGACATCTACTCTCCACTCCAGCACCTGTGCGATACCCACAGCACCAAACCAACAGCAGGGATAGCAAACCCCACACACACTCAACCCCCACCTCTGCAGCGGCTGCAGCTGCTTCTTTGGAGTTGCAGATCTGGCACCGAGTCAGCAGGATCCCGCTGAATCCAGTCCTGCAAAAACAGACAAAACGAAACCACAGAGGAAAATGTTTTCCTACAAAATAAAAGCATGCATTTTACAGGTAGGAAGTTTCAGCCATGTCCTAATCGGAGCAAGAAGTCAGTTTAATTTGGTCGAATTCAGACTGAAGTTGTAGAACTGATCACCAGGTTGAACCCCCAAAGCAGGTGTGGGTAATTCGCCCCAAGAATGACCTCTTAAAAGTCACCACAACAAGAGCTCCTTGAAACAAAGTGTGGAAAGCACAGGCTCCTAATCGAGTTGTGCTTTTCAGAGGTCAAAGTTAGATTGTGGCGCTCAAGAACTCGCAAAAAATAGTATTTATTTGAGCTTAGACCTGTCAGACTTCTTTTTATATCGAGCTGAGCAGGGCCAGATTTCCACGAAGTGGTGTAATCTGCAGGATTTATTTATTTATTTAAAGCATTTTATAGGATTTCCGGTCCGAAAACAGCCAAACAGTATGCTCAGTGAGAAGGACTAGACGCCTTCTGCTTCTGCTTCTAAAACAGTTCGAGCTTGAGCCACTATTTAAGCTGTTTTACTGGACTCAGTGTCAGGTCTGTCATGCGCAAAGAAAACACAAACTGACCAACCACATTTTTATGCACAGTGTTCACGGGTTACAGGTATGCGTGATACAAAGTTGCGTAAAGGTCTTAGACCAACATCAGCTATCTTGGCCACAGCTCTGTATTTCTCATCGGCCCCTTGCCAACTGTGGAGTCCTGCCAAGACAAACTTTATTTTGAAATTTTTGCTCCCGGACGCTTCTATTTTTACCACGGGGGAAATTGACACCAGACTCCTTCTCTCCGCTTGTGGAAGTGGAAGAAGTTGAGTCTCCTCAGTCTCCTGCCGGCACCGCCTCCTCTCCGCTCGGCTGCTGAGGACAGACTCACATCGGAAACTTCTGCACGGGGACACGGGAAGGTAGGTCACCGAGCTCGGCTCCACTCTCTCTCATGCACAGCTCTGTAAGAAGGAAAGGCACTGCCCTGGCATGATGCTGGCTCTTCTAAGCTCTTGTCCGCTCCTTCCTGCAGAAACACTGCATGTCGCCCATATTTAGTGAGGCTCTTGCTGTCATGAGATCATTAGGTGCACCTCTGTGGACGTGAGCCTCACGCTGTCTTAGGGGATTTGTACTATTCCTAAAACCTCGAGTCCGTGAGTTGCTTCTCTTCTTCTTCGGAGTTCTTACTTATTAGCGCTGGGGTCTCCTTGTTAGCTGATGACAAGACGGTGTGCGTCTGTGTTTGTGTGTCTGTGTTTGTGTCTGCGTGTTGCTGAAGGGATGATGTGGCTGTCAGCGGACATCAGGTACCTGGTGAATGGTGGCGTTGTGTCGTTCGCCGGCTGGGGGCGCTACTCGCAGTTGCTCCAAAGCGCACTAAATCTGCAGCCCGTTTCTAAAGTTGCTAAAGTGTTATCACGGAAAACATTTAGACTGTTGCTAGTGTACTATATTTAGACTATATGTAACATTATGATAAACAGAGGGGCGAGCACAGGTTTAGAGACACAGATGTGGAATCATTGGCTGTGTGACATATCAGCACATGCACGTCCAAACAGCACGAATGACAGATGTGCAGGTTTCCTGATCACCGTGCAACATTTTTATCATTATTATTATTTTGCAGAAATATTCTTTAGCACACACAGATACAGTTTTAGTTTTTTATTTTGCTCCCATAAAAAACGCAACGTGGATGTGTAGTTTTACCAGATTACGCACACTTCTCCTTTTCTTCACATCCACATGTGATGCTTTTGTGTTTAAATCTCCTCCTCCTCCTTTTTTGGTAGCACTCATTCAACTTCATAGTAACCTTAAATTGGCTGCTGCCTCTATTAGGACAGCAAATTTACTTTATTTGTCCTGGGTCAGGTCGGTGCCTCCCAGAACTGCACAGCTTTTCTGTAACCTGCACATTTTTTCAATTTCTTTCTTTCTTCTTTTCTTGATTGCAGAGCTGAACTGACAGGCAAGCCTCTGTCAGTTCAGCTCTGCAATCATTTTAACGCTGAACATTAAAGATTCCAGCAAATGTAAGGCTTTGCCTGTCGTAATGAATATTTTTGGTGTTTTTTGGATTGTTGTCAGTCGTAAACCAGATAAAAGACAGAAAGAGAAAAGCCTCCTCTGCCATCTGTGCTGCGCTGGTTCACTCACTCCGTGTCGAGTCAGCTCTCTCTCTCTCACTAAATATTGTTTCAGACTTAGAGAAGGACATTTTCAGTGAGGGGAGCACATCCGAGGTTCTCCGGCCTGTTTATGTTCCCACTTTTCATCTGCACACTGTTTATTTGGGGAAACAGAGAAAGGAATGCCTGCACTTTTCTCCTTCTTCTGCCTTATTTATTTATTTATTTTTACCAGAGATTTTAATCTGAGATATGATTCCACCCTCTCTGTCACCTGTCCAGGCTTCATGTTGATGGTGATCATGACTTATTTTTATTTATTCAAGGAGTTGATGCTGAGGCTGACGGACGCTGATGTGCGCGATTCGCTCCCTCACGGTCTCATTTGGACAGAGAAACTGTGGCGTGCAGTTACATGAAATAATAAACTCAACCTAAAGCTGATTCGTGTGCTCTCTGCTGACCAAAGTGGAGACTATATATATATATATTGAGAGTAGTGGCAGTGGTGGGGGTGCTGTCCCAGACTTGAAGCTGAGCTGAGGGACACTTAGCATCTGTGCGGTCGACACAGACCGGTCATATGGTTTTGATTAGCGTGCTAGTTTTCGGATAGCTTCACTCTCCCTGGCAGCGGTTAGACACAAGGACAGCATAGTTAGGCTGCAGTATGAAAAAGGAATATCCATCCTGTTAAACACAGTTATAAAAAAGCACCAGTCAGTGTTCAGTAGATGATCAGATTATAAAAAAATAGAAGTGACGTGTCAATATGCCTCAGGGTCCACTGACTTGATTACACTTGAGTATTTTGGCCCACCCTTAAATTCCCACCTAATTATCCCGTGCGCTCCAACTCCTTTCTCTCTTGGTAACAACGACCCCTTTCTTTTCTCCTCTGCAAAGCTCTGATAGCCCTGGAAGCTGTGTGGCCCGGCTCGGAGCCCCCTCCCCTTTCCTTTCCTTTTTCTTTTTTTGGCCGCGATTGTAGAGCTATACGGTCGATATCCATCCAAGCAAAACCCAGACCCCGGAGAGTCCGTGCGCGCGCGCGCGCTCGCCTCGGCCTGGCCTCCTGACAAACATACGCTTTTTATTTCGTACAAGTGATACAGCCCAGAGGGAAAGCTTTGCACAACAGGCCGGGGAAGATGTACAACGCCGTCACCTCTGCGAGACAGCTCTCTCTTAATTTAGCCGCATTTCCAGAGTAGCAATAATTTACCAGAAGAGCTGTGTGCGCGGCGGTGCATGCGTGTTGTGGTGTGTGTGAAGCCTGTCCACAAATCTTTCTTAGCAGCTGTATTTGAATAGCACTAGTTTGTGTGTGTGTTGGGGGGGTCCTATCTCTCCTCTCTTTCTCTGGCTTAAGTAAACAAGAGGAGATGTAGTGGTCATGAAAAGCACTTGATAGCAAGTCTAATAAGCCCACAATAAATCGAGAGCTGTGCAGAAACAAGTAATGAAAATGGAAAGGGAGCTTGGCTCGCGCAGGAAATGACTGGGAGAAAGCCGGAGGAGGGAGGGAGGGAGGGAGGGGAGAAAGACTTTTAGTTGTTCCATATATGAGGGAAGTTGCAACAGCACAAAGACCCCTCATTGTTTTTAAAGCAAGCTTTCTTTCTTTCTTTCTTTTTAGTTTTGAACTGTACCTGCCCGTCACTGTGTGAAATTAAGCAAGAGCCACATTAGGGGCCCTTTCATCTCCTCCACACTCAGTTTAGAGTATTAACACTCAAGAATGGCTCTCCCAGCTGGCTTGAATAGCTTACACTCCCCTCTCTTTCCCTCTCTCATTGCCTTCAGATTCTGCACTTGGCTTTTTTTCCCTCCTCCTTTTCTTTTTTTTGCAGGAGGCAACTTGTTCCCCCTGCTCTCGTCACCAAAAGGTTTCCCATCTGCCTCCGATTACCTTTGGCTGCAGTTGGTTAGCCGCCAGCCATCTGGGCCAGTGCGGCGTCTCCGCTCGCTCTTCTCTCCCCAGACAGCTCTGAGGGAGGGAGGCTAGCAGGGCTGGGACAAGAGTAAAGCTGGGTGGGCAGACTTTACTGGAGGATAGGGCTGGGTTTTTAGCTGACACTGCAATATGTAGCCAGGAAACTCAAGTCAAAAGAGAGAGAAGGGCACCCATGAAACTGTGACTGCCGATTCCTGGCTCCGCTCTTGTTTTTGTAATGGGTACTGTGTGGATGAGGAAGTCGTTTTTCCATTGTTATTATAATCTTGCTGCATGTTTGTCTCAAAGGACACAAAAATAATAAAAAAAGAGCCTGAGGATTATTTATAGCACTCGACGGCTAAATTAGTGGTGTGGAAAAGAACGACACAAGAAAGAAATTTGTGATGCTGAACTTTTACCTGCATACGGTCTTAAAAGCTTTCTGTTCATAGAGTCACATCTGTCAGGGTAAAACACTAGCTGTCATCTGCTGACTCAGAACTGGCTTTGTTCACTACTGTGCAAATCATGTCCTTTATTTCCTGTTGTGCCTTCTTTCATTTGCTGTAATTAAAGGTTTAAGCCTTGTTAAGTACCACTGCTGTGCACAGGCCACATGAAACACCAGCATTAGGTCTTTTGTCAGCTTTGGCTGAAGCTGAAGTCTACAACCTAAAGAAATGTGGGCTGCTTATCCTACTGTGGGGCGGCTGTCTGCCACAACGGGCTGGTGGTGAGGGAAGCAAGAAATCATCAAATTTGAATGTTTGTTTTTGAAGTCTTATTGTTGCTCCTGTATTTTTATTATTTATTCATTTATTTTCTTAAACTAGGGGCCTCGGATTCAGAAAAAGGCGATATTATCTGTCCGTGTTGTGCTCCAAATATCAACACTGGTTGATGTATAGGCACTCACACCATCGGTCTGCTAGTTAGTTGGCCAGTTAGTAAGCTGGATACCAGCCAGTGGGTCGCTCAGCCATGCAGGTTGCAGAGTCAGGCAGGGTAGCGGTGATGGCAACCTGCTGCGTCTCTCAAATTGGCTCATTTTACCCTCAGACCCTCTGACATAATACCCACTCCTAGCCCCGTTTGGGCACCGAGCACAGCTTTCTACGAGATCAATGGCCTCCTTTGTGTTTGAACTCTTTCCGGTGGACAGTCAGCTTAAAGTGTGGGTCCTCAGAGGCCCCAGGTTGGGACCTATTGTTATCGCTGGTCACCAGAGTGAAAGACTGGGTACTTACCCTTACTAAAGCCAAGATTGATTATCACAAGGAACAATGGAGGACTGGGCAGTCCTTGAATATGAACTGGGTAGATTTGCCTTGTTAGACTGGGAACTGCATGGGTCATTGGGATCTCATGCTCTCCCTCTGTCTGTGTTTTACTGTGTCTCCCTTGTTCCTCCTTCGTCTTTGAGCCTAAGTTTGTCTTTCCCCACCCTTTCAAACCCTTTCCTGGCCTTCCTCCTGCAGTCACTAAACAGCTTCTCTTCTGCAGGCAAACGGAGAGGGGTGTGAAGCCACCACTGCCGCTGAGCCCCTTGAGAAACCCGTCTAGGTGTTTTCCACTTCTGTGAGGACTTCTTCAGGGTCCATCACCTCTTGCTGACAAAACGCCGAAGACGCTGCTGGCTCTCCGATCTTTTGCAGCCATGGCCCAGCAGAGCGCTGAGCTGTCCCTCTGCTAGGCAACGGGGCATCCGAGAGGGCAGGAGACATGTTGGAACAGAGGCACGGGGACCACTGCACTGAATTTTGTTACTATAGCAACTACTGTAGTAACCATGGAGATGCTATGGAGGACTGGTCTGGTCTGCACTTTCATTGTCGTCATGGTTGCCACCCAGGTCGCAGGAGGTCACAAAGATGAGTTTGCTCAGTCACAAGGTGAGACAACCCATAGCCTGTATATAAAAGATGGATGTGGCCTCGCCTCTGGTCTTGTTTCTAAAAAGTAAAGCCATGAAACCTGCATTCTCTCTATAGGCCAGCAGGGGGCGACTCCTCTGGTTACCGAAAGGGTTCCTATGATGTCGTAAAGGACCTTGAATCCCAAATGTTTGGGCTCAGTAAAATAAAAAAAATAAAAAAGTGCTTTTATTGTTT